>NW_026535970.1:0-409007 GCF_028551555.1 Melozone crissalis
AAAATGCCCAGAACACCATCCAAATCTGCAGCGAGGACAGGAAAATCAGGCAGAGAATCTTTCTGTTTTCAAGGTCCCCCTTCCTAGGTGACTTGACCCTTTCTACCTGATTCTCACTTGAGATCTACCCATGATAGAGCACTGCAGGAAAACATTTTAAAGGGTCATTAACCAGGACCTGCTTGGAAAGCAAGGGCAGAAACTCTTTCCCTCCCTGATGGGATGCGGGCCGACAACTGCTGCTCTGAAGATGTGCAGCTGCTCCTCTCTGGAGAGGCCATGGAAGGGCTGTGATGGTCTACGGGAACCAGAGGAACGATGAGCTCAGGTTGGCATTTGAGCTTCAAGGGAACAAGCAGAATGAAGAGCTCACAGTGGAGATGAAATTTGCCTGTGCCTGGCTCCTCCGATGAAACCCCAAGAAGTCCAGATGAAGCAAACACCTTCTCCCAAGAAGCTAGGAAAACCTCAGAGTCCTGAGCACCTGCACTTAGCCTGGAAGGGCATGGAGGCAGCTCTGAATCCTCAGGTGAGGCAGCACATAGGTCCTGGTATGAGAGCGCTGTGTAGCAGTGAGGGAAGGAAAAGGGAAGCAAAGGGAAGGCTGGGTCACTATTGGTCTTTGGGTGTGTTTCCCTTGGCAGCAACTGTACTGTCAGGGAAAACAAAAGCTCCCTGAATTGTTAAAACTGAAAATCAGGAACAAAGACTCTCTAACTAGTCAAGGTTACAAAGTGGTATGTTCATTACACTGGTGGGCGGCACAGGGGAAAGTCATTCCCGAAATGCGTGACTGGTGGCTGGGCTCAGCTCGGCTCGGCACAGCACAGCACAGCAGGATCCCGCAGGACAGGGAAGGGCAAGGCAGGCACGGAAGGGCAGGGCAGGGCACTGGGAGCAGTGACAAGCTCTGTCCCCACGCTGCACCCCATGCCTGGGTAACCATCAGGGACAGAGATGAAGGACATTGCTCTGTCTTGGCTGCGGAAAGGATGAAAAGGGGGAGTTAGAAAACATTCATTTGGACTCCTTTTCAGCAGACTAGCTGGTTTTATCTCACCATGTCTGCCTGTCTTTGGCAGAATTGGCACATTGCTCGTGATTCGGAGTCAGCTACGGCAGCAGGAAGGGGCAGCAATTTTGTCAGCATTGATATCGAAGGCAAAGTGCTGCACCATGATGGATGTTGCTTTCTTCAAGAGATTTCTGACCTTGAGTGGTAGCAAACTCACACTGGCGTCTTCCCAAATGGCGTTGCCGTTTTATTTCCACAGGAATCATCTCTCCTTTTTCTTCCCCCCCCAGGCAAATGCCTCCTGCAGCCAGCTCCTGTCACTGTAGACTGACAAAGGAGGTCTTGCAATGGAGAAAGACTCCCTAGAGCTGCTGTGGAGAGCTGAAGGGGGAAGCTTTGTCCCTTAGTCTTGAAGTCTTGTTGGGGAGCTGCTTGTGCTTTGGGGGATGGAAACCAATGTTGTTTATGCAAGGCTTGTAGGTTCATTCCTGAGCTTCCTGACACACCACAGAGACTTTGGGGTTGTCATACTGGCAAACAAATTTCAGTCTGGGCACTTCTTGAAATGCTTCAATTATTCTTTTTTTTCCTTTTCTGCGGAAATGTTGTCATCATCTATTCCTTCAAGAGAATCTTTTCCTACTTTTTGGGGAATTCCTTTTGCTGCCCTCCCAGATCAGGCCAATTCCCAGGGCTCCTTCCCAAAGTGAGGTGCAGCCCATGGCCTCCACTCTCCAGCTGGAACAGAAGGAAGCAGAGAATTTGCGGCTGTGGGAGAGGAGCTTCTCTCTCCTGCCTGCTTTCCCTTTGGGACAGGTTGGTGTGTGCTCATTTGGTAAAGGCAGGTTTAAACTCTGAAGCAGTTGTGTTTCAAACTGCTCCCTTCTCCAGCTCTTCTGTGGGTATCCTTGGACAAAAGGCCTCTTGGTGGGAGCTCTCTGTGGCAAGTTAAGGAAGGAGGTTGGTATTTCAGGGTTGTGACTGCTGAAAGCAGCTGGTTTCTGGAGGTGTCCAGAACTGGGAGTGGCTCCTTTTCTCACCTGCCTGCAGAAAAGGAAGTTGCAAAGTGGGAATTTCATTTGTGGAGATGGCCACCAGAGGTGTTTGCCAAGAGATGGGCTGGCAGAGAGGCAGGTCACGTGCTAAACTGGCTGTGTGTTTGTTTTGATGGTGGGGAAGGTCAGAGATGCAGACACAGACACCAGCTGAAGGAACAGTGTGATTTACTGTAATGCAGAAGTGCAAAAAAGAGTCAGGAAAGGATAATCTAAGCAATGCACCTCAGCATTATTACAAAAGGGTGCCTCTGGTGATTAAGGAAGATCCATCACCAGGTAGCCCAGCGGTTTCCCCTTCATCCAGAGCTGCACATCAGCTGGGGGAAGCTGTCCCAGCCCAGCCCTGCAAAGCCACGGCCGGGAACCGGGAAATCCTGCGGTGCCTCCACCTTTGGTGGCCACGAGGCTTCGAGTGCACTGTGAGAGTAGCCCGGCTCTGATCGTGCTGGACGAGCAATGTGCCAGAGCTTCTGCTGGGGGCACAGCTGGTGTCATTCTCCTCTTGGTTTTCTCCCCGAGCCTGGCCAGGGCTCAAGGAGGAACCAAGGCCAGATGTGGCCTTGTCCATTTTCCTCATGCAGAAAGGTGAAGACGTTTCACCAGTGAATGGATGCAACAATCCTTTTGATAATAACACTTGGTTAAGGAGCAGGTACATAGAACATTGGGTTGGGAAGGTCACCTAGAGGGCAGCTTTGGCTCAGGTCCTGTTGTTGAGGCTTCAGTCAGGGTCTGTTGTTCAGGCCTTGGTCCTTCAGTATTTTGTGGTGCAAATCACACCTGTGCAGAGCTGCAAACAAACAAGCCTGTCCTTAGCACATTTGAGACAGGATACAGGATTAGCCCTGCAAGGCCAGGCTAGGGCCAAGAGCAGAAGGCCAGCACCCTGCTTTTGCCCACAGGCAGCCCTGCAGAGCAAGCAGCCCCTCCTGCCCAGGGGCTGAGGTGCCCGAAGCTGCCTCCCCGCTGTGCAGCTCTGCAGAGCCCGCGGGGCGCAGGGTCCTGGGCAGCCAGGGCAGCCCGGCTGCCTTGGGGCACAAGGAGTGCCCCAGAGAGAAGCTGCTGCCCTTTGCTTTGGAACTGTTCCTCAGAGTCTTGTCAATAATCCACAGTGTCTGATGTGTTTTCCTTTCCTCTCCCAAGTTTAACACAGCTTTTTGAGAAAATTGACTGATGTAGCTGCTGCTGGTGGTGATGCTTTTGTCTGCAGGTAAGGGGAGGTGATTTGAACCAAAGACAGAGTCCATTAACACCCCAGCCTTTGCCAAGTCAAGAAAACCATTCACAATTGGGCTACCAGTGCTCAGCAGTTTTCCTAGGTTTTGGAAAGCTACCACCTTAAGAAACCCAACAGATTTTCCTCCAGGAGGATACCAGCAGTAGCATGATGCCAATGTTTTCCACTCCTTTTCTGTGTCTTTTAAGAGTTCCTCAGTGCCCAGCAGGAATGAAATGACCTGTGATAATGTGATTTGAGAGCTCTGTGTTGTTCGTTGCCACATGAGTGCTCATGACAAGCTGGACACCCCACTCATGCCTCTGTTGAGTTAAATTCATCCCAATTCTGTGCAAACAGCAGCCCCGAGATGCTGAGAAGAGCAAGCACAGTGGGTGGGTTTGCATGCACGCCACCGGGGGCTGACTGCTCTGTGGGCAGATGGTTTTGCACTGTTGTAAATCTTCACTCTCCCAAGCTGAAAGACTATTTCAAATAGATATCTTCAATGAAAATATATATCAAAAAATAAAATTGTCCAAAAATACATGTGCATTAAATTTTTATGCATATAATATAATATAATATAATATAATATAATATAATATAATAATATATAAGATCATTTTTGAAGCCATTGCTTGTGGGGGATATTAGATGATCTCCTAGTGTTTGTACATTTTTGCTTTCTGCTACTGCTGATCCTAGCAGCAACTCCCTGTCAGTTCTTCCAGGTCACTTCACACAAAGGGATTCCATCATTTCAGTGCCTGTGAGAGCTTGGCACTGAAATGCCAAGTTGATTCCCAGCTCTCCAGCCTCCTTCTGGATTTTGGGGCATCTCAGCACTTGTGTCCATGGCCCTTCCTTCATCCCCAGCCTGCAGCAGTCACAGTCGCTGCTGCCTCCCCCTTGCTGCAGCTCATTTGCCAAAGTGCTGCCAAAGGCAGCAGAGCTGGCTCAGGATCCCTGCTGGCTTCTGCTCTCTGGGATGAGCTTCAGGGGGACACTTGGAGCACTTTCCTAAAGAGCTGCCCGTGGGATGAGGGATTTGTCCTCCTGGGTGGCTCCTGCTTGGATTCTGTGCTCATGGAGCCCCAGAGTTTTCTCAGCTGCCTCTGCAGCGAGTTCTGAGCCAACGTGGGGCTCTGCTGCCTGCCCAAATCTGCGCTTCCCCTGCCCAGCCTGAGTGCAGGTGGGGCATGTGCTGGGCATGGCTGGAGATTTGCATGGCCAAAATCCTCCAGCATTTACACCTGCTCATGGCTTTGTGTAGCACAAATCTACACTTACTTCAGTTGAAACATTGCATTTATTGCAGATAGTTACACCTGCACAACTAATGTACAAATACACAAACATTAACTCATGTTTAAAAATGAAATTTATTTTAAATTGCAACACCTGTGTTACCAATAGAGAAACACAGAAACATCAATTTATGATTAAAATCTAATTTATTCTGAGAATTGTGCTATGTAAATATATAGAGATATCAACTTCAATGAAAAAAAAATTACTTTATTGCAACCCTCTGCAACAACTCACTGTACACAAATATTGAAGTTACTGAATTGAAGTTTAACAATTAAATTTATTACATATTACTACAACTGTACAGCCCATATACAAACACAGAAACATCAATATCCCTCTCTAAAGAATCTCAGATCCAGAACTAAATAAATAGAATTTTAGAATTATACAACTCCATACATAATAAATAGAAGTAAATACATATATAGGCATAACAATACAGAGATGTAAACATGCATTGCATATTTCATGACATATAACATGACAATATAATACAAACATAACAAACCTGTCTATAAGTACACAAATATCAATGGACCAATAGAATATTCTATACATCCCCAGCAATAGAAATGCACAGCTACAGAGATGTACAAGTATGTAGACAGATGAATATACACGCATCAATATAACAATATACATACATAATATCCCTATACAAATATCAGTCAGTGTATGTAAATATCCCTATACTTGTAACTATCCAAATCCAACTATACATCCATAAACAGTGCTAGATCACGAGGGATTGCAGCCGCCGATGTTCCCAGGTTCTCGCTCGGTCTCCTCCTCCCGAGCAGAGCAGCTCTCCTGGACAGGGACAGCAGATGGGACATCTGGCAAGCAAAGGGAACACTGAGTGAGTGTGGGGACGTTTCCCTTGGCAGCAGCTGCGCTTCCATCAGGGAAGAGGAAATGTCAGAGCCTCCCCAGGAGGGTCAGAAGGAAAAGCAGCCGGGCGGGCCGGGCTGTGGTGAGCTGTTCACTTCTTTCTGGCATCCCAGTTGCTCTGAGGGAACTCCCTCATGTCACGTTATTGAACCACCTCTGCACTTATCAAGGTTGTGGCCCCCAAATCAATCAGCATTTATGTCTCCAGGTGCTTGCACCAATGACAGGGAATGTCCTCTAACGGTGCTGGGGCACAAAGTTACCTTGCACAGGTCATCTGACAGGGCCTTGCTCCTTCTCTGCTTCCTGTGTTTCTCCTTACCTTCCACTTGGAATTTTCACAGCATTTCTTTTTCTTTCCCCTTGATCAGTGCTGAAATGCGTGTTTCTCTTCCAAGTTACAGTTTGTTCAGTGATCCTGTCAAGCCTTTTCTCAGAAGCTTTTATCATGGAATTGAGAGTTAATTTCAGCAATTTTGGTGATTTTCTGTGAGATTTATGCAAGTGTCCTGTTCACTGGGCACCATTTAGGAAGGTACAAAAGAGAAAAAGGATGTTCTGTATGTCAGTTCACTAGTGGAATATTCATGCATAGAGAGAGTGATTGGCTGAATTTTACATCTACTCCTAACCTGAAAGTGCAGCAGGTAATTTGGGGAGAAATTAAAGCCCGATTTCTCCTTCTACCAGCCTGTATTCAAATGTAAAGTAAATAGAGCAGGGTGAGAATGTCAGTGTTCAGCTCCTGAAGTGCCTTATTAAGGTGTTCTTAAAGTAATGGAGATAAAATCTGGGTGGGCATTCCTAATTTCCAGCCACTCATTGTCAATTTCATTGACTCTGAAAACAGCAGAGATGTGCACATCATACCTTATCAATCCATTTGGGGATGTTTTAAGTTCAGATTCTCTGAGGCTTTAGATTTTTAGATCTCTAGACAATGCTTCCAGGAATCTAAATAGCTTTCAGAAATTAAACTTTTCTCCTTTTTTCCTCAGTCTTTGCACTCATGTGCACCAGAGACCTTCAGTGAATGGATTCCACTCTAATCCATCTCCAAGCTGAATCTCCCAGCTGTGTTCACACTGGTGGTTCATGTGTCTCTTCTGCACAGTGCAATTTTAAAATCTTCGTTCCTTATTATCTCTGCCCTTCCTTTTCTGTTTTAGCTTGCAAATGCATGCAGATGTATCAGAAATGATACACCTAATTTCTGATGCATCAGTTCCTGTCTAGCAATTTCATTTTATCCTGTTCTGATGTTATGCTAGCCTTCTATGTTTGATTCTAAGTGGACTCCAGTTTTCTTGCATGTGGAAGTTTTACAATGCAATGCTGTCATTCACCTGCTTTCATGAAACCCTTCATTAACATTAGCACAAGTAACTGTGTGATTCCCTTCTGCTTTGTAGACGATTTGGGAAACTCAAGTCCTGCTCAGCTACAGAAAAACATACATGGTGCTTGGTAATTCCCCTAAGAGCTTAAGTTAATGGTAAACAACTGCAGCTTATTGATTTCACAGAAATTGGGAGAAAAGACATTGCAAATATTGAGGAATGCAGTGCAATATTGATGGGCATCCCTCAGTTATCCAGACAGAGTGATGTCACTGGCAAAATTCCCTCTTTTCCAAAGGTTTTCATTTGCTTTGGCTGTGCTTCGTATGGCTGCAGGTCACATTTCCCTTGGTTGAAGGAAGTATATTGGCAGTTACTCTTGGTGATATATCTTGCTAATTCTGCACTTGGAGGAATTACTCAGTTCTGCAGTCCTTATTACACGACCTGTTCTAAAAGACTTTTATACTGTTTTCCCTCTCTCTGTGTTTTCACACTTGTTCAACAAGGTTTTTTTTCCTAAGAATATTAATCACAATATCCCAAAGGATTAAAAAATGCTTAGGTATTTTTCCGTAAGTATTTACTGAGGAAAAATAATAATAATAAAAAAAACCTGTATGCATGCTGGATGTAAAATACAAACAGAAATAAACTTGAGAGTTCTCCCAAAAACCTTAAGAAAAACCCCATGTATTCTATAAAACCCAGAGTATTCATCTACAGCATACAAAAATGGGCATGTTCTAGAAGAGAAAATTTCTGCAACGGTTCTGCACAGAATTCTATGCTTTCAAGCTTTTTGCCCTTCAGGGGCAGTGCCATTCTCTGAACTGTAATGCTCTGAGCATGTTCTGCTCACCATGGCAGCTTTCTGCTCTCCCCTGGTACAGATCATGCTCCCAGCAAAGGGTGAGTGCAGCCACCACAACTCGCAGCACCTTCCCACACAGCAAGAACCTGAAGGAGAGAAATGGCTTTCACCAGCTGCTGCGGGTTCCAATAGTGCCACCTCTCAGCTGCCGAAAGCCTGAATTTCTGTGTTGCAGTGTGTTAGTTTATTGAGCCAAATGTTCTGTTATATAGTGGTATGTTCAAGTGTTCCCCGAGTAATTACAGGTAGTCTCTCCCCTATGTTATGCCCTCCTACCCAAGTGTCCCTCAAGGAATCCCCTCCCTCCTCACCAGATTTTTCCCTGTCTGTCAAGACAACCCAGCCCCTTTGCCCCATCCATCAGCCCAAACCCTACCCTTTGTTCCAGAAAGTTCCCTGTCCCTAACCCTAAGATCCAATCCCTATCCCAGTGCTCTCTCCTCCCCTTGTTCTGATTTGTTGTAGCCCTCAAAACCACACCCCAAGAGTCGCTTATTGGTTACTATATGGTGTCCACTCCCTGCTTTGAAAGATTTTAAAACCAGTGCACAGGGGTGCTGGGGGTTCTTTCAACATCTGTTCCTGGTGCAATTCTCGCCTGCAGAGCCTTCCCCCCGCCTCTCCTGATGAATTTCCTGCACTTTATGCCACAGAAGAGCCTCCTCTGCTTCCTTCACTCGGCCTTCCAGGGTTCTCTATTGCTGGGAATTTGGCCTAGAGGTTCTGGCTCAGGCAAAACCCTAAACTAGCCAGGACCCCACTCTTGCCATTGTCCCTGGAGCATCACAGAGCTAGCCAGGGCTGCGGAGGGCAGTGACAGTGACCCATGCCCCAGCATGACACAGCCCCCGGAGCCACACCTGCCAGGCCACAAGCCCCAGCCCTGGTATCACTGCTGGCCTCAGGGGCTCCTGGGCATCCTCACCCTGAGTGCAAAGGCAGCCTCAGGAGCCCCCCAGGGCGCTCTGGATCCAGGCTGCAGACACCCTAAAGCCAGCACTGAAAGAGACGTGGATGGGGACTGCAGCTGGATCTTGCAGTGCTCACCAGCCCTGACTACTCTCTAAGTGAACCCAAACCTCATTTGCAGCACCTTGAGCACATTGACCCTGCTCGCCCCTCCTGGAACGTGGTGTTGCCACATCCTACACCAGCCCTTTGCAGGGAGTGACCAGCTCCCAGTTGCTCTGCTACCCTGGCCTTAATTTCTGTTTGCCGGCAATGAACTTAACAGATACACTCCTGAGAAACCTTGCACAACATTTGCTTCTTAGGAGCTCTTTGGCAAAAAAACTCCACTAATCCCTAGTTTATGCACAGAGAAGGAGGTCCTGATAAACCGTAAGGCACAGGCAGGGCTCTGGCATACGAATTCCTGAGCCGCAGGATTCCACCCATTGTTGTTCCTAGCTGCTTTGCTGATATTATAGAGCCAGTTCTGGACAGGGGCTGCTGCTGACCGGGTACGAAAATTTGGAGAAAAAAAGGTGCAGGAGACAACCAAAAAAAAACAAGAGGGAAAACCCTTAGAAATACAGAGCACAGAAGTCCTTGGAGATGGTTCAATAGAAAATGCCAGTAGCAGTGAGCAGAGCCCGAGGTTGCTCACTGCCACCCCAGGGGCTCCTCAGTCCCCTGCTGGTTTGTGTCTGATGCAGCCCTGCCTGGAAAGGGCTCCAGGCTCTGGTGTTCCCAGCTTGCTCCGGGCTACATTCTTAGCAGCACTGAAAGAAGAAGTGAAACAAAGAGCCATTTTCTGTCCTGCCTGCAAACTCTTCTCCTTCAGTGCCACTGCCAGAGATCATCCCTCTGTCAGCTTGGCACTGTGCCTGATGCATCCTCGTCCCTCTCCCTTGCATCAGCTCCTGCACATTGGCAGTCACTGCCCCACGTCATGAACAGAGAGAGCTGTGTCAGAAGAGCAAGGAGTGCATTTTCTTGGCTGTGAGATGCAAAGTTGTGTTTCGTGTCAGGTACAAACAGGTGATGTATGTAGTTGTTAATGCAAAATGTGTGGACCCCAACAGTGGGACAGTTGTGAATTCTAATAATAACTGAGGAGAATAAAGCATGGAAAAAGGCCTTTGAACCTATCTTTTGTTTGCAAATTAACCTTAGTTGATTTAGGAGCATTGGAATTAAAGTGTTAAAGATGTTGCTTTTTGCATTTAATCCATTAAAAGCTCTGCAATAATAACCTTTTGAAGTATAATGTTAGAATATTACTTGTATCATTGAAACTATAGCTTTGGAATATATATAAAGGAAATGTGCTTATCTCATGCCTTATTAAAGCAGAGAAAAACAGCTTGAGAAAGGAAGATGAACATCACCTCAAGGGTTTATGGTTTTGACCAAAGGGAAGCTAGACATCACTGTTATGACATTTATAGTCTTTGCAATTAAAAGGTGGACACACATCTGGGGAGTCAGACCCCACCAGATGGGATTCGTCTTTCTTCTTTCGGAAACTGGACCGTCACCATCTGGGGATACTCCTTTGAGGTACATCCTGAGAAACTAAAATCACAATAGTGTATAGAATTGTGATGTAATGATTTGGAATAAAAATTGCTGATGAGTAAAAGATTGGAAATAGAAACTGCTGAAAAAAAAAGCTGATGAGTACCCCTATAAATACCTGTAACCATCAATTATCGGTGTGCAGTTGGAGGGAAAACTTCCCCCACTGTACCCAGCACTGTATTGCTCATACTTTACCATAATAATTAATAAATTGATTGCTGCTTGAATATTGGCCTAGTCAAGCTTCTCATTCATAACATCAGTCCTCCCCAGTGTTTCCAAGGACAGTTTAGTTTCTCACGGTGGCCGTGGCAGCCAAACCCAGCAGTGGGGTCAGTGCAGTGCCCATGGCTACAGCCCCTTGCAGGGGCCCAGTACAGCTTGGGCTGATGATCCACCCTCACAGCTGGCCCAAGGCAGCTCTGCAGTGGCTGTGGTGGCCCCTGGGGCTGGCACACACCTTAGCAGTGTGTCTGTTTGCAGTGGGGCAACTCAGGAGTTTCAGATTGCTTCAAAAAACCCCAAAAAGGGAAAACCCCTCTTAGGCTGAGGGCAGCCAGCTCTGAAAGCACAGCAGGTCCCAGGGGAGTGAGGACAGACAGGATAGGGCTGGGCAATGTGGAGCAAGGTTGTCCACACTGGGTCAGAGCTCCAGGCACAGCTTCTGTGAGCAGGCCAGAGCTGCTGAGGAGAGACCGTGGGTCAATATCAATCACAGAATGCTGCAATCAACTCTGCTCTAAAGAGAAATAAAATAAAATACTTCCTTTAAAACAGGAATGTGTATTTTTTTTCAAGGTGTTTGAAATCTTTCTCCATAACAGGACTTGGAAAATTTTAATGACCCTCTCAGGGCTTTGGTGTTGTTTACATCAGACTCAGTCCTTGAGAGTGTCTTCAAAAAACTTCTCAAGCACTCAAAGTTAAATTTAGACTCCAGAGTTTCTTGATCTTTTAATGGGTCCCACTGAGGGACACGGCTGGGAAAGTGTCCCCAGGTTCCAGTTAGAGCAGAACACTGGAGGCAGTCATGGCAACTGGGGACAAGCAAGGGAAAGCTGTCTCTGGTGCTGAGCAAAGCTGGATGTATTTGAGGAATGCAAAGGGCCAAGGGCTGAGCCCCAGCCCCTGGCCAGGCAGATCCTGTCCCTCCCTCCTTGCTCAGGGCTCTTCCCGGGATGGGCACTGGCATGTGGGGATGTGCAATGCCAAGGGCAGGAGCATGGGGCGGCCCCTGCCAGGCTGCTGAGCAGGGACAAGGAGGCAATGAGGCCCCAGCCCTGCAAGGGTCACTTGTCCCCTCATGGCCCCAGGCCCAGCAGCCATGGCCAAAGCGCTGCCCAAGGCGGCTCTGGCAGGGCTGTCTTGCAGCTGCTGCCCATCCCTGTGCCCTGTGCAGCCCAGGCTGTCCCACGGTGTCCCTGCCCTGCGCCTCTGTCCCTGCAGGCTGTCGGCATCCCCCGGCTGCCCCACCTGGCTGGGCCCTTCCTTTGCTGACAGCTCTGCCTCCTGCCTGCCTCTGCCTGCCCACACAAAGCCTGGGGCTGATACCAAAAGGGTTCATTCCATTTTTACCCTGCCTGTGAACTTTCAGCACGGGAACCTGGCATGCAGGGGCTGCTTTCCCAGCAAGGATGGTTGGAAGAGAAGAAGAAGACATCTGGCTCTAGGGTGCAGGGATAGAGGAAACAAGGAGTGAATCTGGGAACTTGGGGTGGGTTTTATGGAAATGGGTAAATTGTAATTCACATTTAGTGACTGTGTATAAGCAACACACTGGTAGAATTACATGTCCATGTGAGGTTGGGAGTTATCCCTCCCCAGACCTCAGGCCTGAATAAATGACACCCTCTGAAATAGCAAATTAGTGTTATGAAGTCTTGTTCTGATATTTCGGAGATTTGCTGACCGTGGTTCCTCACAAACCCAAGGAGTCAGCTGTGACACTGTGGAACCCCATGGAACAAAGGGTCCATTGTGACACAGCAGAACCCCATGGAACCAAAATCCATTTTGGCACATTGGGGCCACATTGAACTAATGGTCCATTGTGATACTGCGGATCCAAGGAGACCATTGTGACCCTGAGGAATCTCTTGGAACCAAGGGGTCATTGTGACACAGTAAGGCCTGGTGGAACCATGGGTCCATGTCACATGGTGACACCGCAGAACCTCACGGAACCAAGGTAGCCATGTTCTACTGCAGAGCCTCGTGGAACAAAGGGTCCATGGTGACACTGCAGAACCAAGGAGACTGCTGCTGGCAGTGTGAGAGCTCATGGAACCAGAGATCCATTGTGACACAGCAAGGCCTGGTGGAACCAAGGGTCTCTTGTTAAACTGTGTGGCCTCATGGAACCATGAGCCATTGTGACACAGCAGGGCCTCATGGAACCATGGAGGCCATTTTTACACTTGGAGGCCTTGTGGAACCAAAGGGCCATTGTGGCACTTCAGAGCCTTGTGGAGCCAAGGGGACCACGGTGACACTGTGGGGCTGCATAAAGCCAATGGTCTGTTGTGGCATGGCAAGGCCTTACGGGATCATGGAGACCATTCTGACACAACAGGCCTCATGCAAGCAAGGAACCACTGTGGGTTCTTGGCAGGCCAAGGAGCTGTTGGCACACTGTGTGGCACCATGGAACCAAGGAGGCCATTGTGACACTCCACGGCCCCATGGAACTAAGGATCCATGGAATATTTCAGGACCCTATGGAACCAAAGTCCATTGGGACATTGTGGGGCCTCATGGAATTCTGGGGGCCATGATGACACTTGGAGGCCTTGTCGAATCAAGGGGCTCTGCAGGGCCTCATGGAATCAAGGAGACTATTCTGACATTTTGAGTGCCCATGAAACCAAGGGTCCATTGGGACACTGTGGCACTGAGGAGACTTCTGTGACACTGCAAGGCCTCATGGAAGCAAGGAACCCTTGTGACACTCTGGAGCCCCATGGAAACAAAAGGCCAGTGTGACGCATCTGGGCCTCATGGAACCAAGGATCCAATATGACACCTCACTGTGACACTGCAGGGCCCCATGGAAACAAGGGGACAGGGAACTGGTCTGGTTGGCTTGGCCTGACTGGTGCAACTGCCCTTGGCATGTCGGGGGTCTCTTCTCATGTACCCCTGAAACCCTGGGGCTCTGGGCTTTCCTTCAATTGGAAAAGAACGGCTCTTCTCATTCAAGCATCCATGACCAAAAGGGGAGTTCCCCTCCAAATTTCCCAATATCCAGGGATTGTTCCCAGACAAAAGCTGCCATTACCAACAAGTCTGGCTGACCTAGTCTTCCTGAGAGCTGGGTCTCACCTGCCCTCAAACACTGAGGCTCTGTGCTTTCCTTCCTATGGAAAAGAGCTGTCCCTCCTGCACAGGCACCCATGGCCAAAGCTGGTATTTGTCCTCCAAAATTCCTTCATTCAAGGGTTTTTTCTCCCAGACAAGATCTCCCAGTACAGACAGGTCTGGCTGGCCTTGGCTTCTGGTGGTTGCCTGAATTCTGCCCTGAAACACTGGGGCTCTGCCCTTTCCATCCTAAGGGAAAAGAACCATCCTTCTTCTCCAGGTGCCCATGGCTGAAATTGGGATTCCACCACCAAAAGTCCTATATCCAATTATTGCTCCTACACAAAAGCTTCCATTACAGACAGGTCTGGCTGGCCTTGGTCTCTGGTGCCTGCAGTTCATCAGCCCCTGAAGCACTGGGGTTCTGTGCTTTCCTTCCTATGGAAAAGAATCTTTTTATTCCTCCACGGCCAAAATTGCTACTCCTCCTAAAATATTCACACATGAAAGGTTTCTCCCAGACAAAATCTGCCCGCTCTGGCTGGCACTGTGGGCTCTGATGGCCACCTGTCATCTGCCCCTGAAACACTGGGGCTCTTGCCTTCCTTCCCATGGAAGTAGAACAGTCTCCTCGTCCAGGGGCCATGGCCAAATTTGAGATTTGGCCCCTAAATTTCATGTATCCAAAGATAGCTCCCAATCAAAAGCCTCCAAGAGAGACAAGTTTGGCTGGCTTGGCCTCCCAGGGGCTGCTTCTCATCTACCATCAAACCCTGGGGCTCTCTGCTCTCCTTCAGATGGAAAAGAAATGGCCTTTTCATCAAGGGACCAGTGGCCAAAACTTGTATTCCACCTCCCAAATTCTGTGTATCCAAGGATTTCTCTCAGGCACAAGCTGCAATTCCAGAAAGGTCTGGCTCGCCTTGGTCCTTGGTGGCCTCTGCTCATCTGCCCCTGAAACACTGGCCCTCTGTTTTCCTTCCAATGGAACAGAATCGTTGTTCACATCAAAGTGCCCATGGGCAAAACTGAAATTTGGCCTAAAAAATTCCATCTATCCAAGGATTGCTCCAAGGCAAAAGTAGCCAGGACACACAGGTCTGACTGGTCTTGTCCTGAGGTGATTTTCTTAGACTATCAGCAGAATGTTTTCATTTGCCAATACCTTGGAGAGGGCTGAGAGATCTCCCAAGATGGGGTTTGGAGGCCTCAAGCACATGAGCACTGTACAGGGACAGTGGAGCTCTGTGCTCAGTGGGGTGGAGAAGGAGGACAGCAGAGGAGAGCCCTGGGAGGGACTGAACGGTGGTTTCAGAGATGGTGGATCCTTTTGACATAGTAGAGAACAGACAGAGAAAGAAAGAATTAATGCAAAGGACAGATAGGGAGGGCCAGACAGGACCCAAAGAGAAAGGAATTTCCCAGGGCAGGGCTGTGGTGCAGCACATCCCCCAGCAGGAGCCTGTAGCAGCCCCAGGCTCTGTGTGGGAAGGCAGAGACAGGCAGGAGGCAGAGCTGTCAGCAAAGGAAGGGCCCAGCCAGGTGGGGCAGCCAGGGGATGCCGACAGCCTGCAGGGACAGAGGCGCAGGGCAGGGACACCGTGGGACAGCCTGGGCTGCACAGGGCACAGGGATGGGCAGCAGCTGCAAGACAGCCCTGCCAGAGCCGCCTTGGGCAGCACTTTGGCCATGGCTGCTGGCCCTGGGCCTGAGGCCAGGAGGGGACAAGTGACCCTTGCAGGGCTGGGGCCTCATTGCCTCCTTGTCTCTGCTCAGCAGCCTGGCAGGGGCCGCCCCATGCTCCTGCCCTTGGCATTGCACATCCCCACATGCCAGTGCCCATCCCGGGAAGAGCCCTGAGCAAGGAGGGAGGGACAGGATCTGCCTGGCCAGGGGCTGGGGCTCAGCCCTTGGCCCTTTGCATTCCTCAAATACATCCAGCTTTGCTCAGCACCAGAGACAGCTTTCCCTTGTTTGTCCCCAGCTGTCATCACTGCCTCCAATGTTCTGCTCTAACTGGAACCTGGGGACACTTTCTGAGTTGAGTTCCTCAGTAGAACGCATAAAAACTTCAAGAAACTTTGGAGTCTAAATTTAACTTTGAGTGCTTGAGAAGTTTTTTGAAGACACTCTCTCAGGGACTGAGTCTGATGTAAACAACACCAAAGCCCCGAGAGGGTCATTAAAGTCCTTGTGCTGTGTCTGTGCTGCTGAGCTGGGCTGGGCTCCTGGCCCAGAGGCAACTCCTTGCAAACCAAGAAGAGCTTCAAAAAGACATTTCCATTTCTCCTGAGGAGCAGCTCCTCTCCCAGCCCAGCAGGGCTGGGGCACTGCCTACAGCCACCCTGGGCACAGCACAGAGGCACAGAGAGCTTCAATCATTCAGGGCTGGGAAGATGCTGAGAAGTGCCTGGGGCACAATCACTGCCAGCCCTTGGCACAGGAGCCTCTGGCTGCAGGAGGATGCAGCTGCAGCTCCTGGAGTGATCTCCTAAAGCTGGAACATCCCAATGCCTCCAGACTCTGTGAGTAAAAGACTGAATATTTCTGGTGCAGGGGAGGTGAAATGCTCATGAAACTTTGACATGCTGAGGAATGCTTGTCAGTCATAAAATATTTCCAATACAAGGATTTCATTAAAAATTAGGACATTTCCAAAGACTTTGTATTCAGTTTCCTAATATCGGAGAATGGCAGGGAGCGGGGGATTAATATTAAAGATTGATTATGAATTATTAATTATGAAATTTTAAAAGTTCCCAAGACATTGGAACTGTTATTTTTGTGTTCTGTAGATTCACAGGAGATCCCTAATGTGCTTTCAGCCACTCTGCCAAAGCACAGCAGCAGCATCACCTTTGCTGGAGCCATCAGGCTCAGTCTGAGCTGTCCTTTCTCCCACCTGCAAACAGAACCTGCCCCAGCCAGTACCCTGCAAACAGGCAGGGTTCTGTAGGGCCAAGCAGAGGGCACAGAGATTTGGGGTCTGTGAGTGCTGGCACAGAGAGATCAGGCACTGGGAAACTCCTGCAGAAGGAAAATCTGCAGGAAGCAGAGAGAAGATCAGGGAAGGAGAGGAAACAAAACCCAGCAATGCTGTGGCAGGGAGAGTTTAGAGATGCCCACAGGATCCCCTCCAGTGCAGCCCCTCCCTCTGAACAAGCCCCCTCCCTCCTGTGCCCCAGCCCAGCCTCTGCCCTCAGGGCCGGGGCTCCAAGGCGTGCAGCCCCTCCTGTGCAGGCAGAGCTGCAGCAGAGCCGTGGGGCAGCTCTGCAGCCCCGGGCCCAGTTCTCTCTGCAGAGCACAGGGCTGGGAGCAGCTGCCCGGCCCTGGGGGCTCTGGAGGGGGCACTGCTGGCTCAGGGTGACGCTGTCCCCAGTGCCCGGCTCTGGGCAATGCTGTCAGGGCAGCCAGGGAAGGAGCTGCATCTCCCTTCATCCAATGCCAGCATAAGGACACTTGGGAGTTTCTCTGAGATTTCAGCCCGAGCTGGGAGCCTCAATCGAGGGTGCAAACCTATCCTAGAACAACTTTGAGTTATAGGATTGATGGGGAAAGGCAGAGGTGTTGTGACACTGAAAGTGCTGATGGGTTGGTGGAATGAGCAACGTGAGTCCTTGGCTACAAAACTGAAGCTGGGCTGTGGTGGATCCATCTGCTCTCAGCAGTACTTGGGGGTTGGTAAGAGAAACTTGGGAGTGTGAACATTCTCCATTTAAGAAATTGAAAGCCCAGAGAAACTCAAAACAGAATGAAGTGACAGATCATCTGCTCCCAGTCTGCACTCACCATCTGGCTGCAGGGAACTCACTTTGTTCTACCAGAGGGCAGCAGAAATGCTGAGTGTATCTGATATTGAAGAGCAGGATAGACAGGGGCAGAGCTCAAAAAGAAAACCTCACAACTCTTAAACACAAAACAGTGTCTGTGTATGTTACAGTGGAGGGTGTATGGGAAATGCCTTTGATTTTGGTTACAGATATCTCCTCTGACTCGTCACTGTCCCTTTCTCCATGAACAGGTGCCCATGTGCTGCCACAGCAAATGTCCAACAGCAGCTCCATCAGCCACTTCATCCTGCTGGCATTGGCAGACACGGGACAGCTGCAGCTCCTACACTTCTGCCTCTTGCTGGGCATCTCCCTGGCTGCCCTCCTGGGCAACGGCCTCATCATCAGCGCCGGAGCCTGCGGCCACCACCTGCACACGCCCATGTTCTTCTTCCTGCTCAACCTGGCCCTCAGTGACCTGGGCATGATCCGCACCACTGTCCCCAAAGCCATGCACAATTCCCTCTGGGATGGCAGGAACATCTCCTACTCAGGATGTGCTGCTCTGCTCTTTTTCTTTCTGTTCTTCATTTCAACAGAGTTTTATCTCCTGACCGTCATGTGCAACGACCGCTACGTGTCCATCTGCAAGCCCCTCCACTACGGGACCCTCCTGGGCAGCAGAGCTTGTGCCCACATGGCCGCAGCTGCCTGGGCCAGTGCCTTTCTCAATGCTCTGCTGCACACAGCCAATACATTTTCCCTGCCCCTGTGCCATGGCAATGCCCTGGGCCAGTTCTTCTGTGAAATCCCACAGATCCTCAAGCTCTCTTGCTCCAAATCCCTCCTCAGGGAAGTTGGACTCATTGCTGTCAATGCCTGTTTAGCACTTGACTGTTTTGTGTTCATTGTTTTCTCCTATGTGCAGATCTTCAGGGTCGTGCTGAGGATCCCCTCTGAGCAGGGACGGCACAAAGCCTTTTCCACCTGCCTCCCTCACCTGGCTGTCGTCTCCCTGTTCATCAGCACTTGCACATTTGCCTACCTAAGCCCCCCTCCATGTCCTCCCCATCCCTGGATGTGGCCCTGTACTCTGTGGTGCCTCCAGCCCTGAACCCCCTCATCTACAGCCTGAGGAACCAGGAGTTCAAGGCTGCGGTGTGGAGACTGGTGACTGCATGCTTTCAAAAACATTAAACTGCTGGGCAATATCTGCAAATAACTTGCAATCAAAGTCATCTTTGCTACTTCTTGTTGACTTCATTTTAGAGTTTCTTTACCTTTGTTTTACTTTTTTCTTATTGTCCAAAAAGAAATGTCATTGTTTGTTGAGTGGTCATTTTGTTCCTCTCCACCATCCCTGTGGCCACAGACTGTGGCAATGAGGGGCTGTGCTGTTGGTGCCTTTAAATGAAATGATGATCTCTCCCAACAAGGTTTTCTGCAGAGATGCCGTTTTGTTGCCTTCTCTGGAGCTGCAGCAGCAATGTCTGTGTGCAGAGCTGGGGGCAGATCAGGGCTGGCCCAGCAGCTGTGCCCAGCAGCAGCAGCAGCACTTGGTGTTGCCAGTGCTGCTGCCGTGGCCCTGCCCCGCTGCCCTGGTGGCCCTGGTGTTGCTGCAGGGCCTGAGTGCTCTCGGGGCCGGGCACAGCCGTGGGGGTGGCAGTGCCGGGGCTGCAGCAGGGACAGGCCATGGGCACTGCTGGGGCAGCGCTGACGCCTCAGGCCAGGGCCTGGGGGCTCCAGGCTCCTTGCCCAGGCTCTCTCAAGAGCACGCCCAGGCCAATGCTGAGCACAGAAAAGCCCCGTGAGCAGCCCCAGGCTGGCCGTGGGCAGGCTGGGGGCAAACAGCATGGCTGGGGCTCTGCAAGGGCCCTGGGACAGAGGGGAAGGAGTAGCAGAGCAGGGCCTGATCCATCCCCAGTGCGCCGCACAGCCCAGGGCAGTGTCCCAGAGCGTCCTCATGGAGCTGCCAACAACATCCCCCCTCTGCAGCCCTGGCCTCTCCCCCAGCTCACACAGGTGCCCCATCCTTGCAGGCACAGACCTGGCAGCACTGGCTCAGGAGCTCCTGTTTGCATTGCACAGAGCAGGCAGGAGCACCCCCATGCTGTTGGTGTGGGGACATGAACCTGAGGGAGCACAAATGCCATCAGCCCCTGGGGCCAGCAAGGGCTGGGGGACACCAGGGAAACCACTCAGCTTTGTCCTGGCCTCTGCAGTCAGCCAGAAAGTTTGTTCCCATCAGCTGGGAGTTTCCTGTCCCACTGCAGACGCTGTTGCTCAGAGCCAGGGCTGCCTGGCAGCCACCCCCAAACTGCCCTGAGCATTTCCTTGGCTTCACCTTTGATTTCTTTACTCTTCACTGGTACAAATTTCTTCCCATTGCCCACCCCTGTTCCCTCCCCTGCAAACAGCCCATCCCTGTTTGCCCTTCCCTCTCTGGCCCCACTCCCCATTGCAGTTCCTGACTTGGCCCCATGGGAACGTCCCTTGGGCAGCAGGATCATCCTACAAGTGCTGCAGGAATTGTCTGCAGGCTCCTGCAGTGCCTGGTGCTGCTCCCTTGCCAGAGGCACCCCAGGCCAGGAGGGCACATCTGGGCTGCTGTGTCTGGCTCTGGGGCTCCCTGTTCTGGGCAGTGAGGAGGAGCTGCAGAGGCTCTGCAGGACTGACAGGATGGGCTTTGGGGCTGGCAGGAGAAGCTGAGGGGCCTGGGCTGCTGGAGCTTCTAAAGAGGAGGCCCAGGGCTCATCCTGCAACTGCTCCAAGGGTGGCTTCAGAGAGTCACAGAATCAGCAAGGGTGGAACAGGCCATGGAGATCATCAAGTCCAACCTGTGCCCTGACAGTGCCTTGTCTCCCCTGAGCCTCCTCATCTCCAGGATAAACAACCCCAGCTCTCTCAGCCACTCCTCACAGGACTTGTGCTCCAGACCCCTCACCAGCCTTGTTGCCCTTCTCTGGACATGCTCCAGCCCCTCCATGTCCTTCCTGGGGGGCTCCAGAACTGGACACAGCACTCGAGGTGCTGCCCAAGCAGTGCTGAGCACAGGGGAAGAATCACTGCCCTGCTCCTGCTGGCCACACCATTCCTGATCCAGGCCAGGAGCCATTGGCCTTCTTGGTCACCTGGGCACACTGCTGGCTCATGTCCAGCCTGCTGTCCATCACCCCTGCAGGTCCCTTTCTGCCTGGCTGCTGTCCAGCCACTCTGTCCCCAGCCTGTAGCACTGCAGGGGTTGTTGTGGACAAAGTGCAGGACCCGGCACTTGGACTTGTTCAACCTCACCTTGCTGGATTTGTTCTCAGGATCCACTCTGTCCAGGGCCCTTTGCAGAGCCCTCCTACCCTCCAGCAGATCCACACTCACACTCAGCTTGGTGTCATCTGCAAATTTGCTGATGCTGGACCCAATCCCCTTATGCTGATCATCAGTGCAGATATTGAAATCCACGCTGTTTGGCTCTGAACCCTCAGCCATCCTGTGGGTGCCCTGTGATGGCACTCAAGGTGGTCTGTTCCATAACCTTGCTGGGCACCCAGGTCAGGCTGACAGGCCTGGAGGTCCCCAGATCCTCCTTCCAGCCCTTCTTGGGGATGGGCTCACACTGGCACCTCCAGTGCTCTGGGAGCTCCCTGCTGAGCCAGCACTGATGGTGAATGATGGAGAGCAGCCTGGGGAGCTCATCCACAGCTCCCTCATTGCCCTAGGATGGATCCTGTCTGATCCCATTCACCTGTGAGCATCTGAGTGGCTCAGCAGGTCACCCACTGCTTCCTCCTGGATTCCAGGGGCTGTTCTGCTCCCTGTGCCCATCTACCAGCTCAGGACAACACTTGTCCTGAGGATATCCTCTCCAAATATTGAAAATTGAAACAAAATAGGGGTAAAGTAGCTCAGCCTTTTCCTTATCTTTACTTACTATATTCTCCACTGCATCCAATAAAGAGTAGAGGTTCTCCTACTCCTCCTTTTTGCCTTTTTTTTTTTTATAAAAGCATTTTTATTCTTTTTGCAGAACCCTCCAGGTTAAGTTTTAATAGAGTTTTCAACTCTCAGCTTTTCTTTCTGTATGACCCCTTAAAGACTTCCTGAGTTGCTGGTCCTTTTTCCACCCCTGAGTCTCCAGAAAAGCTCCATGGGCAGCCAGGCCAGTCATTTTCCTCACTAGCTCATCTTCTGCTGCACTGGGACAGGCTGCTTCTTCCCCCTTATGATTACTTTCTTGAAATGTGTCCGTCCTTCCAGGACCCCTTTGTTTTTAAGGGCTGTTTCCCTTAAAGCAATCAGTACCTGATTAGGTATTCCCCAAAACTGGAGCCTAAACAGGCCAAAGTCTGCCCTCCCTATTTCCAGTGAAGAAGCTTTGTTGCTGCCCCTCCCTCTTTCACAGAACATTGAACACTTCATTATTTCATGGTCACTGTGCCCCAGGCAGCCTCTGAGCCCCACATCTGCCTCCAGCCCTTCTCTGTTTGTGAACAGCAGCAGACAGAGCTTTCCTTGGCAGTGGGAGTGTTACCAAAAATTTATTAAAACAGAAAATTCCTTAACCCCAATGTAGCATTAAGAAGCAGCATTCTTTATTCAGCTGGATGCACGGGGGAGAGCTCCTCCCAAAGCTGTGCATGCTGAGTACAGGAAAGTTTCTGTTTATATTCTGTATTTTGCATACATATTCATTGATTGTCCTGGACTAAAAATACATATGATAATCATTTCCCCAAAATCATTAATATATTTCCCCTCCCCTTTACCCATGCATTCTCCTCTCCTGGTGGTCCCTGGTGCTCGTGGACCCCAATGTTCCCGTGGGCCTGGCTGAGCTGGCAGGACACTGAGGCTGCTGAACTTCCAGTTCCCCTTCTCACACAATGGGCACTGTGTGGTTTCCACAGGCCTGGGGTTGTGGAGAACAAGCTCCAGGTGTGAACTCACCTGGTGAAGACAATTTATCATCTGGTACCATGTGGTCACAGAGTGGGCTATGACATCACAGAGTGGGTTAGGTGAGGTCATTGAGCATCCATGGCATCATAGTCTGCCTTTGTGACATCAGAGATTCAGCTGTGACATCACAGGGCAGAGGTCTGACATCACAGTGCAGACTATGGCATCACAGACTCTGGTGTGACATCAGAGACCAGCTGTGTGACATTGGAGAATGGGCTGTGACATCCCAGAGGGACTGTGACATCCCAGAGGGGCTGTGTGACATCCCAGAGGGGCTGGGTCAGGTCACTGGGTTGGTCACTCTGCCCCAGCTCCCCCTCACAGTTTCTCCCAACAACTCCAATGCTGTCCATGCCCAGCAGGGTCCCTGTCGCTGGGATCCCCCTGGCCCACCTGGAGCCAAAGCCTCCACCAAAGGATGTTCCACAGGATCCACCCCAGAGCCTGACATGGGGACAAGGGGCCAGGGCTGTGTGACCAGGACATCAAGGACGGGGATTATCCAGGTCACTGTGGCCTGGGTTGGGTTGCCCAGGGCAGGAAAGATGTCTGGCAGCTGGAGCAGGGTCTGGGAAGGGCCTCCAAGGTGGGGCTGGAGCCCCTGGGCTGTGAGCAGAGGCTGAGGGAGCTGGGCTGGTCCAGCCTGGAGCAGGGAAGGCTGAGGGGCTCCTCATCCCAGCCTGGCAGTGCCAGCCAGGAGGGGATGGAGAACACAGAGCCAGGCTCTTCACAGGGGGCTGGGGGGAGACAAAAGCCGATGGGTGGAAGGGGAAAGAGGGGAGATCAGCCATGGCATGAGCAGATGAAATGAGTCAGGCTGGTTTCAGCATTTCGTCAACACCAAGAGCAGCCTGACATCCCTTTTCCATCCACCACTGATAGATTTGCAAATCAGGAATTGTTTGAGCTGTTCTGTCCTCAGTCCAGGACAAGAATCCTGATACAAGAACTTAATTGTGTTTATATCTATCACAAAACCACATTAGTCAAAAATTAATTTTAGTATGCAAATCACTTGTGAACAGTGGACTCATCAGACACGCTGGGACATTGCACATAGCTCAGGGAAGAGTTTGTAATTGTGTGATTGTTATTTTAATGGTGTAATTTTTATGAAGTTATATCCTGCTCAACTGTGGTCTGTTGGCTAGGTCCAGTGTGGGCTGGAGGGAGCTCAGATTTGCACAAGGCTGCTCTGAGTGCCAGCCTTGGATGGGGAAAATGGTGGGGTGGGGGTAGGGACAGAGTCTGATTGATTGCCAGCCATGAAAGGTCTTGATTTTCATACCCAGTCAAACTGCTTGAGGAGGTACTTGGATTCAGTGTCAAATGGAAATTGCATATATCAATTTATGAACAGGGGAAAAAAAATTAAACAGGACCTAAAAAATATTTTCTCACTCTCTTTTTAAATAGAACACATTCAGTTGAATGCAATTCTGAAATCTCTCTTATTAACCACACAAGATTTGGAAACTGAAATCAAATTATCCCCAGAGATTTGGCTTGTTAAGGTGTTCTGAATGTTAATGAGTCCAGGGACACTGAATTCCTGCACTGAAGAGCTGAAGGCTGAACAAGCCTTTCAAGCAGCACTTGGATTCAGTGTCAATTGGAGATTGCACATATCAATGAATTAACAGGGAAAAAACCTAAACAGGACTTAAAAATCATGTTTTGTCACTGTCTTTTTAAATATATTGCATTCACTTTGGATATACTACTGAGATCTGTCTAATTAACCACAAATCATTTGAAAATTGAAATCAAATTATTCCCCGAGGCTTGGCTTGTTTAGCTGTTCTGAATGTTAATGAGCCCTGAGACGCTGAATTCCTGAAGAGCTGAAGGCTGAACAAGCCTCTGGAGCAGGAAAATTCAGCAGCAGCCTCCAAGGTGCTGAGGATGTCAGCAGCCCCCGCTGAGGCCATCCCTGCCCAGAGACCGTGGGGGAATGGGCAGACAAGGAGAGCGTCCCTGGGGCTGGGGCAGCACAACTCAGAGGCACCAGTGGCTCCAGCTGGGCAATGGAGTGTGGAATGGGGCTGGGAAAGCCCTGCCTGGGCTGGGCCAAGCAGGACACACAAGCCCTGACTGCCATCCAGTAGAAAACTCTGTCAAGGAGATATTTAAAAGGAATTACAATTGTTTCTGTATTCTGAATTGGACTTCCTGGAGAAATACCAACAAGAGATCCTCAGGAGCTTAAAACAACAAAACAGTCTTTACTGGTAACTTTGGAAAATCAGAGAATTTTTGGCAAAAGATTTAATATGACATTCAATCAACACAGAACACTTCTTAAAGCACTGACTTGGCCCATTCAACTTCACAAACTCTAAGCTATTTGAATTTTACATTACTCAAATTTGCAAAAGGACCGAAATAGAAGAAAAGGATAGAAAGAGAGAGAGGCAAACAGGATACAGAGGAGCATACACAGAGGTACCAACTCCTGGATTCCAGTAGTGTTTAGATGGAAATTCCAAGAGGAGGTAGGGTCAAGATGTGTGCTTGCCTTGTGGTCAGCCTTCAATTCCCCTTGGTCATCCTGGGCCCTTTCCCCAGGTGGGACTGTGGGTCATTTGATCCCTCAGGAGCTGAGCTTGGGCTGCAGAGGTAGCTGTGGAGCATTGCCTGTGCTGTGCCAGGGACTGGCAGACACTGCTGGGCTGGGATAGAGGCTCTGGGGGCATTGGGGTTCCAGGGCAGAGCAGGGCTGGGGTTCCAGGGCCGGGCAGGGCTGGGGTTCCAGGGCAGGGCAGGGCTGGACCTGCCCCTTCCTCCCCTATTGGAATAAGATCCCAATATTACCAGGTAGATTGGGCCTGGGCTTGTCTGACCCCTGCTCCTGGGCCAAAGGCGGCAACTGTGGTGTTTCACCTCAGAGACACTTTTGGCTGGCTGGATGGTGCAGCTGAGCGCCGAAACAAGTCCAGGCTTGTAGAAAGTCAGTTTGCCTCAGGTGGGAAGGCTTCAGGCTAAGGTGAGGAGGAAAAGGAGACAGATTCTGCCGGAGGGTTAATGTCAAGAGTTTATTCCATGGTCACAGACGTCTGAATCTCAGGTAACAGCTCCAACAGAATCCCGACCGCATGGCCTGAGTGACTTTTTAAGCTCTGGGGGGAGGGGGAGGGAAGGGACAGGTGAGCCACCAACCAGGTGGGAGGGGCAGGGTCTCAGGGAATGATGACACCCAGACAGACCAATGACCTCTGGGCACAGGGGCATCTTTTGAACCTGACCAACCACACAATGGCCATGCTGGAATGTTAAGACTGATTGACAGCCCAGCAGGGGGCGAGGGGGAAGGGGAAGGGGAAGAGAGATATTGCCACACCTGGGAAGGGGCTGGGAAGTTTAAAACAGGAAATTGCAACGCACTGCAACACTCCCCACACATGAAATGTCTTGAGCCAAGAAACTCCTCCACTCTGTCACAATAAGGAATACTGGAGGTGAAATCCCAATTCTGGCCATGGGCACCTAGATAAGAAGGACAGTTCTTTTCCTTAGGAATGAAAGCCCCAGTTCTCAGTAAATTTCTGGTTTGATTGTTTGGATTCTGTTTGGTTTTGTTGTTGCTTTGTTTCCTTGTTGTGCCTGAAGTGTCCAGTCAGGAGCAGAGTGACTCTTTCCAAGGAACCTTGTGCTGCTGTCCCTTAATATTCAGTCTGGTTTTTGCTGCTCCCTTGCTGGGGATTTTTTCAGTGCTCTCACGGCCTCGTTGGTAGCAGGGTGAAGGAGCCCTGGCCCAGGCTCTGGCCCTGGGGGACACGGGGACGCTGCCGGGGGGTCCTGTCCCCCTGTGCCACCCCCAGGGCCCCAGCCCCCGTCCCCGTGTCAGGCTCTGGGGTCGATCTCATGGAACATCCTCTGGGGGAGGCTGCGGGGCCGGGGGCGGGGAGACCCGGGGGGACAGGGGACCCCGCTGTGCACGAGCAGGGTTGGACTGCTCTGGGGGGAGCTGTGAGGGGGGCCGGGGCAGAGTGACCTCCCCAGGGACCTTACACAGCTCCTGTGATGTCACACTGCCCCTGTGATGTCACACAGCCCCTGTGATGTCACACTGCCCCTGTGAAGTCACATAGCCATCTCTGTGATGTCACACTGCCCCTGTGATGTCACACAGATCCCTGTGATGTCACACAGCCCCTGTGATGTCACACAGATCCTTGTGATGTCACACAGCCCCTGTGATGTCACACAGCCCCTGTGATGTCACACAGATCCTTGTGATGTCACACAGCCCCTGTGATGTCACACAGGCACTGTGATGTCATACAGCCTGTGTGATGTCACACAGATCCCTGTGATGTCACACAGATCCTTGTGATGTCACACAGCCCCTGTAAAGTCACACAGCCCCTGTGATGTCCCAGAGCCAACTCTGAGATTCCACACTGTGATGTGATACAGCTCTGCTCTGTGATGTCACAGAAGTCTCTGTGATGTCAGAAAGTCACTCTATGATTTCACAATCTCTACTGTGATGTCACAGCCTGCTCTATGATGTTACACAGCCACCCAGTGTTGTCACAGCCCACTCCCTGATGTCACAGCCAGCTCTGTGATGCAACAACCCTCCTCAGTGATGTCACAAAACCCTCTCTGTGATGTCATACTGACACTCTGTAAGGTCACAGCACTTACTTTGACCTCACTGCCAGCTCTATGATGTCATGCAGCCATGCCATGGTCTCACAGCCTGTTCTGTGATGTCACACAGTCCCCTCTATGACGCTGTAGCTGCTCAGTGGCCTCACACAACAAACTCTGTGATGTTACAGCCCAATCTGTGACCTCACACAGCCCACTCTGTGCTGTCACACAGCCCCTTGCTGACATCCCAGCTGCTCTGTGCCTCTGTGACACAGCCCCAGAGGTGCTGCTGTGACACAGCCCCCTCAGGGCCATCCCACAGCCCCTGCCAGTGCTGAGCCCCTGTGAGCTCTGTCTGCACCCTGCTGGTGTCCCTGAGGGGCCCTGGCAGTGCCCCAGCCCTGCTGGGCTGTGCACAGGAGCTGCTCCTGGCCAGAGCTGTCTCTCTGCAGCGCTGCCCTTGCCAGGAGCTGCCTCTGGGCCAGGAGCCCGGCCCAGCTCAGCAGCACAGACACAGCACAGGGACTTTAATGAGCCTCTGGGGCTTTGCTGCTCTTTGTATCAGACTCAGTCCCTCAGAGTGTGTTTAAAAACTTCTCAAGAACTCAAAGTTTAATTGAAACACTGAATTTGCTAGAAGATTTATTGGGTCCCACTGAGGGACAGGACTGAGAAAATGTCCCCAGGTTCCAGGTAGAGCAGAACCCTGGAAGCACTCATGACAGGCAGGGACAAGCAAGGAAAACATGTCTCTGTGCTGAGCAAAGCTGGATGTGTTTGAGGAATGCAAAGGGCCAAGGCCTGAGCCCCAGCCCCTGGCCAGGCAGATCCTGTCCCTCTCTCCTTGCTCAGGGCTCTTCCCGGGATGGGCACTGGCATGTGGGGATGTGCAATGCCAAGGGCAGGAGCATGGGGCGGCCCCTGCCAGGCTGCTGAGCAGGGACAAGGAGGCAATGAGGCCCCAGCCCTGCAAGGGTCACTTGTCCCCTCCTGGCCATGGCCAAAGTGCTGCCCAAGGCGGCTCTGGCAGGGCTGTCTTGCAGCTGCTGCCCATCCCTGTGCCCTGTGCAGCCCAGGCTGTCCCACGGTGTCCCTGCCCTGCGCCTCTGTCCCTGCAGGCTGTCGGCATCCCCCGGCTGCCCCACCTGGCTGGGCCCTTCCTTTGCTGACAGCTCTGCCTCCTGCCTGCCTCTGCCTGCCCACACAGAGCCTGGGGCTGCTCCAGGCTCCTGCTGGGGATGTGCTGCACCACAGCCCTGCCCTGGGAGGGAAATTCCTTTCTGCTGCTGCCCAGGCTTGGCCTGCCCACCTGCCCTTGGTGCCATTATTTCCTTCTCATGCCTCTACCCTCCAGGAAGAAAAGCTCCAGCCTCTCTGAAACCACCCTTCAGCCCCTGCCAGGCTACTCCTGTTCTGTCCTACGTGTCCACCCCACTGAGCCCAGAGCCTGCAGCCTCTACCTGCTGGTTATGTAATGAGGCCTCCAAACCCCATCTTGGGACATGTCTGGGTCCTCTCCAAGGTTTGTGAAAATGGAAAAACAGCGGTCAAAGGTATTTTCTCCCAAATCTTGCAGTGGCAGAACAAGGGTCAATATGTCTGAAGTGAATGAGGTGGGATTTACATTTGTTAGAAGGAGGAAATATTTTACAGTGATGAGAGTGGAACAAAATTGAAACTGTTTCTCCAGAGAAGTGGATGTGCCATCCCAGGAATTATACAAGACCAGGAGCTTTGTGCAACCTGACAACGGGAAACACTTTCCCTCCCCAAGAATGGAATTCCTATTGTGTGGGTTCTCTAATGTGCTCACAAGGCTTCTGGCCAGAATGTCAGCTGAGGGCAGCCAGGCTGCTGCAGCAATTCAGAGGCATCTCCCCAATAATTTTAATAACCAGATGATAACAACCCACTGAAACTTGAACAGAACTTGTTCACATTTAAGTAGTTTAAGCAATCACTATCGGGAAAATGTATAGACCAGTACATTTAGAAAATGTTGCATTTATTCAGTGCAAAAAAAAAGCACAATCAGTAGAGCATATATTGTTCATCCACTCAGCTGGGCAAACCACTAAACTGCTGCACCAGAGGACGGGCACTATCCCATCCTGTATTTCCCTTTGTCATTCTCTCTCAGAGTGCAGATGAGACAAAACCAAGAAGTTCAACTTGAGTCAATCCTTACCTTCAAAGGAAATTCGTGAACCTTTTGCAGAAGCCAATGCTCTGCACGTTGATGAAATCTTCGCAGAGGCCAATGCTCTGCAGGTGTAGGAACTTTGCAGAGGCCAATGCTCTGCACCTTTAGGAATTCTCTGCGCAGGCCAATGCCCCGTGAACAATTCACCTGGCGAATCGTCCGGTGCAGCCGCCTGCAGGAGCCCAGGCTGCGCACACCCAGCCAGGGCCGCGTTCTCAGGCAGCTGAGGCCGCGCCGCTGTCACAGACGCCGCCGCCGCGTTCGCGGTTCCCAGGCACCCGCGGCCCCCGGCAGCCGCCGCCGTTTTCCGGATCCTGCCCCTCCCGGCCCCGCACGGCCCCCCAGGATGCTGCCGGGGCTCGGGGGCTTCGTCTGCCCGGGCTGGGGCTCGGCCTCCCCTGCGGGACAAGGTGAGGGGGGGTCCCCGGGGGTCGTGTTCCCCCCGGGGGCGTGTGTGACTCCCCAGTGTCCCCCCCAAGCCAGGGTCACCCCATTTGCTCTGCCCAGAGCTCCTGAGCCAACTCCTGCTGCCCCCCGGCAGGGGCCTTGGGGAGCCCCCCGGGGACCCCCTTGAATGCCCATTCCTGGGCACTGGGACCCCCCCGCATCTCCTTCAACAGCTGCCGGACCCCCTGCACCCCCTTATCCTGCCCCGACACCCCCTGCACCCCCTTTCCCGGGTATCCTCCTCTGGCAGCCCCTGGATCCCCCGGACCCCATTCCCGGCCAGCCGGGGCACCTCACCCCCAGGCCTCCCTTCGCCCAGGGACCAGTGACGCCACCAAAGACGTGGGTCGCCATTGGCAGACAGCAAAGAGCGGCGCCAATGGTGGGGCCGGAGGCGGCTAAGGGGGCGGGGCCGCAGCAGAGCAGCGCGATGGCTCCAGCGCTGGGGTTGGGGGCGCTCCTGGGGCCCGGGGGGCGGCGAGAGCTGAGGGGGACCCCCGGCACCGGGACTCTGGGGTCGCCCGTTCCGGAGCACTGAGGGGCCCCTGAACCCCCATTTCTTTGGCGCCGCCATCCCCCCGCACCCCCATTCCCGGGCATGGGTTCCACCCTGCGCCCCCTTATCCGGCACCAACAATCCCCGCAGCCCCTTGCGGCAATCCCCCCTCTCCCAGCCCCCAGAGCCCCCTTTTCTTTGACCCAGAGACCCCCTGAACCCCTATTCCTCCCTTTGGGTTCCCCTCCCCACCTCACCATGCCGTGCTTCCCAGAGCCGGAATCCAGCGGGAATCTCACCCTGGTGCTCCCTGTGTCTGTCCGCGCTGCCATCGGCGTTGTTCTCCTCATCGGATTCGGCGTCTGGAGGCTCCAATCTGCTTCCCTCCAAAACCCTTCCTGGGGATCACCCTGTTCTTCCCCCCTCCCAAGACTTCTGGGGGTCCCCCATGTCCCACCCAGCCCCCCCCAACTCCTCCTGGGTCCCCCATAAGCCGCACATGGGGATTCCTGAGAGTTCCCCTGTGTTCCCCCATTCCCAGGACTTTGGGGGTCCCCCCCGACCTATCCGTGCCCCCCCAGATTTCTTCTACAGCCCCCCTGTGGTGGTGGGGGCTGGGGGCTGAGTGCTGGTGCCCCTTGCCTGCAGCAGATCCAGCGCTGAGGGGAGTTCGGGGGTCCCTTTGCATTTGGGGTCCCCTGGGGGTTGGGGTGACTCCCCGGGCCCCCAGGATCCCCCTGAACTCACTGATGCTGCCTGTGCTCAGTGAGGGGGCTCATTCCCAGCACGGGGTCCCAGCTCTGTCACCAGCATTGCCAAGGTACCCCCAAAACCCCCAAAACCTCCAGGGAACCCCAAACCCCGTGGAACAAACCAACCTCCCTGGGACCCCAAAACCATCCCTGGGCTCTCCAAAAGCTCCCCAAGACTGCAAAACCCCATACAGACCCCCCCAAACCCTCTCAGGAGATCAAAATTCACACAGGATGTCCCAACACCTTTCCAGGTCCCCCTGAGAAGGTTCATACCTGGCATGGGATCCCCATCTCTGTCACCGGCAGGTATCCCAAAACAGCCTTGGATTCCTCTTGGCATCACCTAATCCCCCCGTTGGACCCCAGAAAGCCCCCCTTGGGAACCCCCAAAAATCCACCATGACGCCCCAAGATCCCCGGTATACACAAAACCCCACCAGGAACCCCTCACAACAGTTTATACCCAGCACAGAGTCACCATCACCCAGGTACCCCCAAACCCTCCCAGGACCCCCAAACCTCCCTGGGACCCCCAACATTCCCAGGATCTCCAACTCCCCCTCCCGGGCTCCACTGTCAGAATCAATGGGAGTGGTGTTGCCCTTTCTAGGAGAATTATAGTGGGACCCGACCATAGTGGGGGCCCTAAAGCGGCGATGGTAGAGAGAACCCCAAAAATCACCCTGGGAGGCAAAACATCCCCTACAGGGCCTTGGAGTGGGGGCCCCATAAAAATGCCAATGAAAGCTGTCATGATCCCCCCTTGAAAGGGGCTTGTGTGGCTGCGGCCCCACAAACACCCTAAAATGGGAAGGAAAAAACACCCTTGAAGTGGTGGGATTTCCCCAAAAAACCCTCAAAAGAGAAAACCTTCACTTCAAAGGGGCCTGGAGAGCCTTAAAGGGCCTCGAGGAGGGACAAGATCCCCTCCTCTGCTGGGGCCTCTCCCAGCCAGGCACTCTCCCGTTCGCTGCCCTCGGGGCAGCCCCTGAGTCTGTCCAAACACGGGAACTTCGCCGTGCTGAGCCCAGATCCAGAGTCCTGACTCCTGCACAGGGCACAGCAAATCCCTCGCTCGCTGCTGTGCATTGTCCCTGCTGAGGCTCAGACACTGGCAGGGCACATTCCCTGCCTGCAGGATTCGTGCCGACCCAAGCGCTGCACTGATGGCTCCAGCATTGCTTTCCAACAAAACCAGGGCAAGGCAAACTGGGTGTAGCTCATGGAATATTACAGTGGCTAAAACTCGCTAAGGCATCCATCTGAGAGGTGAGATGCATTTGGAGTTCATGGCATGGAGAAGCAGTGCAACATGGAACAGGGGAGAATAGAAATAAATAGAGGAAAACATACTGGATTGTTCCTTCCCATTTTCATTTCACTTCTGGAAAGCTGTTTCAATTGTCTAGGAATCTTCTCCACACTCCTGTCTGCCCTTTTCAAGAACCTTTCCTGGAGAACGAGGTGCAGCTTCTGTCACAAGATGTGCCCTCAACTGCAGCTTCTCTTAGCTTTCCACACTGTGAGTGCAGCACGACTTCTGCAGCAAAGCAAGACAAATGTATGGATTCCTTGACAACTTGTCCTTTCTTTTCCTTGTGAGCTGGGGAGTTGTGCCATTGCTGAGTTTTTCATTGTGCCTGTTCTAACCCTAGAGAACAGGAGGTTTTGTTGGGGACTTGCTGGGGAATGCAAGCCTGACCGAATGCAGAGAGAATCTCTAGGACACTCTGGGAGCTCCCGGGCCTGGGCTCGGGTTCCCGCTGGGACTCTGCAGAGCGCTGGGCTCCAAGTGGGATCAGCAGCAGTGCAAAATACCTCTGGGCATCTCCATTTTCTGCTGCTCGGAGGAAGCAATGAAGCCAGCCAAGTTCTGTATTTTCCCCTGATAGATTTTTTCATTTGATTGGCAACTCCAGAGGCAATTTCTATGATGGTCTCTGTAAGTTGATTGCATTTAAACAGCACCAGCAGCAGGGCTGTGTTTGAGTGCTGCAAATGTGATCTGTGAGGCTTTCATTCCCCTCGACTTAATACTCAAGGACTTGTGAGCATTTCAGTCTCTGCTAATCATGATGCCTGTGACAAAAACACTGAGTTCACCATCACAAAAGCACAGTGGGCAGCAGTGATTGAAAGAGGGAAGTGCAGTTGTACTGATAAAATTCAGGTGGCAAGCACAAGAGGGCCAAGAGCAGCCGTGATCTCCAATTGCCAAGGCAGAGGCAGCAGCAGCCTCCTGCTGTCAGCTCAGGGTGAGTAAAGGAGCGCTGAAAACAGCGCTGGAACCCGATCCTTTCATCCCCTGAGGGCTGGCTCAGGGCAGCACAGGCGGGCCCTGAGCAGTCAGGGCTGTGTGTAGGTGCTGGCTGCTCTGCTCCCGAATTGAGCTGGAAAAAGCCCTTGGGAGCCGAGGCAGGAGCAGGCGGGAAGGGGCCGGCGCTTCTGCTGATCCTGGCTGGGAGCCCCGGCTGGGCCGGGCCGGCGCCCCCTGCGCTGCTGCTGCTGCTGTGAAGAGGCAGAATGTGTGGAAGTTCAGCGAGTGTCTGGTAAGAACAGCCTGCGAGCCCCAGCCTCAGCCCGGAGAAGCCCCCTGAGCGCGGTGCTCAGTGTGCAGGGCGGGCAGCTGTGCCCCTGACCGGCGCTGCACGCAGAGGCCGCGCGGGCTCTTCTCCAGGCTCCCGTGGGCCTGAGTCGGGTGCCCATGGAGCCCCGGCCCGGCGGGGCTGCGGGGCGGCTCCGCGGCTCCCCGGGCAGCAGCCGGCCCTCTGCCCCCTCCCCTCGGGAGCCCTTGGCCAGCGGCTGCTGGCCGCGCCTCAGGGCTGGGCGGGCAGGCGTGGCCGGCGATGGGCGCAGGCAGCGCCCGGCCCAGGGGCTGAGCCCGCGCCAACCCTTCCCTCCTGACGCTCTCTGCAGCTGGCATAGGACAGGAGCCGAGGGGCCGAGCACGTGCGCAGGGCACTGCACTACCTGCAGAGCCCACAGGAGTCCCTGCGAGAGGCGGCCGTCAGGTTCATGGGTGAGTCCCGAGCCCCGGCCCGCCGCAGCTCGGCCCCGGCCCCGCCTGCTGCCCCGGCAGCGCCAGCCCGGCCCGGCGCCGTGGAGCCCCGCCTGGCCTGGGCGTTGCTGCTGCCGCCTTCTGACAGCCGTGCCCTGGGGCGGCAGCGTGCGGCAAGGGCCTGGGCTGAGCCCTGCCCGGCCAGCAGCCCGTGTGGCCACAGCGCCGGCAGCACCGCTGGCAGGGAGCTGTGCCGCTGGGGCTGTGACAGGCTCTGTGTTCACAGGCATGGCCGGGCGGCGCCTGAGGGGGCAGCAGCAAGAGCTGCAGCTGATCTGCACTGGTGAGTGAGTGAGGGCAGCGGGCTGACAGCGGGGGCTGCCGGGGGAGCTGCAAACCCTGCCCCGGCTGCAGAGGGCTCTTCTCCTTGTGCGGACATGGGGCGGCGTGGGCAGAGCACACAGAGATTTCAGGGCCACCTTGGGGATTCGTGGCCAGCAGCTTCGGGCCGGTGCCCTTGGTCCCTGCTCCCTCCTGGCCATGGCTAGAGCCGGCTGGGATGGCCCTGGCAGGGGGCTCTTCTTGGCTCCCCGCAGATCCGGGATCTGACCATGGCTCTGTCCCTCTCTCTTGCAGCCCTTGAACCGCTGACAGAGGACATCAGCAGTGCCGTGTCGGACGTGGCACTAGAAACACTGTATGTCCTCCAGTCACTGCAGAGTGAGCGATATTCCCTCTTCCAGAGGCTGCAAGATCAGCTCCGCAGGGCATGGAGGACACGGCCTCGTCTGTTGGGGCTTGGCTGGCTGCTCTGCTGCCGCTCTGCAGAGACCTGATGCCAGAGGCTCTGTCTGCTGGGGCCACCTGAGCCAGGTGGAATTTTCCATTTCTTTAAGATTGTTCTTTTCTTCTTTTTGTTTTTTTTTCTTTAGTATATGAATATAGAGTGTGTTATAATACACAGACTCCCAGGAGCTTTCTTTTGCTACCCAGGGTCTGCAGGGCATAGGGGAAGAGGGGGAGAAGGGTACCCCGGCTCAGCAAGCTGCCCAGGCATGCAGTGGTCAAGGGAAAATGGCCAGAAGCCCCTTGTCCTGTGGTGGCTCTGCTGAAGCCTTTGTGCTGGTGACAGAGCAGGTGGGCAGGGGCCGGGGCTGCAGGGATCCCTGCCAGAGCGGTGCCTGGAGATGGCCACAAGCCCTGTGCCAGGAAGGAGCCACCCTCTGTATCCTCCTGCCCATGTGCTTCTGGCTGGATTGCTGAGGGCTCCCAGGTGCCTCTGGATGGGGCTGCTCTGCAGCTGCTGTGGGGCTGCGGTGCTGCTGCCGGGCAGCTTGGCCGGGCTGGGGCAGCCCCTGAGGGGCTGGGGCGCTGGCAAGCCCTGAGCAATGGGCTGGCAGAGGCCACAAGCAGCCCCCCGGCAGCTGCCCGCCTTGTTCCTGCCAGAGTTGACTTGCAAGAGGGATCCTGGGCACTCTGGAACTAACAGCATCAGTGTTGTTGGAAACCCAAATGCAGGGAAATCTCAGACCTTTGGTCTTGTCAGCAAAGCTTAGAATTAAACACAGGATTTGATCGGAGACCTTGGAAAGGGCTTCCAAATTTAAGTGGTAGAAGCGAGAATGTGGATTCATAGTATAAAACAGCGACACCTTAAGCTAAGTGGAGGAAAGTTTAGCATTTTAGAGTTTAAGGTATAGAAAAAATAAAAGTAGTTGCAACCGTAAACAAGAAGCTTAGGATGCAGGGCTGTAGGTTTGTGTGTCAGAACATGATTGGCTGAGAAACCTTACACTGTAGCATGAGTCCATGGCATGAAATACTGAAGGATTGGGTCAGAAACATACATATCTTTGTTGGCAATGTTTTATTGGCTAATAAATCATTTAAATATTCTGTAACTTGAAGTCTTGTTACCTTCTGAGCCATGTGGTGTAGATGTGAGCACAACTCACCCTTCCTGTCTGTGTAGAAAATAAGAAACATAAACCGCATAATCTAAAACGCTCAGAGGTCTGCTGTCTAGCTCGTTCCAAACTCCTTCAACTCCCGAAATTGTGATTTAGCTACAAAGAGATGACAGGGGCTCTTTGACTCCAGAGCAGCTCCTTTAGAATCTTTCACATAACCCTGTGTAGTTATATGCCAGAAATGGATCATTTGGAGACCTCATCTATGAGCGGGTGGACAACCTCGGATTTTCCCAATTGCTGGGAATTTGAAGAAACTTTCCCAACTGACTTGCATGGAGGTTTGTCTGAAGGGTATTTGAGGAGATATGGCTCCCAGCAGAGGTCTGGGCTTTGGCCTAGCTGTGTCCCCTGCTGGTTGTGAAGTGTGCCATCAGCTGCAGGGCTTTCTGGGCTAAAAATATCATTGAGTCACTTGGACTTGCTCTTTTGGCCTATAAAAGCTGGACCCACTTTCGGGGATGGAAGAGCTGAGCAGACAGTGAGAACAAAGCCACGTGCTGCATGCCAGCATTTCTATCTTATGTTTCTAAATACCCCACCAGGATCACAGGATTTTTTCCTCACTTGTGAATTTTATATGGGAGGAAAAGAAAAGCCTAATAGAAGGCAGAATGAACTCCATGTTTTCTGCTTCAGCATCACCTGCTGGTTCCAATGGGAATTTACAAACTGGTGGTGGAAGAGCTGGGGAGGTGTTGGGCAGGAGGTGCCAACCAGCCCATTTTGCTTTGGGATTTGAAGATTTGGGATGCTTGGGTGTTTCTCTGGAATGGTTCACAACCTGAAAGCTTCAGTGAAGAGAACAAGGGCAGAGAGGGCAGTAAGAAAGCAGCTTGTTAAATCATTCAATTTTACTGTCGTGTTCTGAGCTTCACAATGAGGAGACAATAAAAGGCATCCTTGGGCCTTTTTTTTTTTGAGCAGCAATAGCTTGTGAAAAACCCTCATGAAGCATTGTTGCTCATTAACATCACAGGACAGAAAAGGCTGGACTGGGGGAAAGAGCTGGAATCTCTCTGGTTCTTCTTTCCCTAAACCGGATGGTTAAACCAGAAGCACTCAGGGTGAATCCACAGATGAGCCACACAAAAAATAAAAAATCCTGTATTTGAATTTAAGTAGATAGACATAAAGGTCTGGGGGCGGCTGCTCCAAGCTGAAGATTTACTGCACCCAGCACATTTCAAGCAGAATGTCACCATTTCAGTTTCTGCAGGAAAGGCTTTAAAGTGATCAAACAACACGAGAGCTCTCAGCATCCTCCCTCCTTCCTGTCCACAGCAAAATTCATATTTGCATTTTTTTTATAGACTATTGTTGTCAAATTGAAATGCAGGGATGGAAAATTGGATCCTGCTGAGTTCTGATGACTTTTTTTTTCCCTTGTATCTGAATTTCTGATGATCAAACATATTGAGAAAAAACTCACACTGACTTCAGCAATGAAAATTGGACCCTGCATTGGCATCCTGGGAAAGGGATGGGAAGAGCTGCCAGCTCAATAGCTTCCCAAAAACATTACCCCACTTTTCAGCCTGGAAAATGAAAAAAAAAAAAAAAAACCAATTCCTGTGTACAGGTAGGTTTCTGCCTGTCATTTTGGGATCCATCCACTTTCCCAAGCTTTTATTTATGAAGACAGAACATGCTGAGGCTTAACATGTACTATATGGGAGCCACATGTGGCTTTTTGACTGTTCAATACCATTAATAACCAGACATTACAAATTCAAAATTATCTGTATGGAGGCCTCCTCTTCTCTGTTTTCATTCTCTTTAAAAGTCTCTGGCATGTCTGCCCTGGGGACCACAAAACACAATAAAACATATTCAGTAGCTAATTCACGCTAACTGTCATCATTAGGCATTTAACAGCCAATGTCAAGACAATGTCCATGCAGCTGGAAGTGTCTCCACTTGCTGTCTTTCCTAATCAAGAATAAATTCATCTTTATTCTTACAAAAGAGCATGAGCTCTCTCCTTTCCCACTTTCCAGGCCATTTGTCACCAAAGATTAGTCCAGATTTTTGACACAGTTTCGCCAGGGCAGGCAGGGTTAGTGGGTTATTTTTCCCAAAGATCAGTGCTGCTGTGTCCCAGCCCTCTCTCAGTTCTTTGGAAATGCCAACATTTCCCTAGCTTGTATTGGTGGCTCTCAAGTGACCTGGTACACACAGCCCTCCAAGCTGTGCAAGCACAAAAAGGTGGGTCAGAGTCTGCAGCATTTATAGGAAAAATATGGGGATCACAGTTCCAGCTTTCAAATTATTCACCAGAAAGTAGGCCTGCTCCTGGCTTTCCATCCCACAAATAAGCATTCCTAGCCCACTCCTCAGAGCAATGGCTAAACCAGCACAGGGTATTATATACATAGGAATTATTTAATTAATGACTACAGTTAGGTGTAAAATTCCTCTACCAAGATAACCCATTGAAGTGACTGATTCCATCTTTCACCCTAAAGATCTCAAGGGGGAAGGGTCATGAATGAAATAAACAAAGGGCTAGGAGACTTCTTCTCCTTTTTAATGCCTTTATTAAAAGTGATCAGCTCAGGATTGGGTGGCTCGACGGGTCTGCAGTCTCCGTCGTCTTCCCGGGCGACTCAGAGGAGGAGGATATGCACAGCTCTGTCCACTAGGGGCAGAGCTGGGGATCACGTCCTCGTGGGAGCCTTTAGGGCCTGCTGATCCCGTCAGATGGTACTTTTGCCGGCTCAGTCGGCCTGGTCTCACCGCCGGGGTCGTCTCTCTTGGTCAGGGCGAGAGGCTCCGAAGGTGTTCTGCATCTCTGCAGGCTCAGCATTCGGCTCCTCACGTCCAGACATCACTCCAGTCTCTCAATTCTTAGGTGGCTCGTTGTTTTGGGGTTTTCTCCGTACAGCGGGGGGATCCATGCTGCATTGTGGTCTTGGAGTCACTTTGCATAGCCCCCCTCACCTTCTCAGGTCTCTTCTACTGTTCGGGAAGGTTCCCACCCTTCTGGGAAAGGTACAACTTAGCCTCGGGCGAGGCTCTGCTGATACAAAAGGAGCGATTAGCCACAACGACTCGTGATTACAATAACAAAACACGAAGAACTTCAGCAGCTACCCGTGGTCTGGCTGCTTTTTTGTAACTTTTTCTCACAAAAAAAATATTACCCGAATTTTGTTCATAACAGTCCCCCCTCTTTTTCTTTGATCGAGCTTAAATTCTAAGCTCGCATCAACTCACAATTTTTTTGTTTTGAATCTATTATAAATCTCTTGTGCACTTTGGTAATCATGGTTACTTAACTTTGTTACTTTCCTTGGTTTCTTCAGGTTGGTCTGCCCGGCAAGTACTATTCTACTAAGACAGATAACTAAGCATAGTAAAAAAAGCAATCTTCCAAGTACACACACAGTGAGAAAAACTACCTTTTCCCATACATCTTTTTTGAAAATCTCCAGGTTCTCCCACCCACTGGAATCAAGTGTAGGAGTTTGTTCTTCATTATTTACACATGCTAATCTTTTTATTTCGTTTGAAATGTTCCTAATAATTGAATTCTTTATTTTTAATACTGCCTGGAGCTGGATTAATTTGTTTAACATAGATATTGGGGTCCGAATTTGGCTTTTACAATTTTGGATTTTCTCAATTTCTATTTCACTTTCCCGGTTCTGTTTATTTTCTCCCAAATCATTATATATAGGAACTCCCAAACTTGATCCAGTTCCTTTGGGTAATAAGAAAATTGGTTTTATCACTCTAGCAATGCAGTTGCCAGACGAGATCAAACCTAGGGGTTTTGGGCTCCCCTGAAATGTGTTCCAAAAGGGGTTTATCTCCTTTCCAGTACACTCATATAAATACTTGTAACAAACAATTTTTCTTACCATTTTCACCATTTCTTTGCTTTTTACTAGTTCTGCTGAGCTTGTTTCAGCAGCATCACATTCAAAACACAACCAGGCTTCCCCTATAGGGCACTCTCCTAGGAGTGGCTGCCTAAAAGTGGCAGTATTGTATGCTCTCCAATACACTCTCTTATTTTTCTGATAAAGGACTAATTGGGAGAGGTTAACACGATCAGGGTCAGAACTGATGTGGACTCTCGACAAGGAGCTCACTTCCTCCTCATAGAGGGGTCAGTAGCACTCACTGCATGGCTCTCCTGGGCTCCCCAGAGCACCACCAGCAATCAGAGCCATCAGTACTACCCTTCCCAAGAGTCCGGTATGGGTCATCTTGCACAGCCTGCCCACCCGGCCTTGCCTCTTGGGGAATTTTACTGAGGAGAAGCTTCCAAGCTCTTTAGAGTCCCTTCTACCCGCTTCTCTGGTTAAACCTCTCTTGGTCTGTTCCCTACCAATTTTGGTTTCCCCTCCCAGAGGAGTGTTCTGTAGAGGATTAACCTGGAGTCTTTAGAAATAAATTGGGGAACTTAACCAGAATTACTTATTTACAGTCTTAAACTTTTTACCAACATAGTTTACACAGAACAGTTTTGAAACATTTTAAGCAATATTAGAACTCCTGATACCAATTTTTTCCACACAGTTCAGTCTATTTGACTCTTCCTTCTGAGAGTCAACTTTAAATCTTTTGGTCCTTTTACCACAGTATACTCAGGTGATTTAGCTTGTGAAGCAGATGAATCCTTGTCCAGTGCCCGGAGGTGAGAATGGTGTGGACTCTGGCCCAATGCCAGATGGAAAAACTGGGAGTCTGGCCCAATGCCAGAAGGAGAAAGGGGTGGAGTCCGGTCCAATGCCAGAATGCCAGAGGGAAAAAAACCTGATGTTGAATCCTGGTCCAATGCCAGGGGGTGAGAGCGATGTGAGTCCAACCTTTTTCTTTTGGTCTGCACAGTCGAATTAGTAATGAAGAGTACCTGAAACGGGCTTTCAAACACAGGCATTAATGGTCTGCTATTTAATGATTTTATCAAAACTCAGTTTCTCTGTCTAATGTTATTGCTTAACTTCTCTTTTTCCATAGTTTGCATGTTTCTCTCATCAACTTCTACATACTCTGTATTTTGCAAGGAGTTGTATTTCTCAGCTAACTTAACTCCCAAAGTATTTTTATTCTCTTATATCTCTGTGTATTTAATTCACTGGTTTTCTGTTCTATTTTTAAGATCTTATTTATCTCTTGCTTCTGTTTCTTACTTTCACTTAGAGCCTAAATATTTCTTTCAACCCCTTACACTTAAATTTTTGGGGTTTTTTTCTTACACCATTCTTCTACACAATACACTTCTCTCTAAGGAAATGTGGTAAAACCTATAATGCACAATCTACATCACCTCTATTCTAATTTGTCTATATTCACTCCCACACATTCCTTCACACCCTCAAGACACAAACTGGATCATTATTGCTAGAAAATCACGGGTCCCTGTAGCCCCCACCCCTCACCCTGGGGTTGGCCCACAGGTCTCAGTATCCCTGGGCCTCTTGGAAGGGCCCTGACTCTGGTTGCCTCTGGTGCACATTCACCTGTGAGGCTGTCTGTGTGTCACTCACGCTCTTACAGCTATGGCTCCCTCACACACCTGGGGAGCACTAGTCTGGTTTGCAGGTCACACACACTCTTTGGCCACAGCCCCCACCCACCCGGGGGACACAAGCCTGATTTGCAGGTCACACATACACCCACTTGCACTGCCCCCTTCCCACCTGCCCGGGAAGTTGAGGCTGACTTCGTGACTCACTCTCACACACACAACAAGACAACAATAAGGTACCTTTTACTTTCACATTACTTATTACAAGTTTAGTTTTACAGGCCAGTTTTGGTGCTACTGGATATCCTTTCTACCTAGCTGTTTTTTGTCTAACTTCAGATGTTTTTCACTATTCTATACTATACTTCTTAGTACTTTGTTGAGACAGGACTTATCTGCTCCTGTATCTACTCAGAAATTCAAATTCTTCATTTAGGGGGCCCACCTCAAAGTTTACCAAGGGGCTCTTCTAGATGTTGCATTGGGTCCCCTATAGTGTAAAGCCCCTGACCTTCTAATCGTCACCTCTAAGGATCTTCCCTAAATTATCTTGTTCCCTGGCTATTGCCGCATCGAGACTAAGCTTTCTACAAAACCTCCTGACGTGTCCTGGCTCTCCACAGTAATAGCAATGTCGCTCTCTCAAAGGGCCTTGAGGTGTCTCCATCCCTCTTGCACCTGACAGTACCGGCCTATCCTTGCCTCCTCCTGGTGGTGGACCCACCCACTCTGCACTTTCTCTAGCTACAGCAACCATTACCTTAGCCTTGGCCTTTGCTTTTTCTTCCTCCCTCCTTAAATACACCTTCAATGCCTCTTTTAACAATTCATTAATGTCCTTCTATTGCCAATCTTCCATCTTTTCCAGTTTTCTCCTTATATCAGGCCAAGATTTGGTAACAAATTGGACTTTTAGCAGCATTTGACCTTCTGGGGTGTCTGTGTCTATTTTAGAGTACAACTGGAAGTTCCACCTTAGGCGATTTAGCCATGCAGCAGGAGCTTCATCCTTCTCTTGTGCACCCTCAAATGCCAATTGGGTATTAGTTCCTTTGGGAACTGACTCTTTGATCCCCCGTATTATCAAAGACTTATATTCCCTCATGGCCTTCCTCCCCTCCTCCTGGTTAGGGTTCCAGCTGGGCTCTGTTAGTGGCAATTTCTGTTCACCTGTTGGCACCTGGGGTCCTGGACTGTTATCTTTCTCCCATATTCTTATGCCAGCCGCCCTTATCATCCGGACCTCTTCTGGGGAAAATAATATACTCAGGATGGAATTCATCTCCCCCCAAGTGTAGATATTTGGACCTAGAAATTGTTCCACTTGGTTGGCTATGCCCACTGGGTCCTCCACTAAATGCCCCAACTCTTTCTTGAATCCTCTCACCTCAGAAGCAGTTAGGGGAGCATTCACAAAGCCAACACCTCCCGCTATTCCTCCCATAGGAACCTCTCTGAGGGGAAAGAGTCTCTCTGCCTTGGAGGTCTTGGATCTGGTGCTACAGTATGGCCCATCTTCAGATGCCAAACTACTTTGAGGAATATCTGGGTTACCCTGAACTTTCTGCCCATCAGCAGGTGTATTTGCTGATAGCTGTTTATCAGGCAAGGAGGCATTTGTGTCCCAACTAGGAGGAGGTAAAGGGACAGCAATAGGAGGGGGAGAAGAGCCTGAGTGGATATTAAGTGGAGCTGGAGAAGGGGTGGAGAATGCAGCAGGTGGAATAGGCGCTTGTGGTGATGCAGAAGGATCTGGAGGAGCTACTGGGTTTATCATAGTGGAAGCTGAAGAGGTAGAAGGAGGAGTTTGAGCAGGTGGTAGTGAGATGGCAGCCGGGGGAGGAACCGGACCTGCCATTTGAGATGCTTGTAGAAGAGGATTATAAAGTGGAGGGGCAGAAGGAGGCAAATAATCCAGGGGGTCCCATCTTTTACTAGTTCTATCATCCCCTCCTTCATTCCCCTCTTTCTTCCTCTGTACCTTACAAATTCGCACCCCTTCATCCCCAACAGCGCTCTGTAACCAGCACGATACATACAGTAATTGCTCAGGATCAGTATCGCCTCGAGCTGTCAGATAATTATTTAATTGTTGGCACATCCACTTATCCTTTGTCCCACACCAAGGCCATCCTCCTTGCACCTCTAATTCTGGCCAGGCTTCCATACAATAATGGATCATTTTCACTTTAGCTAATTTCTCCGTGGCCTCTATAGAATCCCATTTTTCTAACAGTTCTCCTAAGGGACTACCAGGAGGTATGTCTCTCAGTCTCTTGCCGGTCTTTTTACTACTACAACATCCCATTTTTCAGGTCTCAATAACAAAGTCTCAAAGGGGCCTCAACTGACCGGTAATTTCAAAAAAACCTTGTTTGAGGAGCTTCAGCCTCCTCCACTGAACTTCAAATTTCTGCCTGATGCTCAGGACTTTATACTGAAACAACTGCCCAATCTCTTGATTGCCCAACTTTCGTCAGGTCTTATATCTATCGGGACTTGAACACCCGATGCCTCGGCCAAGAATCCGGGTTGTGCCTGACTCCCTCAGTCAGGAAAAACAACTGCCTGATTTTTAGTTTGCCTAACCCGCCAATTTTTAGGCTTCACCGTATCAGGACTTAAAAGCAAACCACAGCCTCCTTTGCTGGGGTTTGTGCCTGACTCCCTTTGTCAGGACTTACTTTGCCTGCAGGGCTTGCGAAAACACCCGAATCCTTCTCAGGACTGACAAATCTTACGCGAATCCTTCTCGAGACTTACAAAAGTGCCTGACCTCCCTTTGTCAGGACGTTGGGGTGCGTTCCACTCATACACAGTAATTCACTCCGCACGCCCGGAGTGGGGGGGCCCTTTATTCCCCCTTGGGAGACGACTTCACTCACACTAAGTCCACTCGCTTCCCCCTGTTCCTGGCCGGGTTTCTCGCGAAAAACCGGAAACGCAGTACTGAGGGGTCCCACTCGCTTCGAAGGTCCGGCTGCCGGCCCTCGTCTCACTCACACACACATGCGCACGTCTCCCACTCCCGCCACCGGGTTTCTCACCAGTCCGGTGCTCCGGTGCTCCTCTGCGTCACTGTCCTGAGCCGATCCCTGGTCCTAGTAGCCAGCTGTCCTCTGAAGATCCAAGATGGCCAGTCCTGAGTCCTCTTGCGGCGTGGCTATTCCGGACGAGAGCCCCCAGCTGAAATAAACAAAAGGGCCAGGAGACTTCTTCTCCTTTTTAATGCCTTTATTAAAAGTGATCAGCTCAGGATTGGGTGGCTCGACGGGTCTGCAGTCTCCGTCGTCTTCCCGGGCGACTCAGAGGAGGAGGATATGCACAGCTCTGTCCACTAGGGGCAGAGCTGGGGATCACGTCCTCGTGGGAGCCTTTAGGGCCTGCTGATCCCGTCAGATGGTACTTTTGCCAGCTCAGTCGGCCTGGTCTCACCGCCGGGGTCGTCTCTCTTGGTCAGGGCGAGAGGCTCCGAAGGTGTTCTGCATCTCTGCAGGCTCAGCATTCGGCTCCTCACGTCCAGACATCACTCCAGTCTCTCAATTCTTAGGTGGCTCGTTGTTTTGGGGTTTTCTCCGTACAGCGGGGGGACCCATGCTGCATTGTGGTCTTGGAGTCACTTTGCATAGCCCCCCTCACCTTCTCAGGTCTCTTCTACTGTTCGGGAAGGTTCCCACCCTTCTGGGAAAGGTACAACTTAGCCTCGGGCGAGGCTCTGCTGATACAAAAGGAGCGATTAGCCACAACGACTCGTGATTACAATAACAAAACACGAAGAACTTCAGCAGCTACCCGTGGTCTGGCTGCTTTTTTGTAACTTTTTCTCACAAAAAAAATATTACCCGAATTTTGTTCATAACAATGAATACATTCATATTTGCTCCTTCCATTCTGAGCCAAGAAATACAGAAACATCTCCACATGGGAAGGCAGCACTTCTGCAGAAAGCAAACACAACTTCTTCCTGGTTCAGCTCTAGAGACTTGGAAATACACTGATCACAGAACCAAAAGGCAGAGAGCAGTTTGCACCTCCCTTTTGGCCTGCACAAATGACAACAGATATTTTTTTGTGGTTTTTTTTTGTCTTTCACTTTTTAGTTTCCAGGAGAGGAAGGAGTCCTCTTGCTCAGCAATGTGCTGGAGTCATTTGGGGAGTGTGAAGAAGAGCAGGGTTCTCAGATCATGACGGTATTTTACTCTTGATCCAAAACACCTTAAGGAACGACATGAAACCCCTGTCTTGGGTCCATCCCTGTTATGGCTGGAGGGATCTTCCTATGGCTTTCCTTGACTTTTGGCAATTTATTCTGAGTTCAGGGTAAGTAAAACCTCATGGTTAACATGGAGGAGAAATCCTAATAGAACTGAAGGTGTGAATGCTGATGGTGTTTCCTGCTTCCCTCCTCCCTCTGGGAAACTGAGGGCAAACAAACTCCTGACCTTAGGATGTCCAGAAGAGGGATTTGACCCTTCTCCAGCACCATCCCAGTGAGCTTGTTGAACACATAAAAGCAATGATGTTGCTCCTCAGAAGTCAGTGATTTTATCAGTCCTCTCACTTAAGAAATGATCAAGTTTCTCATATTACCAGGATAAAATCTACTCTGTAATATGCAGGTCATGAACTCATCTTTCTCCACCTTCCTTGTCTCCAGGCACAGTACAACCAGAATTAATGGCAATAATAATAAACTCCTTTGGAGTTTAACGATTATTCATTAGCAGGAGTACATCAGTTCTGCAGTCTCCTCTCTCCTCAGATGCCTGACACTGGGCTGCTCTGCTTATATTTGAGAGAAACAATCAATGAGCACCGTGCAGGCCAGGCTTTCTGGGCTGTTAATCTCTCCATTACTCAGTTAGGCACAGTCCCCTTGGCTTCAGCTCAATCTGTGTGCCAAAAGAAAAGCCAACACCATCAGATATATCCTTAAAGGTGAGCACGTCACCAGACTGCATCTCCTGGGAGCAGCAGTGTCCTGGGACAGCAGGAATTGCTGGTGACAAGAGGACACCTGGGGCATGTCCCTCACCACCTTCCTCTTCCAGCACACAGATGAAGCTTAGAAGCCAAGTCCATATCCTAAAACCTTCCTGGGACCCTGGGAGATCAGAGTGGGGATGAACAGGGCTGAAAAGTCACCACAGCTCTGCAGGGTCCTTCCTCCACCAGCCAGAAACTTGGGCAAGAACCTTAGGGAGGGCTGAGACCTCAGGAGGCAGCAGGAAGAGCTCCAGCAATTTCAGCAGCACTAATATTTCACTGGGAGGGACTTGAACAGCCTGTGGCCCTCAAGTGCTTCTGTCGAAGGAAGGAGACCCAGACACCAATTGGTTCATCCAAGTCCCATTTATTGATCGAATACGGTGGTTAAATACAGTTCTTAATAAATTTCATACATATTGCAAAAGTTGAGCACAGGATTGGTTAGTTACATATCAGCAATTACGCCTACTTCTGCATTCTTATGGTTATACTTTTGATACTTTCTACAGATATTCAGGACTAATCTCACCTCCCTTTCCTCATGTTGCTGCAAGGTCATCCGGCATTCTTGCCTGTCAGCAGTCACTGAATCAGAGACTGCTGACCTCCCTTTCAAGCTTAACCAGCAGCATTATGTCAGGATGACCTTTCTCACTTAACCAGCTATTAACCAACCTCTCCACATGCTTCATCCAGGCCTGAAGCTCATCCTCTGAGCAGAACATCTCACCTGATCCCAAAGCTCTCCTGGCATTTCCATTGGGCTGCACACCAAGGAAGGGAGAGCGTCCTGCTGGTGAAGGGCTCCAAGCTCTCTCTCTTCTCTCTTTTTGGCCTCTGAATATAATTCATCCAAGCTTTTATGAGGCAATTCACATCCAGATTTTATTAGAAGTGGAAGGCCCTTTTATTTCCTCAGTGTATTCAGCACAAAGAGAACTGGTGCTCTGGTTAATTTTATTTCTTTGCTTTCTGTGTTTTAATAATGATCTCCCCAGTTCCATTCATCTCTGAAAAGGTGAGGGAGATTGGACAGATATGGAGAGTTGGAATAATGCAATCACGTACTGCAAAGAGACAAATACTGGTTAAAGTGAAGTGTAATGAATATATGACTGAGGCAGAGACATAAAAGACTGCTTTAAATACAAAATCTGATGTATTTGCTCACCTCTCAGGCATGGGAATGCACTCTCAAAAAAAAAAAAAACCCAAAAAAACCCAAAAAACAAAAACCAAAAACTAGATATGATTTGATATGAAACCAGATATGATATGATATGAAAACAAAACAAGACAAAGACTTACCAGAACAAAAAAAAAATCTTCCTGTGACACAGAGTATTTGTGTGTGGGTGACAGTAGGAAATTACACACAGCTCCAAGCTCACAAAGGCCAAGGCTTGTCCTTGTGATATTTCTTTCATCCCCCAGCTGAGATCTCCCTGTTCCTGCAGCTGCCTGATGGGAGGATATCAAACCAAAGGCACTTCCACCACCCACTGCACCAGTCCTCCTCTGCAGAGAATTTTTTCACGTGCATCCAACCAGATTGGAACACCAGGCAGGCTCAGGGATGGCTGTCTGGGGCTCATGGAAAGGCAGCCAGGCTTTGTAAGCCTAGATTAAAACCCAGGGAGGGATTCAGCTCCATTTTAACATCATTCCTTTATCTGATACTCACAGTCTGCATGTCATTAAGTGAATGTGTTTTGGTTTCTGGGGGATGCACACAGTGCAGGCATTGAGAGACTCAGCAGTGAGTGCTTCCTACAGACCACATAATGGGAAAATTAAAATCTGCCTGTGCTGAACATGGAACCCCTCTGGCAGGGTCAAGGAAATTAATTTTAAATAAAATGAGTTAAAGACCAAAGAATCTCCCTCTTGTTTGGGCTGGGGATTTTTTCCCCACAATAAATCATGCTGCCAGCAGCACCTCTACAACTGGATTTTTTGTTTTTTAAACACTGGCACGGGTTGTCCAGAGAACTTGTTGATGAACCATCCCTGGAAACAGCCACAGTCAGGTTGGATGGGGCTTTGAACAACCTGATGTCCCTGCTCCTTGCAGGGGGGTGAAACTAGAAGACCTTTAGTGGTCTCTTCCAACTCAAACAATTCTATGATTTCTCTGAAATTTCAGAAGCCTCATGTTGGCCCAGCTGAAAATGTAAAGGTTGATACAGATCAGGCTGGAAAGGTTCCCACCTTTCCCTGAAAACCTGTGTATTGCTGCCAGTGAGCAACATGCAGCTTTCAGCTGGTTCCTAAGGAAACAGCAGAGGTGTACCCAGGTGTGGGAGGTGTGGCAGGGCCCCACTGCAGTTTTGGGGTGCTGGGGACCAAGGGCCCTCAGAGAGCCCCACAGCTCATTGAGGTGCCTGCACATCCCAATTGAATCCAACTTGAGGTCAGCCCTGCTGCTCCAGCTCCTCCTGGAGGGAGAGAGCTCTGGATGCTCCATTCAAGTTCTGTTTTTGCAAGTGTCAACAGGCACCATTTCTCCTGCTTTTCAACCAAATGCAAGAGACCTCCTCTGAGTTTTGACCCTCATTTTCGCTGTCCACACCCTCCTGCACCCACCTCACCCAGAAGCTGAGCAGGAGCACCATTTTTAACAAGATGCTGCAGGTTCAGCAGAGTAATTAATCCCAACAGCAAGTGCTGTCCACTTTTTCCAGGTAATTCATTTAAAATGGGAAGTTAATTCCATTCAATGGAGCTGCCCTTCATTGCTTAGAAAGAGACACAGCTTTGAACATCCTTGAGTGAAGCAGTTCTGGCACAAACCTTCCTCCTCCTCTATCTGCCCTGGCCCCTGCATCCCTGGGGAATGCCACATGCCAGTGCTGTGTGATCCTCTCCCTCTGGAGGCTGATGAGCCAGAGCTGGAGAGTCCAGGGAGGTGAGAGCACCGGCGTCCTGGCGCTGACGTTTGATCCAGCGGCTGCCCGTGCTCCCAATTAGCCTGCAAACGCTGCCTCTGGCTCACAAACACTTTCAAAAATGAAATTTGACAAAAAGCCACCTGCATTGCCATTCTTCAAGCCTCTCTGCCATATCAAAGCCTTTGAGAGTATCTGAGGACAACTTTTACAGCCGAGAAGGGCCCATTTGAGCGCTGGCTCATTAGTGCTGTGGCTGTGCTGCCCACGGAGATGCTGAGCATCCATCAGCCCACTAACCAGGAGCACTCCTGAACACCAGCAAGTGTCTTAGGCTGGGAAGTCACCTCTGAGGGAGCCACTGAAGGGTTTTTCAAGCAGGGTTTTTCAAGCAGAAAGGTCACCCAGCTCATCTGCTTCTAGGGGAGCTGATCAGAGCCGCGTGTTTCAGGAGCCGTGGCACCCCGCAGCAGGTCCATGCCTGGCTCTTTTTTCTCCCTTTGCTCACAGTAATGATCTGAAGCTCCTCGGAGGGGGCTCAGCAGGGGAGGACAGCAGCAGCATTTATTTTAATAAATAACATTCATGAATTGGCTTTCCAGGCTGCAGCTTGGTGAGGGATGTGATGAACATCAGGGAGGAAAGATTGAGAGAGGCCCTGGCACAGGGTGCCAAGAGAAGCTGTGGCTGCCCCATCCCTGGAAGTGTCCAAGGCCTGGTTGGGCAGGGCTTGGAGCAGCCTGGAATAGTGGAAGGTGTCCCTGCCCATGACAGGGGCTGGAAGGTGAGTTTGAGGTTCTGCAGGATAAGGCTGATTGTGCCTCCTTGATCTTCTCTTTGATAAGTTAACATTAAAAACATCACCTGGGGCATTTCCCTGAGCAGTGACTGCAGCCTAAGGTGCCAGGTTTCTGGCAGGGCTGGTGTATTTCAAGGTGTGCTTCTGCACTGAGGAGGTTTTGGGGCAGTTCTGCTCAGTTCCAGTGGGTTTTCCAGGACTGGCTGCACTCTGGGCTCTAAGTGACCACAGCAGATCTGCTCCAGGTGCTGCTCAGACCAAGGTCCCTACAAAGGAGGAATCATCATCAATGTGTTTGCACCATAGTTAGGAAAAGTATTTGCACTGGGAAACCAGAAGGAATGTCTTTAGTTGTTACTTCTGCAATTTAACATGACTGTTAGAAACATCTGATGAAAATAGTACCAGAAACATTGGCAAGCCTATCTCCCTTCAAAACCAAAATACATCACAGCATCAACCCCACTTTAATGGATGAGCTCAAAAAAAAGGCTGAAGGGGGAGGAAAATTCTGAGAATAACACCTTTTTTTTTTCTTTCGAAACAGCTCCTCGTTTCTCCAATACATTCATTTTGCACTATTATTTCTCATGTAACTGTGAAGAAATTAAATACTTGAAAACACAACAAAACATATAAATTAAACCAAATGTTTTGATTAATGCAAACCCACTGGCATTTCTTTTCCTGAATAATTTAAAAATTAAGCTGAGAAAACCAATTCCCTGTCTGAGAAGCCTCTGTAAAAGGGAATGTTTGGTATTTTGCAGCACTTCTGTTAAGTGCTGGACTGGTGTCAGCATCTCATTCTTTTAACACTTAGAACAATTTTAACCCACCCACACTCCAGCTCTGAATTATTTAGGAAAAGATTTCTCTTTCTAGACCTTCTCTGTAGTCCCTCAGCAAAGGGACTGATTGTACTTGGCATTTTTTATCTAGGATAAAAATACTGTATTTAAATAATAGTGACAGTGTCCACAAGATAAATACCTTCAAAGCAAAGTTGGGCCATATTTTGTCCTCCATCCCTCACTCTTGTGTCATAAAAATGTTAGGGATTTCTCCTGTATGGAAATAATCTGATCTTGAAAGGAAAATTAATGGAATTTCCATGGGTGACCCCTCCTCTTGTTCAGCAGGCTTTTGTTAGGGAAGACAACTCCTCTATATAGCTACATTAAAATAAACAGAAAAAAACCCAAGTTATCTTTTTCTGAATGTTTTAAGACATTATTTTAATGAGTCTGCCTTTTTGTTAGTGCTGGAAATAAAACATTCACTGTGAGGAAAGAGTAAATATTGTCCCAGAGGCAGAATGAGGCAACCAGAGGCAGACAGAGAGAAGCTGCATTGGGTGACACAGCCTGTCGGCAGCTGGATTCCCTATCCTAAAGACAACATATCTGCAGTGTGGAACAGGGCGATCTTCCTGAGCCATTCTTGGACCCACATGGAGCCCTGAAGCCTTTGAGGACATCATCAGAGTCACAGAGGTGATTCCATGCACCCACAGTGAGGTTTGCACACAGGCTGGATGGGAAGGAACTTGTAGAGTGCAAAACCTGAGCCAAGTTGGGCCCAGTTCCTGCTTGGTTAATGGAGGCAGAGGTTTGGCAGTGTTTGAGCTGTGTTTAGCACATGGTTTACTTGGGCTGGCTCCCTGGGGGAAATCTACTGAGCAGCAGCTGCTCAGCTCACCTCTCCTGGGAAAGCTGCTCAGGGACACACACGGGAATGGCAGGAGGAGACACCAAATCTCCCACACCTCAGAGACACTCTGTCTTAAACTTCTGCCTCAGGGCTTTCTGCACGTTCTGGATCTTCTCTGTGATCACAGTGTCACTGAGGTGATCCCCAAACTTCTGCTTCAGCAGCACCCTGATGATTTTGATGCAGCGTTCGTCCATCATGGGCTTCGCCTCGCGGAAGGTGTTGCCCCTGCGCCCCGTGATGGAGTGGCTCTGGATGTAGTCAGAGGTGAAGAGCTTGTAGAGCAGAGTCTTGCAGGCTGTGCTGATTTTCTGGTCAAACCTGATGGTCTCTTTCAGCTGCTCCTTGGTGTAGCCGTTGAAGAGCTCCACCACCTCACACGGCTGTCGGTGGGGCTCCTCCTGGAAGGACCGGGATTCCAGCCTCTGCACCTTCTTCTTCAGAGAGAGGACGTCCTGCTGGAAGTCCAGCACCATCCTTTCCAGCTGCTCCATCTTCTCCACCCTGAAAAATTAAAGTTGCTTGTGTAAAGGCAAGAAGACATCATGTCCTCACTGTGGATGTCACTCCTCCACCCAAGCAGTGATTAGATGCCTGCAGGGCAGGACAACTCCTCTGGCAGAGTATCAACCCTTCCAACGACTCCTGGGTGAGGAATAAGGCAGGAGAGAAAAATAACATGGTCTGGACTTTTCAGTGCTCAGGAACGTTCAGTTTAACCCTCAACTCCCCCTGGGCCTGCATACATGGAGACTTTGATGGTCAATTTTCTTCTCAGTTGTAAGGAAGGACATAAAGCCTGTCTTGCAAGTCCCAGGACACACATATTTGTGGTATTAAACAACAGACTTGTGGGAAATGACAATACAAGAACCATAACTTGAATTTTTTGGTACCCATTTCTTTGCAAGAAAACTGTCCCTAGCATCACTTTATCACTGGATACTGGCCATCAAAGTATGAGCAATAAAACAAGAAACACACAACCATGTTTTGATTGTTATAGGCAAGAGCTTTGTAGTTTCTGCATTGTTTTAGAGCTTTCTTGCATCTCTAAATCCAAGCCCTACAACCAGAAACACCTGGCTCAATTGTAAAGAGACTCAGCAACTTTGGAGCTTAAAATTGTCCCACTTTGTCACCCATCTGTGATCTCACTGCTCACTTTTGTAGTGAGGAGGAGAACACAGTGCCTTCTTTTGCTAATTACCTTTCCACCTCAGCAGGACTGAAATTTTTGTGAGCCCTCTCAAAGCCATCCATCTCTTGCAAAGCATCAATCTTTTGCTCCTCATGGCTGGAAGAAACAAGGAAGTTAAACAGCACTGCCACAAACAGCTCATCTTCAAATTCATTCCCGAAGAGAATTATCTGGAATGCAAAGCAAAGTCAATTCTGGTTTCATTTGCAACAAGAATAAAATAGACTGAGAGGGAATACGAGGGGTTCTTCATGTGAACAAACTCCTGTGCATCCTCCTGGCACACAGATATGGGGGACCTCCCACTGACCCACCATGGAATCAGGACTTCAGGGCAGGCTCATTTTTTTGCTGTATGTGCCCACACAAACTCCTGTTATCTTCTGTGCTTTGGGTTTAACCTCCACGAGCATCCACTCAAAGCAAACACTGGCAGAGAATAGAGACAGAGTGGACAGAAATCAATATGTGTGGTGTGAAACATTCAGGCTCCTCACTATGCTTTCAGGTGTTACCTGTTCACACAGATCTGCTGCTGGCACGGGGACAAGATGCCATCTGACTTCCTCTTCATTGGTAGGGCAACATAATCTGCTGCAGGGGTGGGAGACAAGCTGAAGAATCAGTTGTTGAAATCCCCTGCTAGATTGCATGGCAACACATTATTCCATTTGCACAACAGTGATCCAGACAGGCTCTCCAGGACTGATCAATGGAGATTTGCCATTAGCAAAAGGTGGCATCTCAAGGGCTTCTGTTCCCAGTGCAAATGATATGGTGGGGGCAAGGCAAGCAGAGCCAACTTGTCTCTGGATGCTGCTGTTAGTCAGCAGATAAATAAGACACTAGCACATTTTCATAAGTGCATTTAATGGGTATAGAAGTGGGTGGAAAAAATGGGGAAATAGGCAAATCTAGAAGGTTTGACTAATGGAGACACAGGGCTTTTGGGAATTTCAGTTATTCAGGCAGGCATTCATTCAGATTGTCTTTTGGTTTGGGGGGAGAGGAGAACTGTCACCCCAGGAGACAGAGCAGAGGCCATACACTGCATCTCCCTTTAGACACCCCTCCTGGAACAGATCTCCCAGGTGGAAAGGAGCAGGAAATGCCATCTCTAACCTCTGTAGCCCTGAGACAAAGCCCATACATCCCTAGAGCAAAGCAGATGTTTTCTGGCTGCCCTGCAAGTCCCCATCCCACCCTGTCACCCTCAGGACCAGGCAGCAGGGCCAGAACCCAAGGTTACCTCTGGCAGCTGGACCAGCCCTGTCCTCTTCACTCTGGGAAGTGCGTGGCCCTGGCATGGCCATGGTGATGAAGGAGGATGGAGGTGTGAAGGCACTGGCTGGCTGGGGGGGAGCTGCCAGCGAGCAGGGGCTCCCTGCCATGCTTCCCAGGACACGCCTGTCCTTGAGGATGGAGGAGCTGCTGGCATCGTGGGGCAGGCTGGCCTCTGCCACCCTCAGCAGAGGCTTTGCAGGACAGGTCCTGTCACTGGGGTGTTTCCTGGATGCATTCCCTGGGGTCCATTTTGGAAAGGTTTTCCTGGATTTCTTTGGTGGGGATGGCATCATGCTGTGGACAGCTGGCTCTTCTTCTGAAAGGAAGGGAGAGGCTCAGGATGTGCAGTGGGGCAGCAATGTGTGTACCTTCCACTCCCACTCAGTGCTCTGTACACTGATTGCAGTGATGTGAAATTTATAATGCCACTACAACATGCTCACCATCCTCCTATCCAAACAGCCCCATGGAAGTAGGAAGGTGCAGTGTCAAATGCCCTGACTCACTTAACTTCTCCAGGAGCTGTCGATCTTCCAGCAGCTTCTTCTCCAAAATACCTTTATGCTCTGTAGCAAGAGAAGATCTTTCAGCACTGAACTCCTTCTTGCTTCTGAGCAGCCCCAAATTGCAAACCCAGGCCAGGGGGGTGTCACTTACCACTGATGCCTTCCACCACACCCCAGTAGAGCCCACTGAAGCCAGGGCAGCGGGCCAGGACCTGCTCCCCCACGCTGTAGAGGTGGAAGGGCTTGCGGGGCTCCTTGATGTTCTCCATGCTGATGACCCGGTTGCCGTCGGGCCAGCTGATGAGCACGTACAGCTTGCCTGACATCAGGGCTGCCCACCTGGAGCAGAGGGACAGCATGGCAATGTCACCACAGGGGTTTGGGCTCTCCTGTGGGTGGGAGTGTTCACAAGCTGTGCTTTACCCAGGGCAGCACAACCTGCAGATATAAAATGCTTGGCACTGCATTTTCTCTGCCAGTTATTTCTCTGTTCCCATTCTCACCCCTCTGAGCTTGCCTCATCCTAAAGCCCTTTGCTGGGAGGCTCCCTTGGGTCTGGCTGAGCTCAGCACCACATGCCTCCAGTGCATCCAAGTGTTCTCTGCAGTGACAGCCATGCCAGGTCTCACCTGGGCTCAGGCAGCCCTCACAGCTGACACTTGGAGCAGATGCTGAACAAGACACTGAGCAGACACAGGCTGGTTCCTCTCCTCAAAGGACTTCAGTGCATCTACTGCAGTTTGCTCCAGTGCAGGGCTGTGTCTGTGTGCTATCAAGGCAGTGCAGAGAAGAAACTCTAAAAGACCCAGGGGTATTCTAGGAAATGATCATTCCTTTGCCTGCACAATTATTTCCCCCAGTGAACATCAAAATGCTTTGATAAGGAGAACAGAAAATTCCCTTCATTTCACCCATGGGGAAACTGAGGCACAGACCAGTGTTGGATATGTCTAAGGCAGTCAGCAACAAAGCTGAAAGGAGCTGGATCCTGAGTCCTGGCCCACTGCTCTGCCCACTGAGCTTTCTCTTTCTGCCCCTGGAGCTGCAGACTTCAATCACTGGAGAAACTGGAGAGCCAGGCTGGTGGGGATTTCCAAAACCTCCCGTGCCAGAGGAGCAGCTGAGGGCTGCTGAGCTCAGGAGCAGTTTCCTTCCAGCTCCTAAGGGCCCTGGCAGCATCACCCCAGTCCTGCCTGCTCTGCTTGGCAGCAGGATTTGGCAGAAGGGTTCTGGAGACAGGGCTGAGCCCATGTGCTGGCACCAGCTGGGGAATGGCTACAGAGTCCAAAGAAGATGGGAGGGAGCTGGGGCAGGCAGAGAGTTGGAGCTGAAAAGGCAGCTAGGACCCAATTTATTCCAGTTTTTTGTTTTATCTCCACACCCCCATTCAAGTCTTGCCTGGATTTGACTCCTCTCACTTGGAAGGTCCAAGTTCACTCTGGAGAACTTTCTCCATCCCTATCTCAGCCACCATCAGCTGCAGCAAAGCTCCCTGCAGGAATCATAACTCTCCCCAAACCTGCCAGTCTGCCCTGCTGGCACAGTCTCACACCTGCTTCTCTCCAACCCGTTTCTCCTGACTGATACACACCCTGGCATTGATTTTGCATCAGGAAGCACCATACAAAAAATCTCTGAGTGCCTGTCTCCCCACATCCCCTTCCCTGCAGCAGGCAGCTGCCCCCAGCCCTCTCCCAAACACAGGGAATGCTACAGAGCAGAAACTGGGATAAATGCATAGCTAAGCCCTCTGCCTCCCAGAAACAGAGCTCCACATTCCAGACAGCAAACAACCCCAGCCCAAACAGCTCTCTGGAGGGGCTTTCCTTTAACATTTAAAGAAAACACACTCATCTTCCTTCCCCAAACCAGTTGTTCATTTACCCTTATGAATGCAGCAAAATTACACAAAATCACAAACAGAGAGAGAGAAAAAAAAGAGAGAGATCACAATCCTGACAGCAACAGAGCTGCTCCTTGCCTGGTTAGCACTGCTCCAGGTGTTGAGTCGTGCAAGATGTCTCCTGTCTCTCCAGGTCTCTGCTGCCTGCTCCAGGAGAGGAGGTGACCGGACACTTCCTTGCCTTGGGCTTGTCCCTTCACCACAGGTCCTTGTCAGGTCTCCTTTGTCTGGCTTGGAAAGCTCCCACCTGCTGTCCCCACCGCAAAGAAGAAAAAAAAAAAAGAGCTTTTGCTTTCTTTTTTCCTGGTTGTTTTGTTTCAGCATTATTATTCCTGTTCTTTTCCCATATACATATATTATGTTTTTCCTTAGCTTGTTTCAGGTCTGTTTCTTACAGGGAGAGAGAGCAGAAGAGAAGAGAAAAAGCCTTGGGTTTTTTGGAGCATGAATAAACCTTGCATTTCCATGCGTTATTCATGAATAATTCATGAAAATGCATGATTAATTCAGGTTCATGAATTATTCAGGAATAATTCTCAAACATTCCTGCTTAATCCATGCTCACACAGCGAGTGAGTCAGGCTCCAGGGCTTGGAGAATTCCTTTCTCCCTGAGACAGGAGAAGAGAGGCTTAGAGAAGCTGTATTGTGCACTTGCTGTTTACTGCCTCTGAGAAGAGAACATATTTTGGGCCCTTTTTGAAACAAGGACTTGAAGAAAATTGAAATGCCTGCAGCCTCCTGCCCACGGAGGAATAACACAGCACCAAAAGAATAAAAAAAGAGAGAGAAAGAAATTGGACTTGCTCACAGAGGAAAGCCAGGCAGCAAGTTTTATCCCCTTTCAAAGCATCTTTCTACCCCCACCTCCATAGTTAGGATACATGTCACTGCTTCAGTTTTCACCTGCTGTGCAAAAAGAAGGATCCTCCACATGATTTTCTGCTTGAGGAGTCCAAGGGAATTTCCATTCCCCTGCTCATCTGTCCCTGTGTGTGTGTGTGTGTGCACAGTGTCTTCTCCCAGGTACAGGACAAGAGGAAACGGCCCCAAATTGCACCAGTGGAGGCTTAGAGTGGATATTAAGAAAATTTCCTCACCAAAAGGATTGTCCAGCACTTGCACAGGCTGCCCAGGGCACTGGAGTCACCATCTCTAGGGATATTTAAAAGAAGCAAGGATGTGGCAGCTGAGGACATAGTTTAGTGGTGAGCTTGGCAGTGCTGGGGGAATGGTTGGACTCCATGAACTTTGAGAGCTTTTTCAAGCTGAACAATTCTTGCAAAGCTCCTTGACTCAGTGTCCCAGCCAGGGTGAGCACTGGGCTCAGCACATCAGGCCTGGTGCTCACACCAGCGCAGACATCAAGCTGGCCATGCACAGCTCTGTGTTTCTCCCAAAAATATCACTGCTGCAGCACCTGGGGTTCCCCAGTGCTGGGCTTTTTATCCCTACTGCATGGAGGATCACATAGCATGGCAAAGGATGGATCCCATGGATCCAACGTGCCATGATCCAGGCTGGGCACCAGCAGGGGAAGGTGCAGTGCACTGTCTGCACAACCCAACCAACCATCCTACCCCAGCCACTGGGTGAGATGGAAAAACAGATGGGGAGTGACTCCAAACAGCACTGTGTGGTTTATCTTAGCCAAAAACAGCACTGGAGGTTGTTGGGAGAAAGGGAGAATTCATTGTTCAGTGACACATTGGAAAAGGACCTTGATCAGATTCACAGAGTAAGAAAAATTCTGCACCCCTGATTTGCAATATTTGCAGCTAAAAAATACACCTGTCAGCCCAGGTAAAAGCAGATGTTCAACAGAGAGCTGGTTGGGATTAGGTAACAAGCAGATATGAATAGAAATGCACCAGTATGTGAATTCTGTGTAATTCTGAATGATGTTGCTCAAGACTGAGAGCTGCATAGTAATAAGAAATGGAAAAGCAACGATGAGAAAAATAATAGAGGTACACAACAATGGAGAAGAGACTGGATTCTGGTTTGAGGCAGGACTTGGTTCCAATAAAATGTGCCTAGGAAGAGGGATGGCTTAAACTGGCATTGTTTGCTTTCCTTTGAAGAACAACAATATCCAAAACACAACAGATGAATATTCCTGGGGTAGAGGTTGGTAATTCAACTGAAAACCACAGGAGAGGAAGGATTGCAGGAACCACAAGAGGAAGACAAATTGTACTCTCATCAAACAACAGAAAAGTCAAGTGCCTGTGTACAAATATACAACGTTTGTATTGAATTATTCCAGGAAAATGTGAGTCTGAAGTGAATCCCAGGTGTTTGACTTCATGAAAATTAGCAAGCCCTGATTAGATTTCCCTCTCAGTCGGTGAATATGAAATCCCTGGGCAGATACCTCACTTCTGGGTGTAGGCAGAGTTACTGTATTCAGGAACCTCTCCTCTGCATCTCCCATTTTTCTGAAAACAAGTCCCACCCAGTGGCCCCAGTGCCAGCACATGTCACCCTCTGAGCTGCACTGCTGAGATTTAAATTTCAGCCAGGACTGAAGAACAACAAAGGCTCCTTTGTGATCCTACCCAGAGATACAGCTGGGAACAACTTCAGCAGCTGTTTGAGCACTGCCCGGGTCTTTATCAGAACAATCTTAATTGATGTTGGAAGGGACTGAAAGTGCAAACACAGGTGGTTTTAATCCCCTTCTTCACTTAACCTCAGCAATGTAGCTCTTCTTTTGGCTGGGTTCAGCAGCCCAGTCATAGAATTCTAGAACAGTTTGTGTTAGTAAGGAACTGAATGACCATCTCATTCCATCCCCCCTGCCTTCCATTATCCCAGGTTCATCCAAGCACTGTGCAACTGGCCTGGAACACCTCCAGGGATGGGGCAGCCACAGCTTTTCTTGGCAGCCTGTACCAGGGCCTTACTGCCCTCACAGAAAATAATTTCCTCCCGATATCCATCTAAACCTGTCCTCTGTCAGGCTGAACCCACTCCGCCTTGTTCTGTCACTTTAGACCCTTGTCCAAAGTCCCTCTCCAGGTCTCCTCAAGCACCTTCAGGCATTGGAAGGAGCTCAAAGATCTCCCTGGAGCTTTCTCTTCTCCAAACCGAACAGTCCCAGCCGCTCCAGCCCTTTGAGCATTTTCACAGCCTCCTTTGGACTGACTCCAGCAGCTCCACATCCTCTACCAATTCCAGCAAGCAGCCAGAGTACAACAATTGAGAGACAAGAGCTACATGGTTCATTAATTTTTATCAACACAATGCCAGGACACAGGAACCCTCAAGCCCTGTGGTTCCCTGAGTCCAGCTCTGCATCCCCCCCACGCTGCCAGGAGAAGGGGAGGGCATCACCAGGAGGGATCAGCACTGCCAGGGCAAAGGGTGGGCAGAGACCTGCCCTGTCTGGGGTGGCTGATGGAGTCATTGGGATGGATCTGGGGGAGGGTTTTGCATTCCACGAGAACAAAGGCTGGAGTGTAAGGCACTGTCTGTTCCCGAGAGCGACCACCCGGTGGCATTTTGCATTTGTAATGAAGCAAGCACAAGTCCCACCTCTGCCTGTGTAATGAAGCAAGCACAAGTCCCACCTCTGCCTGCGTTCCAGGGAACAGTGAAATACGATCCGGGCTAATGAGGCTGGAGTAACTGAGTTTTCATTAAAGATTGGCTCTTCTCTAACAGGCCAGAAAGAAGCTCAGTTCCACAGACATGGGGAGGAAAGCCACCATGAGGGTCAGCAGCCAGCTGGACCCTGCAAGTCCTACCTACCACAGCTTGTTAAATGCTTTCTGGGTCAGAGATCTTCCCTGTTATTCCTCACGTGAAAGAGACCAAAAAACAATGGGAAAATCAGAGCCTAAATGCACCAGGCACAGCTTTGCAATGGGCTCTGAACAGAGTCCACTGGCTGTAAGGGTTTCCCATTTACCTAATGCAAATTCTTATTCCTTCTCTATAATTGCCCTGAATTAATTAAAATATTTTTAGAGCACAAGGTATTTTATTTCTCTTCAGAAAAGGGTTTCCCCTTTGTAATCCCATCCCAAATCCCTTTTCTTTTAACCTTAGCAGCTTCCCACCATTTTGCAAATCCTTTTTTTTTCCCAAGCTCTCTGTATTTACTAAACCTTTGTGCTCTACAATATCTGATTTCTTATCTGCTTGGCTGGCTGATTTCTTGGGGTTCCTTTGTGAGCTTGGCAGTGAGATAGCAGCAGCACAGTTAGAGGAAAAAAAAAAAAGAGGTGAAAAGATCACCCCAAAAAATATAAAATAAAAAGGAAGAAACTTTAATTAAGGGAGGGCAGCAATATATGATGGTTTCATGATGGTTTTCAAATATCCCCAAACCTTTTTCTGATTCTGTCAAGTATTTAGTATTAGCCTCTTTTTAGTATTCAAGGGAACATGAAGGGGACTAGCAGGAATTACCCAAACTAAGAGGTACCAGAAATCAAATAATGGATAATTTCCCTGAAACTGAAAAGGAAGAAAGTATTTTACATTGCAATGTGGAAAATTCATCTCATCACATCCCATGGGCTCAGCACCCTTTTCCACACCATTCCTGGTTGGAAAGCTGCTGCAGGGACCTTGGGAGCAGCAAAATCCAAGTGCTGGGCTGGCAGGGTGCCAGCAGCTGCTCCTCCTCTGAGTCACTGCCCTGTTACCTTGGTGAGCACAGCCATGAGTACCTGAGAGCAGCTCCAGCACCCAGAGAACGTCTTGTTTCCTGTTACTCCAGCAGCACAGCCCTGATTACACATTCTCCCCCCGCTGCTAATTAATTAAATAAAATCAGGAGCACGTTAGCAGTTGCAGGAGGGACTCGCCAGTTGGCACACACTGACTCCAGCCCCCTCCACAGCATCCCTGTAGAACAGAGCTCTTTTTTCTCAGCATTTCAGGGCTGGTGGTCCCCCTCTCTCAATTTTTTCCCTGTTTCTGGAAGAAGGCACCAAAAAGAAGTTATTTGCATTAGGAGGGAAGGTGGTTTAGGCTGATTTTGGACAAAAAGCCGCGTGGGACCTCATCCCCTCTGCCTGATGCCTTGGGCTGCCACACTCTGGGTGGGAGTTTGTACAGCAGCACCTGATCCTCTGCCAAAAAGCATTAAACCCTCTAATTTCACCTCACAGCACTAATTACTTCTCACAGGGCCTTTGATGCTGCTGAGAACTCATTAAATTCCCTCTAACCTGTCACAGTTCTGGCTGAGGGCACAGGGGCCTTGCAGGCCCAGGGGCCTGGTGCAAAGCCACCCCGGTGCCACCGGGCAGGCAGCGTGTGGCAGGATGGTCCCACCCAGGACACCACACACAGGGCTGCAAAGAGAAGGGAAAGCTCTGTTAAACATGCTGTAAAATCAGGCAGAGACATTGCCCTTGACCAGCTGTCTCTCCAGGCCCTGCTTCCAGGGCTCTTGTGTGAACAGATCTGTCAAAGCCTATGGGAGCAATTCCCAGCCCTGCCTACTCCAAGTGGCATCATTTTGGTACCTGACTGCTTCAAAGGTGAAAGCATATTCTCTCTAAATTGACAAATTGACTCCTCTCAGGAGACAGTCTCATTTAAATCTTCTACCTCTTTAGCTTTGTACACTCAGCCCATTACATTGAAAGATTTTACCTTAATTTCTTCTCCAGGAAAGAAGTAATTGATCTTTTATTTGTGGCCCTTTAAATTGGCATGTTGACTACAAAAATCCACTGCTCATCACATCAAAGGTTGATCCAATAGTGCCAATTACTCCAGTAATGGAGATCTTTAGAGGGATGGGTGGAAAGGAACAGGATCAAAATGGATGGGTCTTCTCAGAGGAAGAAGCAGAATCTGGGAAGACAGCACAGCTTTAAATTAGGATATCTGCTGTGCATGGCAAGACAAAACACTGCCCATTCCTCATTCTGGCTCTGGATGTGATTCAACCCACTCGTCCCCAGCTCTGGAGGTGTGGTGCAGAGTCTGATCCTCATTCCCCTGGCAAATGACAGAACTGAGCTGATCTCAGCCTGGAATCCCTGAGGGTTGACAGCAAGGACTCCTACCAGATGTAACTCACGTGTTTGCAACAAGCACAGCATCCACTGGCAGGGAATGATTTGCTCTTCATCCTTCCCACTCTCCAGGTATTTCTCTGGGAAAATCCACTCTCTAGTGGGGACAAAGCAGTAGAGATGGAAGGTTCTGAGTGCCCCAAAAAGCCACCAGCCTGTTCACCCCACAGCTCTGCCACTCACAGCCACCAGCTCTGCACAGAGCAGGCAGCAAACTGGTCACTGCCAGCACTGCCTGTGGTCTGAACTGGGAACTGTGGATCAAGCTTCAAGTGTTTTCTAGTGGGAAGTATTTTACCCAGTTCCCTACAGATTCTGGTACTGGGTCAGTCCCACAGCAGGCGTGGGGAGTGTTTAGATCAACAGGGTCTCCCCTGGCTGAGCTGGATCTTGGGGTCTCCTTCCAAACTACAGCACAGTAAAAAATATGTACTAAGGTCACAATGAAAAATCCTCTGCTAAGCCTTCTTTAGTGTCTCTCAACTCCTAATTCTGATTGTAAAATGCTATTTAGGGAGATCAGACTGATCATAATCGGGACATTTTTGTGGATTTTTGTAAAAATGCTTTTTGAAGCTTTAAGATGGAGGGATTGTCACCGAAGTCATTATTCCTCTTACAAGTTTTTCAGCATCCTGTTGTTTTGACTTTCCACTCTTATCTCCTGCCAACTTTTACCTACCCAGAGCCAGTTGTTTTGCTGACAGCTGCCATGGCCCATGTGCCATTTTTTGAGCATCACCTGCATGAGGCCTCAGGTGCTCACTAAGGAAAACTCACTCCTTCATATTCTTTGCAGAACCAGGAAAGATCTTGCTTGAAAGATCTCTTGCCCAATAGAAAAAAGAGGTTTCTATTCAAACCTACTCTGTGTGGCATCACTGATGTATTTTTGACTCAGAGAAATCTGTTTATTTTCTGTTCTTAAATCAGGAGTGAGCAGCTCCATGAGCAGCACCACAGCAGAGGAAACACAGGCTGTTACTCAAACACCATCTCTGAAAGGATTGTGCTCTGCTTTTCAGATGAGATTAAGAGCTCAATTACAGAAGAGAAAAAGGCTTTCATTAAATCACACATAGAACATAATAAGGACAAATTACAAAGCTCTTCAGAAGTAAATCTGTGTCAGACTGCTGGGTAAGGAGGCCCTTTAGGGGAGGCCTTCAGAGGTTTCTCCTGCTCTTCTGAAGAAATGAGTCCTGCACACCTCATCTCACCACGTTTTTGAGGAAAGCTCACAACCAGAATCCTATGGGGCATCCAGTGTGCAAATCCCACAGACAGAAATACCCACTGGCCTCTGGATTTGCAGATGTGAACCTGGAGCTGAGTGACTGGATGCTTTTCCCTCCCCAGAAACCCAAGGCACTGCATGGCAGAGCTCAAAGTGGCCAGCAAAGGGTTACAGGGCTGCCCAGAATCCTGCACCAGGTTCAGTCACAGAGTTGTCACCACTTGATTTTGTTCCCTTGTTATTTTGCTCTCCTGGAATATATTATGGTTAATTAAAGGCAGTTAGCTAATTGGATGGTAAGCAGGTGCTGGTTAAAAAAAAACCCAAACCACTGTTCCCCTTTGAAATGCCAGACAGGAGATTAATTGAAATTCCCTTTGAAAAGATATCCCCAAACCTCCTAATCTGTTGATGAAAACAGTCAAGGAAAAGTCAAGGAGAAAAGAACAAACAATGTTTTTCAGGAGGTTTCACAACTCAGGCAACTGCAAGCATCAAGAATTAGGATTGAGGATTGTCATTGCTGCACCAGGAAACCTTTCAAAGTCTCAAAAACTTTCACTGAACAGCAGTGCCAGAATGCCCCAAAGCTGAACAACAATCCCATGAAGGCATATTTCCATCAAGGCTGGGATGAGATGAGTGGGAGAGGATGACTGAGGCTCTTCAAAAGCCAGACCTCAGAGATGGGATTTAATCCTGATATCCCTCTGGGTATCCAGAAAAGGATCAAGACATGTGAGGGAGCTCAGAAAGCCAGAGTGCTCAAAACAGCAGCATGTACACAGAGGGAAGAAGGGGAAATACAGCTGGATACTTCCTAATGCTCTTTGAACTGACCTGGTGTCTGGTGCAGTGAGTCACAGAAAACTTGCTCTAAACATGGGTGGCAGAACTGAAAATGCTCACTGGTAAGCAACAGAAAAAATTAAGAGCATATAGGAGTGAGTGTAGTCACAAGGACCTGGAGAAGAAAGAGCCCCAAAAGGCCAGACATGGTGTAATATCATCCATAATAAGGGTAAAATACATGTTGCTATTCATCATGTATCCAAAGAATTATGGAATGGTTTGAGTTGGAAGGGACCTTTAAAGGTCATCTGGAATGACAGAGTACTGAAAGCAAGAAAAAACCAGTATCTTAAGTGCCAGGGAAAACTGTGTGGAAAGCAACCTAAGGTTAGAGCCAAAACAGCAACACCTTACCTTTGAAATCAAGATTTATCAATTACTGATGCTGTCTGCCACTGAGGGGCACACTAAACCAGAATCCTCCACTCCAGCTTTGCCATGCTGTGCTATCAAAGCTCTCCATGCTGCCCAGCTCCTGTAGAAACTGGACTTTGTGATGTGACCCCAGCATGGCAGCAGCCCAGGTGAAGCATCACCACTCCTACAAAATAAAGCAGTTTTTACCTGAACATCAAACAACACTAAATTTCTCTGGGGAACACCGGGTGCAGGAAAATCAGGGACAGAAAAGGGATGTGTCTGTGGAGCAGAGGGCTGGTAAAAATTCTCATTAGGTTGTTAACAGCTGGTTTCATTAGTCTGCCTACAGACAATCAGTATTACTTAGCAGCTACTGCAGGGTGAAAAGCCATTTCAGTTTATTAATGTTCTCAGAGCTGCAAACCTGGCAGTGAAATTATTTTTAAAGTGGCTTGTAAAGTTTGTCTCTTCTCAAAGAACGTGTCAGGCTGATAGACCAGGCTGTGAAATTTTTGCCCCAATAAAAGGGCGTTTGAATGCAGTTTAATGGCACCTTGAAATGTTCTGCTCTGAGAAACTGTCCCCAAAGTCCAGGTGGACCTTTCTCCATGGGAACTCTTAGAAATTTGTAGAAGCTATAACTTTAGCATTAATTTTACAGGAGCATTTATAGCCCCAGGGTCAAGAGCAAAGCCATAAAATGCTGCTCAAGCCCTGAGCTTTCTCAAACCAGAGGTAAACTTGTATCCAAAGGTCTGTCTAGAGCCCAGGACTACTACATTTGCTCTAGTAGAATTCTGTTTTAAAGCTTAGCCTGCAACCAAGGTAGATTTTTATCTCAGCTTAGTTAAATATCCCCCCTAAACCACCATAAATTATAATTTCCCCACTATAATTCATGTTTTGTCCACTCCTAATTACTCTTTCTTCTTGCCCTAAGCACAATCCTTACTCATACAATACGTTTGATGACTCTCATTAAATTTATTATTCTACAGACATATGTTAAAGTTTACCTGAATGAGAGCTTTATCCAGCTCCTGCCAGAGCTAATGGAGAAGATATTTCAGTTTATTCAAAGCAGCTGTTATCTCAGAAAGAGGATGATGCTTAAATTATAATAAAAGTTCTGCCAGAAACAGTATTCCTTTGTTTCCCCCAACCATTCACTAAAAGCCCTCAGTCACTTAGGAACTTTTAAAATCATTTCTAGTATTCACTACATGGCCAATTACTAAAGGAGCTCTGACCCTGCAGGGCAGTTAATGACCATCTCTGACATATTTCTTACATGTATTTTTTTTCCCCAACATTTTCTTCAACAGCAGCTAACCAGGTGCCTTGCCCTTTTTATCTCCTGTTTAATCCATTTACTCTCATCCTCCATGGCGCAGCACACGATGTTTCCACAGAACCAGCCTGCACCAGCCACTATTTCACAACTCACCCATAAAATCCCAATCTTTGACACTTCCACCTCTTCATCTTCCCATCCAGGGAGGGCAGTCCAGGTCAGCCAGATGCAAATGAGGTGTTTGAAGCTGAGGTGTGATGAGGCACTGATTGCTTGATGAGCACAGGAGGAGGAAAGGTCTTGGCTGTGCCTTGGTTCTTAAATCATCCTCAGTTGTGCAGGAAAATTAAGGACAGAGCAGTGATGCTCCTCTGACCAGCTTCCTCATGGCATTGTTCCTGTCACAAAGTCAAAGACAGGCAGGTCACACAAATTCTCTTTCTCTGACTCCTGCTGGGATGACACCATTGAAAAATAGAAAAAAATTATAATTATCAGGGGTTTTCATAGTGTGAACTCAGGATTTCCCACACTCTGGCAAAGGGGGAATGTTCATTAGGCAAAGGATATGAGAAGGAGCTTCAAATTGTCAAAATCCCAGTAAAAATATTTTTTCCTATGGAACCCTTCACCAAAGCTGGTCACACTTCAGGCCCTTTGTGCACCCATTTCCTGAGGTGCATCTCCCAGTGGGGTGTTCCCACTGCTCCAGGGACCCCACACAAACCTTACAGCCCCCCACAAACACACCCCCAGGAGCTGCACCCTTCCCTCCAAACCTGGGTACCTGCATCAGCCACCTCTGTGCTGAGCTGAGCCTGGTTCTCCCCAAAAGAAGGTGCTCAGTTTATCCTTGAAAAGATTGACAACAGCATTCTTGTGTTCTTCAAAAGAGCCATTATTTCACAGCTGTAATCTCCACACTGAGACTTTATTCCCTTAAAGTGTCCAAGTACACAGGCAGCATCAAGGAAGGCACTGAAGTGAGTCAAGTTTAAGCCCAAAGAGCTCTCAGCTCCCTGTGAAAGCTGAGAGAAGCAGTAAAGAAAGAATGAATGCTCCTGTAATGGCATATAACAGCCACACGGCAAGGGAGAAGTTGGTTTTAGAGAATGAAGAAAAAGCACTAAGTAATAAAAGGTGAGAAAAATCCATCACTCGAACAGGTAAATGAAGGTAAACCACTTGAAGAGACAGACTTAAGATGGAAGAAAAACCCCACAATTAATAGTGTTCATGACACCCAGAGGCAAAACAAGCCCAGGGGATCAGGAAAGAGGTAAGCCTGTGCTCCGAGGAACAGCAGAAATGAAGTGAGAGCTCTGGAGGGAACAAAAGAAAGAGGCACTCTGAAGAAAGGAAGAAATGCCTCCCCACAAGGTGTTTGTTTTGGTTTTTTTAAATCAAGAGTCTCTTATATGATGTGGTAGAAAATACAGAAAAATAAAGGTCAGGAGAAGCATGGTTGATTGGGAACATTCCTGCATAGCAGACAAGATATGTCCTTGTGCAAATTATTCCATGCAGCACTCACATATTTAATTGCTGCTTTTCCTCTTCCTGGGGAAGCAAAGTTGCTTTATTTACTCCGAGCAATATTTTCTCCCTCCTCCCTGGCTAAGAACAAGCTCCCACCTTGGCAAGGGCTCGCTGGTTTACTTAATGCTCATCACAGCCATGCTAAGGAGAGTGGAGCAGGTTAATTTATCACTTGTTCCAATGATTAACTTGCCCAGCTGCCGGGTCCAAGAGCCCCAGAGTGCCTCAGGTTATACAGGATCACAGAAGGAAAAGCTCCATTGCACTAAGCTGCTGCCACACTGGCCCTCTCTGCCTGTCAAACACACTCAGCTGCTCTTGCACTGCCCTCTGAAAATCCCCCATAAAATACAAGTGAAAATCCCTCATCACCTGTGAGAAAGCACAGCTGGGTTCTGCTCAGGGCATTTCAAACTATGTAGGGTATTTGTGAGCTCCCCTTGCAAGGGCAGCATCTCAGGAAAACCAAAAATTTCTTTTCATGAACTCACCATGTTCAGGACACTGCCCCTAGACCAGGTTGTTCCAAGCCCCATCCAACCTGGCCTTGAGCACTGCCAAGGGTGACACAAGCACAGCTTCTCTGGAACCTGTTCTGCTCCTCCCAGATGTAAAATCATACCCAACTCAGCAGCCTCAGACACAGATTTCTATTAAATACCTACATTTTCTAGGAAAGAAATATGGCAAACCTTGTTTGCATCCAACTTTGCAAAATCAACACAAGCTCTTCAGAAAGGGCTGCCGCCCACTTTTCTTATTTTTCCCATTTGGTGGAACATTTTCATTCTGTTGTTGTTTGGAGCAATATTTTAATATATATGGCTGAGCTGCTTAAAATAGTACAGCAAGATACTTGTGTGAGGGGTGGAAAACTGAGCTCTCTCACATCCAGTGTTTCTGTTGTTGGAAGTTTTAAATCCCACCTCTCTGGTGGGATGAAATAGGTGCTACTAATCCAATTTCTAAAGTATCATGCATCAAGCTGACACTATTTTAAGACTTTAAAAACCCCAGCCAATTTAAACAAACCTCTGCTCCTTTCCATTTTCTCTGTTCCACAGTTTATGAAAGAAGACAGGAGAGAAAGATTGTTTTGGGAACTATGTTTTCAGCACTCTAAAAATAATATAAAAACTGCTCTGCCACACTCTCAGCTGTTACAGCCCCAAAAAGCACAGGCTGTCTTTGCTCTCAGAGTCACAATTGTGGTGGGATTTCTACCACACCAGAGGACAATCAATTTTTTGTTTTCTCCTGGAAATAACTACAGCACTTCTGGGTAGCAAGGCAAACATGAGCCTCTTTTAATGGCCCTTGAAACTGGACATGTGAAATAAGGGACACAAAGCCAAAGATCAGCTGAATCTGTGATGTATTAATGGGTCTCCACATTCTTCCCAGGAAGATGAACGGCAATCACTGTTCTGCCAGGGAGACTGCATCTGCTGGGAATGGGGTGGGAAAATGTGCTTTCTGCTCCTCTCAGAGCCAAAATTCCTACACATTTCTTGTAAGTCCCTCTTAGAAAGGGACCATGTTCAGCTGAGTGACAGTGAAGCAAAATGGCAATCCAGGAATAAATGTTCCTGTGCATAACATCCTCCATTCACATGGATGCTTCCTCACTGGCACACAGGAGCAAGGAAGGAACCCAGATGCATCATTGTACATAAAGTCAGATGTGTTGAGGGATGAACAGATCTCACAGGGATATGGAAACCTCCCCTAAAAACCCAGTCCAGGGAGAGCCTGAGCTGTTTTGTGGTTCCAGGCATGAAGATGCTCAGGACCTTCCACAGATGCTCAGGATGGAGCCTGGATGTCACTCTGGAAATGCCAGTGGCTCAGCTGAGAGCTGTGGGGATGATTTACACTGCACTGAGAGGGGCCACAGTCCTGCAAGGGTCTTTCATCAGGAGCAAACAGCAGCCTGGAGGGTGGGGAATGCTGATCTGAGCCACTGCTCATCCTTCACCTTAATGTGGAGCTGCCCCCAAAGTTGCCATCTATCACTTTTTTTTTTTCTCCTGTTGGGTATATTTTGGAGCAGCTGTTTTATGTGGCTTTTTATGGTGATTCTGTGGGAAGCAGCCATTTGCCTGCTGTGATATCCTCACAACTAACACTAACTCCTTATTCCCTTTGGTTTTATTTGGGGTTTTTTATCTGTTTGATTGGTTTGCGTGGGTTTGTTTATTTGGGTTTTTTTCTGTTTTGGTTTGAACTTTTTATTTGCTTTTTTATAAATGACCGGTAAAGTTGGCATAGCCAAACTCAAGAAAATGTAAACCAGGCTTGACTTTCCAGAAATTACTTTTGGCTAGGTTTAGCTGCACACCCAGGCTCAGGATCACCAGTATATTTGCAGGTTTTGCTCTGCATCATCAGCCTGCCCAGACTCTGCTTGGTGTTTCACAAATGGAGAAGACAGTGGACATTGTGCCAAGCTTCATTTCAAAGAGAAAAACCATCAGCATGACAAAAAAGAAGAAAAAAATAAAATTGACCAGTTAGAACAGAACAAATGTCCCACCATCTTCCCCTCCACTGTTATTAATTTTGTATATTTAGAGGCAAATCTGGGTCTAAAGCTTCCATCTCTCAGTTCCTGATGCTATTTGCTACCCTTCAGCTTTGACATCCCCTTGATCTGACTGACTGCTGTCCAAGTGGGACTGGGGATGCTCAGCCTGAAAAGAGGAGACACTGGGAGGCTCCACTGTGGCTGTGCAGGACTGGGAGGGTCCCACAGGAAAGAAGGGGACAGAGTGTTCACCAGGGCCTGTGGTGACAGGGCAAGGGGGATGGCTTTCAACTGCAGGAGGCTGATTGAAGGTAGATCTAAGGAAGCTGCTGTTTTACACTGAGGGTGCTGAGGCACTGCCCAGGTTGGGCACAGAGGCTGTGCATGCCCCATCCTTGGGAACAGGGCTCCCCCAAGGTCTGGGGGGAGATTGCTCAGCTTGGAACAAGATGATCTTCAGGGTCCGTTTCAAGCCCAACCACTCAGGGATCCCCAGTGACCACTTCTGTTGACCCTGGAATCTTGGAATCTGTGTGATGTCACATCCCACGTTCCAACTGGAACTGCCACCCCCCAGCAAAGAGCACAACTCAACCACTGGCCCTTGTGTCAGCCCACCATTCAGTCTGCGCCTGCTCACCCTCGTGATTGTTCTTGCCGCCCTTCTTGCCACCTGCCCTCTGCTACTCCCATCAGTGCTGAGAGCTCCCTGGTGCCTGCATTTTGTCACCCCTCACTTCAAGATGCTCACATTTATCCTTTGTCTAATTTGTCAGCTGAGGGAGGTATGGTGCCATTCCATGGAGGTGGACACCTCCAGCTGCCCGAGTGGGCTGCAGCTCTGTGGGGATGGTGTGGGACAGGGACCCCACTCTGAGGTTTTTCCACCTCTGCAGGCTGCCATGGACAGAGTGGAGGAGATGGAGGTGGATGTCCCGAGTCCTACAGTAGAGGATGTGGAAATGGAGGAAGAGACTGGAGAAGAGATGGAGGTGGATACGGATATGGATGAAGAGATGGAGGTGGATGTGGATGAAGAGATGGAGGTGGATGTTTATGAGGAAGAGGAGGACATGGAAGTGGAGGTGGAAGAACACATTGAGGACATGGATGTTGATGTAAAAGATGAGGAAGAGGACATGATTTTGGGGTGAAGAACAATGCCAGCAGCAGGACAGGCACGTGATCCCCACAGGCAGAGTGGGTCCCCTGCTGCCAGACTGGAGCTAGGCTGGTCCCTGCTCAGGGACGTGGTACCTCGCAAACTGGAGTCTGGTGGCCACACACTGCCTGCCCTGTCCTCTCTTTGGGCCACTCAAGCTCCATTCCAGACCCAGCCAAGCTCAGCTCTGGTAGCAGAGTCCTGCTTTGCCCACATGTGCCAACCTGGGGACACATGGAAGAGCCGTCTGTGCCTGACTGCAGTAACCATGACACCTGCTTTTCTTCTACCCCGATGAACATTCCAGACAGTGATGGCACCCTTTTGTACATAGTTCTACAGTTCTACATTGTTCTACAGTTTTTTGTATTTAGAATAGGATTTAGGACTTAAGACTTTAAGAATTTTTTGTCTTCTACAAATAGATTTAATATAGTTTAGTTAGATAGGTTCTTATGTATATATGTTCTATGGATTGTTGTTGTTGTTGCAAATGTTCTTACATTCTAAAATTGTTCTGTATTGTTGTTGATAAACAATTCTGTAATAAACAATTTTTTTTTCACACCCCCGTTCTCTTACCATTTGCATTGGGCACAGGCAGCATTTGCCAAGTTGTGGTTTCCACTTGCTCCAGGTTCTCAGGGCTGGAGGTCCCCGGGGGAGCTGGCACAGCCACCCCAGGAGTGGGGGCACCTGTGCACAGAGGGGTCCCACTGACAGAGGTCACCCGCTCCCTGCAGTTTCTCTGGACACACCTGGTAGCTGCAGGGGCAAATCCCAGCGTGCCCTGTCCCATGGGATCCCATGTTGGAGCAGGGCTGAGCCTGCCTGCTCCTGCAGAGCCTCAGCCATGGCTCTGCCCTTGGGAGCCCCAGGGCTAAGGAGGGTGCACTGGGCTGTGGGGAACCCCTGTTCCTGAGCACCCTGAGGGGCTGGACCAGCCTGGAGGGAGCCCCAGCCCTACATGGACCAAGATTTCCCTTGGAAACCCTGTCTGTGCTCAGACTCTGGTACAAGCACAACAGGAATTGATCCTCCTAGTTAAAGGTGTTAATTGGCACAAATTTTTCCCTTGGACTTTCTAGTACAGTAAATGTCAGCACTTGTAATCCCTGTTCTGCACTCCCTGGTCAGGCACCAAAACATCTGAACCTGACAGAACATTATTAATTAGCACCAACTTGCAGAGAGCTATGGGGGAGAACCTACCCTCAACACCCAGAGAAACACTTGACATTGATAGTCTGGGGCAGAGCTGAAACTAAAGCATTTTAATGTCAAGAGAGACGATTTTTTTATTGAACAATAATGAAAGCTTTTGCTCTCCTCACCTGCCACAGATGTGTATTGCTTCTGGGTTGTGACTGATTTTTATTAATCTGTTCAGAACTGTGATGCTGTTCCTGGCTAAGGTGCAGAGATGATATTTCAGAGCCAGATGAGCTCAGCACAGCTGGTGCAACACACAGTTTCCACACCCAGACACTCAGGCCATGCAAACTGATACTTTTTCATCTCTGTGCAAAGATGAGTGTTAGGACATCACTGACGTACCACACACTTCTCAGAGCTGTCCCTTTCATCCAGCTCTCCCCAGTCACTTCACAGACTTCACTCCAAGCAGTTTATCTCTGATAGAGTTCAGTGGCACATGGGATTTAATCCTGGTTTTTCTTCATCTTCTCCTAAGCTGTCTCCAGACAGAGTGTGTGGGCACTGTCTGACAGCAGCAGCATTAACGTGTCACCTCCCTGACACTGAGGTTCATGTCACAACTTTTCATCAAAAGCAGCAAATAAATGATTCCCACTGTGTCCCACACAGCTCCATGGGGAGTTTGTGTGGCTGCAGTTCCAGCACCAGCCCTCGTGCACAGGAATTTCCGGAGGAGATACAGAAGGAATCAGCCATTCACAGAGAAAAACATCAGTTTGCACGGCCCAGACCCCCTCAATACTGCAGACTCTGGTGACCCATACTCTGCATTTACACTTCGGCCTCTGTGCCTTCCTTTTCTTCTCACTAAACTCCTCCCAGTTTCCCTCTTGCTCAGGTTGCCAAGATAATTAAAAGCAGCATTTGGAGCAGAGATAGATGATGGGAACTGTCCCAAGGCTTGATAAAATTTATCTTTTCAGAGAATTCCAGCCAAGGAGAGAGGAAAAGCCTGCGTGAAAGAGGTGTGAAATCAAAGCAGTAATCAAATTTAGGTATAATGAGAGAAGCTGAAGAGTTTTTCAATGTTCAGAACAAGATTAGCAGCTCCAGGCACAGGAGGGATGGGACAATTTCCCTGCTGTAACAACTCTGTGATGCAAATTGCATCTCAAACCCTTCTCCCCAGCTCTGGGACCCATTCAGCCACAAATGTGGTGCTGAATTTTTAAAGCAAAGTGGAAGCTGGTCAGAGAGGTGGTTTGCAAATAAAAACCACAGAGGGAAGCACCAGCTGGAGCAGAGAGGGGCAGAGCCTGGCCCTGAGGTGCAGCACAGCCTGAAACTCTAACAAATTAAAGAACTTTCCACTTGTTTTTTTTTTCCCTCAGGAGCTACAGAAGCTGCTTTATGGAATCCCTGCCTCCTTCACACCGCATCAGCCTGCAGGAGAGCCCAAGGATGAAGATTACAGCATCTTCAGCTGCTGCTTCCATCTCCTGACTCAAGTCTCACCAAAATCTATCACCACTGAGCCTTCCCAAAGCCTCAGATTCACTCAGTCTGTGCAGGATTTCAGTTCTGAGGAGTACAAAGGGAGATAAAGGCACTTGCAGACACCAGAGAAGCAATTTCTGCCTGAGGTGCATTTCACTGCCCAGGTTAGTGCCTCTAAAACCATCAAAATCAGCCCCTTTGACAGGACCAAGCCAACAGCAGGACATGAGGGCCTGCACATGGTTGGAAATGCCTTTTTTTAATATTCCTCTCCCCGTCTCTCATTTCATGGTGCCATTGCAGGAGTTAATCCCATCATTCAGCAGCAAGTCTTGGCAATCAGCTTCAGATAGATTTTTAGTGCTGAGCAAATAAGAGGCAATTTTACTTTGTCTCCAATGAATGAAGTTTCACCTAAATCAAACTCTGTGTTCTGAGGCTGGCCAGGCACTAACCACTGCCAGGTCCCCAACCTGGATGTCAAACTGCTCTAATATTGAAAAGTTAAATTTATTTGGCTTTGTATACAAGATTATTCTCTCTCAAAAGAATTGGAATCCATATAATTGCATTTCCAAGCACTAAACTCAGACCAGCCACAAAGAGCACAAGAGACAAGAAAAGAAATAGAGATTTCTAAGGAGATGGAAATTGAATGCTGAGTTTTTTCCATTATAGAAAGTTTCATAAATTATCACCTGCCAGCTCCTTACCTTCACTTGTGTGGCCACCACTGAATACACTCACAGATAAGAAAATGTTTGTCCTACTGAAAAGTGGGTCTAGAAGTAGAAAAAGGCTCAGATATCTGAATTAAAAGACAACATAATGAAAAGAGCTGCCTTATAATAGCAAGATATGATGGACAGCAGGAATGGCTGAAGCCAGCAGAGATAAGTCCATGAACTATTCATGCTACAAAGATTTCTGACAAAACCCCCAATAACCCAAATACAACGTTTTGTCTGGCAGAGCTGATAGGAACCCTGTGCATTTAATTCAGTCATTGGCAGCAAATAGAGATCAGCTTGAAGCTCCTTTGGTCCACTACTACTTATTTTTTTTCACCCACAAAATATAATTACATCTACTCTTTGGGAAGAAATTACTGCTTTGAGTGGTTCAATGCAAAGAGTTTCTTCCCATACCCACTCATAATCAGTCACCAAGAGAAATATTTTCTAAAAAGATCTCTTCAAAATTTTGGAGTGACTTTCAACATAAATAACTGGGTTATTTTGCTCAGAATGATAAGGGAATTGAATTGGGCTCCCTCATCTTAAAAAGAAGTGTTTCTTCCTGGTTCTTCACAAAGAGGAACAAAACACTTTGTGGCAGCAGACTGAAGGGAGGAAGAGGTTTCTTTCCCCCTGAGCTGCACAATAGGAGACAATTTTGTTGCCAAGAGGTAACAAAACCCAGCCGATTTCCACTTCTTTTAGTGTAAGGGAAAAGCTCTGAGGATCTCAGCTGTGGGAGACACAGAGTGGCAGGAGCAGGGGATCTGCTGGGGGTTTTGGGGTGGGGGACAGATTAAAGAAATGTTCAAGTGAAACCTGTGAGAGGTCAAGACTCCATTCCTCAGAGGAGAAATTTGATTTGACCCAAATGCCATTCAAATCCAACAAACATTGAGGCATTTCCCCAAGCTCTGCTGGGCCATCAGGTACAACCCAGATCACTCTGTGGGACCAGGGCAGCCAATCCCTGGTACCGGACAGAGAATTCCCCTGGGAATCCACCTGCATTGCCCATGGGACTCACATGATCTGTTTGTAAAGACCTCAGTATCCAAAAAACTCCACATTAAAAGCCTTTAATTTGGGGTTTCACTTCTCCACCTATCTGTTGTCACTAGGCAGCTGCTCCACTTCAACATCCCTCTGATGGGTACAAATTTTCTCCTAGTTTCCAGCCTAAACAGGAAGTTATTTCCATTCATTCTTCTGCAAGTACTGGGAGCTTGTACCTGCTTTGCTCTTCCTCTTCTGGTGTGCATTTATGTACATAAAATGCCAAAGCCAGGAGCATTTCTTTGTTTAAATCATGTCATTTGTCCTTATTATTTCCTTCCCATATAATTGCATGGATTTGGTGCTGGCTCAACACTCAGAATGTTGACAGCACAAAGTCCAGTTCTCGCACTGATCTCTCCAAGTTTTGGGCCAAGCCTACAAAGAAGGAAATACAGCAAAGAAATTCCAAACAGGGGCCCTAATAAAGGTAATAAAATGCCACCTGTCTGTGTTTGCTGCAGGGAAGAATAGTGCTGCTTATTAAATCACTACAAACAATTAAAGAAGCAGAGGGGAGGAAGACAGCGCTATCGTTTCCAGCTCCCCAGTCCTCTGCCCCTGGCAGGAATTTCATAAAGCACAAATCTCCCAGCAGAAATCCCTCAGCAATTGATTTCCTACTCGTGGAACACAGCAGGCACACACTCTGGTTTTCCTGACCAGAAAAGGAGAATTTGCCTCGATGTTTTTCCCCTCGATGTTTTGTGATGTCAAATCCCCCTCCCTGCACCGAAGTGACATGTTTCTGCATGGTGGCAACCCTCTTGAGAGGCACAGAGAGCTTTGTGTCAGTGCAAGGGACCCCCACAAGGGCAGATCCCTAATTCAGGCTCCATCTTTGTTCACAAGCAGTTCCTAGCAGAAAATTCATTGCATTTCCCCAGAACAGGTAATTTCAAGTGCATTTTTCTCATGAGCTCTTCTGCCTTCCACAAAAGCAGCGTGCCAGGGATTGCTTTGGAGACCAGCATCAGGAAACGTAGCAACACCTAACAGCCAAGATCATCCAAGCCCACTTACCAGCTCACCCCCACATCTCCTGGACTCACTTGAATGCCCAGGAGAGTCTGAAGAGCCAGCTGTTTTCTAAGAAATGGTTGTGCAATCAAAAGGTAAATGACAGGGACAACCAGCCCCACACAGGTGCCCCAGACAGGAGAAAGAGCAGGAGGGATCCATCCCTTACTGACAGAGGTGCAGTTCCAGTGATGCTCACTCCCTGTTTGGGTTGCTTTTGTGGCTTTTACATTAACAATGCATCTCCACACCACAATTGTTCTCCCTCCCTGCAGCCACATGGAAAAAAATTCACTGGTCTCTCACCTTTTTCTTGCCTCTCTCTGCCTGAAATAATTTTTCCCTCATACAACCAGCAGAACAGGGTTCGTTTTCATGCTGGAAAGAAGTCCACAAACTCTTTGACTGATTTCATTATGGAAAACATCACTACATCACCCATTCTCAGGTGCCCCAGGGCAGCAAGGGAGGGAAATTTGATAACAGAGGGGGGAACACCAGCCATGGGTAACAGCATCATATTCTGCCTCTCTCAAGGATGCTTTTCTTCCCAGTCCAGAAAATTCCCTGCCCTTTTTAGGGCTGTAGAATGCTGCTGTCTGCCCCATGAAATGAGGAGCAAATCAAGCAGGGATGCTGCACAACACCTCTGTTCCTATGATATTATTCTGCTGAACCCATAAATTTGCAGAAGAATGGGCACTGCCAACTCCTGATTGCAGAGGAGGGAGTTCGTCACATCCTCCCTGTAAATTAGGATTTATCAGAGATGGAGAATTGATTGCCAAGTAACCTGCAGAGACACAAAACTGCTCTGCAGTTTTCTAGGACTCACTGAACAGTACAAAAAGGTTATTGATGCAGCTGGGGAGTGTTTCTGTACAGGATGTGCACCTCCTGACATCCCAGGAAGGGAAAAATTTACCTAACATTTGCAAGAAAGCAATTCTTCTTATTAGAAAAAAAAAATAGGAAAAAATAAATAGAAAATCAACTTCATGGCAAGGAGCCTCAGCAAGGGTTTGCAGAATTTGTTGAAAACACGTCATTTACAAGGAAATAATTTTCATCTGCCTTCAAGTGGAGTTGTGAAGCAGGTGGAGATGGAGATGTCTCAGACACTGAGTGTGCTCCTTACTGACAAAATGACACTGATATTACCAAGTATTAGAAGTGAAAAACTTCAGTGATAACTCAGCCCTCCAACACAAAACACCCTCTCCCACACAGTCAGCACTTGTCTGAAATCATTCCCCTTGGCAGGAGGCCCTGCATGGCCTGGGGAGCGCTGCACTTCAGAAATTATTCCCTGTGGAAAACACAGAAGTATCTTTATTTCTTTGCTTTTTCTGCTTCTCCTCCATAAGCATCCAAAACTTCTTTTTGGTGTGGTCACCTATAATTTGCATTAATATGATTTCTGATGGGGGCTTTATTTACCCAGCACACAGACTCAAAGGTCTCACAGCTTAAATCCCCAGGGAATTAAATTGGGGCCTGAAATCAGATTTTAAAGAAAGGAGAGCCAGGTGTTCCTGACTGTCACTGCTGTTTTGGCTGTTTCTGGGACCCACACTGAATCCAGTCCCTAACATCCCCACTATGGCCATGACCATGGGGTCCCGATAAGCAGAGAGCACCAGCCATAAACCCCATCTTGCAGTAATCCCTTCCCTTTTCCTTTTATCTTTTGCATTTTAATTATTTTTATGCATTTTATAGCACACCATTTCCTACTCAATTCACCTGAGTTATCCAAATTACATTTTTCTCCATCACACTGACATAACCAACATGGCTCACGCTCTTAGCACTGAATTTTCATGACCACATACATGGCCACAAGAATTATGATGTTCTATTTAAGTAGGTCAGGCTGGCATTAATTGTAAAACAGAGCTGTAATAAATTATTGCAGCCCAAAGCCAGAATCAGGTTTCACTAAGCTCAAACCTGCTTTTGCTTCTTTTCCTTCTGCTTTTCCCTCTTTTCCTTACAATAGTTGATGGTATTGTAAACTTTGTACTCCGCAATGTCTGTTGCCCAAAAGAGTGTGGAGAAAGGAGTTGGCTCTGTGTAATTGCACTGGAAAACGTTGTTCCAGGAAACAGATTTCATCTGTTTTGTTGGTTTGGGGTTTTTTACATTGAGCATTGTACAAAATATTAGACCATTTCTCCAAAACATGATCTTAAGGTGAAGATGAGTCATTTCACTGTCATAGCACACACAAAAGGGAAGGGAAACCAGAGTGAACAAAGCAGCAAATTCATTCAGCAGCAATTTGCACTCCATAACCCTCTGGTGATGAGGCTTTTAGGCCAGAGGAGCTCTGCTACTTAAGCAGACAAGGCAACACATTAAGCTGTTGCTTAGAGATATTGGAATATATTGCACAGAGCCTGCTCCCCGGTGAGATCCCTGAAGGGCTCCTGGCTGTTTTTCCAAGGATGCATTATAGCCCTGTTGCAGTGCTGATGTTTGTAAAGAGTCACAGCTTTTCCAAGCAGGTCAAGCAATGACAGAAGGGTGACTTTTCACAAGTGAAAGTTCAGATGGCATTAAAAAAGTCAAAATAACAACTCCTCTCACTTGGACGTGGCAGATACCAAGGGCTCTTAGCAGCTGTGTTACAACCAGCTTAATGGCAACTAAATAATGTATATTCCTGCCAGGAATGCTGATGGATCACAGCACTGCAGGACACCCTCATCTGCCAGCAGCACTGGAAGGACAGGGGTCCAGGGAAGAGCTGATTCCTACCTGCTGACTCATGCTAACTTTGGGTAAAAAATATCTTTTTATTTTGGTTTTGTTTTCTCATCCTTTCAAACTAGGATTCCTCCTTATGTTTTAATCTTCAGCTGTGCTGAGGAATGCCCTTGCACACCCTCTGTGCACATCTGATAAAGGCAACCAGCAGGAAACAGAGCCCTGTTAATAAATCCATGGCCAAGAGAACTCCAAAAGGAAGCAATCAGCTGTACCCCAGAGTACTGCAGCACCAGATCCCATCACATCCAAGGCTTTTTCCTCACAGGTCCCACAGACAAATTACACAAAAGTTGTCACTCACATGGGCTAATGGAAGAACTCTGAGATAGGGAAGCACAAAAGCTCCAAGTCCAGAGGACTAACTGACCCATAGATTGATGCAGCAGATTAGCTTCTCCTGCTTCCAGAGTTCAGGAGGATGAGGCAGCAGCACCTCTGGCACAGTCAGAGCCATGGGACAGTTTTTGCCCTCTCCTCATGGCAGCACTGACACAAGGGAAGCCCCAGCCACTGCCCTGAGCCCCTCACACCCCACAAAGGTGATGAGCAGCACTGGAAAAGGGACAGTCCACTTCCAGAAATCTCCCTCTTCCAAAGGGCTCTGCTTTCAGCACACTGAGCTGGCTCAGGGCAGCAAACCAACCAAAGTACGCCCTCACTTCCAGCCCTGGAGAAAAGTAGGAATAAATGCTGGAGAGTAAAAGCATCCTGGAATGGAAGCAGATTTTAATTTCTCTCTGGAGCAAGGCTGCTCGAACCCGGACCAGGGGGGAGTGGGAGAGGAAACGAGGGTGTTGAAAGCAGCATTCCCTCTGCACTCAGATTCTCACAGTTAGGTATTAACTGCAGCAAGACTGGCACCGTGTCCTTGCTCCCACTGTCACCAGTACTCTACCAGAGCTCCCTTAATTAACACACCTGCCAGCACAGCTCCTGCTGGCAGCCAGGCAGCCTCTTGCAATGCCACTTCCCCTCCACGACTGGTGGGGCTGGGGAAGGTGTGGTAAAAGAGCCAGGGTCTCCAAGAAGTGCTGGGAATGAGGGTAACCCATTGCAGGAGCCTCCCAACCTCTTTCCTGGCTGGCAGGGAGCAAATAGCTCCAGCCAGCCACCCACCAGCTCCCAGGGCTGCAGCTTTTATTCCCCATCACAGCTGGTCTGAGGAAATTGCTGCACGGTTTGTGTGGATTGCTCCCCTGCAGAGCCAGACGGGGCAGTTATTGATATGTGCTTTCCCTGACAAAAACAGGCTGTTTATGGACTCCCATTTTCCTTAAATCGCTTCCTGAACCCCTTTGCCTTCACTGCAGCTTTCAGGCGGGCAGGATGTGTCACCAGCCCCTGGATCTGTGACAATTATCACCATTCAAAAGCACTTTCTTTGCCACAATTCACCAGTTTACCGATGGCGACATTTGCCCTGCAGCTCTTGCCTGGTTCCCTGAGCTGTCCTACAAGGTGAGCACCATCACCTGCCTAAGCCAGCCTGGCTCAATAAGGCTGGGAAGGTTTTGGGGGGAATCAGAAGGACATCCCAGCTTTGTGGGTGAGTGTTATCCTACAAATAGCCTGACCAGGCACACTTACCTTACCAGAAGCAATTTCAGCCCATTTGATGTAATCAGTTCTGGACATTTTTCAGGACAGCAGGTCCTGTTGTGGTAGGACAAGGGGGAATGGCTTTAAACAGATGGAGGGTGGATTTAAATTAGATATAAGAAAGAAATTTCTTTACAATGAGGATGGTGAGGCACTACCACAGGTTACCCAGAGAGGTGGTAAATGCCCCATCCCTGGGAGCATTCAAGGTCAGGTGGGATGGTTGAGTTCTGAGCAATCTGATCTGGTTGATGATGTCCTTGCTCATTGCAGGGGGGTTGCACTAGATGACCTTTAAAGGTCCCTTCCAACCCAAACTACTCCCTGATTCTATTATTAACCTGCAATGCTTTTAAAAGCCTGAACACTTCATACAAATAAATCACCTTAATAACCAGTGACTGCAAGACAGCCAGCCGAGAACATTTTGTTTTGGTAAACAGATTATTGATTGTATATCTGTGTCCTTGAGATGAACTTGACTCCTTGACAGCAGCAGGAGCCCAACAAAACAGGTTGTCCATAATTCCAAAATGATGGATGGCCTTTGTCTGGAGCCAGCAGCGCATCAGCTTTAGGAAGGCAATAAAGCAGCACTGATTTAGCATTGGCAGGGATTTCCCCTCCCTAAAATGCTGCCTTTTCTTTGTTTGCACAGCTGACCCAAGCAGCACAGTGTGAACATGGGCTTCAAGAGGCAAAGTCCATCTCCATGGCACAGATTTGCCAGGAATAAACTCTTTGTCCCTGCTGCACTGTGCTGATGATGGAGCTGTTGGCACAAAAATAGGTCCAGGCAGCTTGTACCCTTTGTAGCAGCATTTCCAAACCAGTGATTTCCAGGGCTTTATGCCACTGTAATATTTATAATCAAGGAATGCCCAGCCAGAGAAGACAAGAAGAGTAAAACATTCTCTCCAAGCACTCCTCATCACACCAATATGAATAGATCTGTTTCCCCTGTGCACAGCCCCTGGCCCTGGTCGAGCCCAGAGATGCACAGAAGAAATATTTTCTCTGTTGATAGAACAGTTCCTACTGCAAAGCAATCCCCTACATGAATTTAGATCTGTTGGCAATTGTCCTCCCCAAAGCAAACAAGTTTTATTGGAGAACCAGGCAAGTAGTTCTGAAAGGAAGTGCCAGTAATTTGTTTGGGGCATATAAGCAAAAGCCCCTGTACCCACACCAGGCAATGAGCTTTAATTAGTCTCCATCTCATCTCTGACAGGTTATTTTAATCAAGCACATCCTAACCAAGGCACGGAGAGCATGTTCACTATGGATAATGAGGAGTAAGGCACAAGGAAAGGGTAAAAGCACAAGGAACCATCATCAGCACCACAGCTCCTGAAACACACAGCACCCAGGCACACAACCCCTGGCCATGGCAGCTAATTCCAAGATAATATAGACTGGGAAAAAAAGAACAGCTTTTAAACTATCCCAGAGACCAGAGATATACTTTATGCTGAAAAACAGAAAGCCTCAAAGGATTGTGGATGAAAAATACTTTAAAACCCTTTTGTCCCAGGGAATAGTTACAGATCAGCAAATGTAACATCACATTCTCCTGAATTTTTCTGCCGTCTGTATGCTATTCTCTGAAAAAAGACAACAGCAATTCCTGGAAACTGCATTCCCCCTGCAGACCTACCAAAGCCTTGCTTCATTTACAACTCCTTATAAACCACACCAGCTTTCCCAAAACAGGCAAGAAGAAAGCTCCAGGGGTGTTTCATCTGAAGAACTATCATCCATATCATTCCTATGCAATATAATTGGACAATATAATTCCTGTTTCATTTTCCTTAAGCCCAATGTCTGCTTAGATTTTGGTCAAGGAAATATCTTGAAGAGTTGTACATTAAAAAAAAAAAAAAAATCCCATCTGCTGAAGTCGGTTATAGCCATGTCTTTAAGAAGTGCAATGAAATGTTTTACTCCCACCCAGCTACTGGTGCACAATAATCTTGCCAGAAGAATATAAAACATCCAAAAAGAGGAGCAAAGTCAGACACACTTCTTGGCTACTGGCTCAGATCTATGAGCTGGCCCTCCTGGTTTAATGCACTCAGCCAGGCATGGCAGTGATGGATTCCTGTTTTCCCTTGCTTTGTCTCGAAACAAAGGTCAGGCAATACTTAAAAGACTAAAAGAGAATCAAAAGACTCTGGATTTCCTTTTTCTTTTTTTTTTTCTTTAGGAACATGCTGGTAAAGTGATCTTACATTGTTGCTCTATAACCTGGGGTGCATTTCCAAGAAGCTTCACGGGACTCCTGCACCTCCTGATGCACATCTGAAGGATTTCACTGGATTTCCAAAGCCGGATCAGAGACCCAGCTGGAGGAACTCAGCCAAACTCCCCCAGAGCAGCCAAAAACAGCACAGATCTGGCAAGGTACATCTGTTTATTTGTTTATTTTGCGTGTTGTAATGTAGCTCACCCTCCTCCTGCTCCCTTTGTTAAAACCAGCCACTGTTCCCTATTGAAGCAGTTTAACCCCCTGCTTCCCATCCTTTCATCCCTCACTCAGCCAGTCCTGAGTGCTGCCTGTGTCCCTCCACATCTCCCTCATTCCTGAAGGAAACATCCACCGTATTTACTCTTTCAATAACCCTGCAGAGAGAAAACCCTTTTTTCCCCCCTTCCCCGATCCGAGCAAGTGCTAATTGGTCAGGCACACAACACGCACACACAGAAGCATCGTGTTGATCTGATTGCAAATCCCCATACGTCAGCAGCCCAGAGACCCTCCTCCAGCTCGGATCAGAGGGAAGAGGCTCACCAGTGAGAGCAGCAGGTGCTGGAGGAGGCAGAGGAGCCGCTTCCCAGGTAAGGGACACTTCACTCCCCATCCCCAGCGCCGGCAGTCCAGCTCACTTTACTGCTGTGCGACAACAAAAGGCAGAAGTGAGGCACTTCTCTCTGCAGAGCCTGGGACCGGTTGCCAAACCTTTGATCTTCATGGTGGAGGGGGATAGGGGTCGGTTTTTTGTTCATTCCCTGTGGAGGAATTCTTGGAAGTATGGGTCAGGCAATAGTGATGGATGTGGTGACTGCTACAGGTGAGATGATTCCTGCTGTGTCTCTTTCAGGGTACTTTTCTCTCTCTTCCCCGATTAATCCTGAACTTCTGAGATGTACAGGTTTGTCTATCTGTGCCAAATTTGGGGGGCTGCCAGTTGTTCGTACTGGGGATGGTTTTCAGAGTGAGTAAGTTCATAACTCACCCTTGCTTAAAGGTGTACTTTGATTGCAGGGAAATCCCCTTTAAATGTTAATTTCAGAAATACTCCCTGAACTATTTTTCCCCCTCCTTCTTTTGCTAGGGGACCCTGGGAGTGGGGAGTAGCAGTGTCAGAAACTTCTTCATTGTTTGTGAAATCGCTGTCCATGAAGAGCCTGAACTCCACACAAAGGCAGGCGCTAATTACCACTGGAACACTTCTGCTCCAGCACGGAAAGCAAGAGCTGTGCCAGAGAAACTGCAGCCATCCCTCCAGTCCTCCAAGGGCTGTGAACAGCCAGCCAGGCAAGAAATTCCCCCTTCTGCCTCCTTGTTCCTGCCAGCCCCAAAAGAACTGTCACTTTAGACAGCTGAATGAGAGCCGCTCAACTCCCCCAGCAAAGAAAAGCCAAAGCTCACCGGAATGCTCTCAGAAAGAAGAGTTCCTTGACTTCTTTAGAAAGACATTATTCTCTTGTTCTCTTGGTTCATGGAGCCTTATGTCTTCCAAACATTTTCTTCTCCCATCGCCACTTCAAAATCTAACTTCTCCAACGGGGGGGAGAGGTAAGTTAGGTGGTCCAAGAAGCCTCACAACTCACCTTTGAAAATAAGCTGCATCTAAATGAGGTAACAGCTGCTTCTCACAGGAGGGGGAAAATATCCCAACCAAGCAAAAAACCTCTCACTTCTGGGCTAGTGAGGCTTTCAGCGGTATCTGGAGGTGGTCTGTGGTCAATAGGCATGGGAAACATCTTTTGGGATGATCTGAACAGCTCCTGCAGCAACGCAGGCAACAGCTGCTAGCTGGAAAACAGCATGAGGTTCAACTTCACCCTCCAAGAGCAGGCAGCTGATTTCTACATTGTCCTGCCCGTGATCTACTCTGTGATCTGTGCGGTGGGGCTCACAGGCAACACTGCTGTCATCTATGTGATCCTCAAGGCCCCCAAGATGAAGACTGTGACCAACATGTTCATCCTGAACCTCGCTATCGCTGATGACTTGTTCACCCTTGTCTTGCCCATCAATATTGCAGAGCACCTCCTCCGCTACTGGCCCTTTGGAAAAATCCTCTGCAAGGTCATCTTGTCCATAGATCACTACAATATCTTCTCCAGCATTTATTTCCTGACAGTGATGAGCATAGACAGGTACCTGGTGGTGCTGGCTACGGTCAGGTCCAAGAGGATGCCCCACCGCACGTACCGAGCAGCCAGGATTGTCAGCCTGTGCATCTGGATCCTGGTCAGCATCATAGTCCTCCCTTTCATCATCTTTGCCAATGTCTACACTGACGACCTGGAGATCAAGAGTTGTGGTCTCAATTTCCCCAAGCCTGAGAGGTTTTGGTTCAAAGCCAGCAGGATCTACACCCTCATCCTTGGCTTTGCCATTCCAGTATCCACCATCTGCATCCTCTGCACCATGATGCTCTACAAGCTGAGGAACATGCACCTGAACTCCAATGCCAGAGCCCTGGACAAAGCCAAGAAGAAAGTCACCATCATGGTCTTCATAGTCCTGGCTGTGTTCCTCTTCTGTTGGACCCCTTTCCACCTGGCTACCATCGTGGCTTTGACCACTGACTTACCCCAGACCTCCATGGTCATTGGGATACCCTACTTCATCACCAGCCTAAGCTATGCCAATTCATGCTTGAATCCTTTCTTGTACGCTTTCCTGGATGACAGTTTTCGGAAAAGTTTCCGGAAGCTGCTGGAATGCAGAACTTCTTGAACAGGGGGCTGGGGCTGGCAGGTCCCTGCCCTTCCAGGGTTTTTCAGGAGAAACTTTGCAGACTGGAGGAGTGGCCAATGAATGCACAACGTCCTTTCTTTGGTTTATATGTAATGTGTGGTCTGTTTGTAACCCTCATCAGCAACAGGGTTTGTCCTGCCCACTTGCAACTCTTGTATTTCCCCTCTTTGCTCCCACCAACTTGCATTTCTAGACCCTGATTTTAATTTCACCCCCTGAATTACTAAGGACAGAACATTTCCTTTTCAGGGGTGTGCTTCTGCCACAGAGTGGTCCTTTATTGCCATCTGCTGTACAGCACGGACAGGCTGGAGACCAATTTCCAGAGGAGTGCAAAGCTCAGTTCTTTATCACTGAGTTATTAGGGAGGATTGTTTAATGGAGCAGAGCTAATGAGCACTTTCAATGAAACATCTGTAAAAGAGAGGATGAGTATTTAGAAGAGAAAAGAAACTATTTTCAATGTTCGTGTATGTTCCTGTGTGTTTTGGCTTTCTTTTGATTTTGAAGGATTGTCCATCTTCCACCCCACCACAAATTTCCTCTTTTCTGACTTGTTAAATTTAGACCAAAAGGAAGATTTGAGTCTCAAAAATGGTGCCAAACAGCACACCATACAAATACTATAACAACTGCGAGAACTTGTGTTAGAAATAATTTTGAACTAGTTGTTCCTGTAAAGTGTCAAATACATATTTATTTAAGAGTGAGTAATGAAATAAACCTCATGGGGGAATAAAGAGACTGGTCCTTCTTTCACAAGAGAAAATTTATGCTACTTGTGCCATATCTTTGCTATATATATTGCATTTTGCCTATTATAAAATAAACACAGCAGGTTTGTAACAAAATTAAGGTGGTTTGTAAGCCATAAGTATGACTGTAGTGAGCACTGCAGATATAAAGTTTCTTCTTTCACAGATAAATAGTCAAAATACTTGAACAAAAGTATTGGAACAAAAGAACTTGACTGGAAGAGTCTGGAGATCAGAAACTCCATATAGAAAGCTTGGAAAACTCATTCTCACACCCTTTAGCCCTGCTAGTAGTGAAGTTTGTATCTTACTGCTGTTAGGAAGGCTGTCATAGCTAAAATATTTCTTTTAAGCTTTCCTCCGACCCCAGGCACCAAGCTTGGCTCTTACCTGTCCAAATTCCCCCAGGAAAAGGCAGTACAGGGAACATAAAAGGAAAGGAGGCTGCAGTTCTCAGCTTAAATGGGCTCCCAGAGCCATGGGTGGGTGTGGGTGGAGACCCCAGGTGAGACTGCTTGGGGAAATTCAGTGCCCTGAGCACCCCAACACCCAAACTGACAACCCTCGATACCTCGGGATTCCAATTTAATTGATGGAAAACTAAAAACAGATGTGTGTACACAAGATCACTCTGTTGCCTTCTCCATATTAAAGGTGCTAGCTGTGGTAGAACAATGAAGGAGAACACATTCTTCCAGGCAAACCTTCTCCAGGAATTTTGCTTTGGCGTGGTTGCCACCTGCTGGCAATGGGTTTCCCGGGTGGAAAAACCTCTCTGTGTGAGAAAACTGACTCAAATTATGTCACCTCTCACACAAGCTGCCCAATCAGCTGAAACATCGCTGTTCACTGGCACTGGGGCTCTAGGAAAGGCAATATATTTTATTAAGTAGAAAAACTACTGTATTTTTTTGCATGGAAAGGAGCTTTTCAGTGTGAGTTAACCACTTCAGACATGACAATGATATAGCTGGAGTTTTTTCCATTAAATGGAAAAAATGATATGATAGTCACAGTCACAGCATGGCTCAAGCAGGGTTAAATTTCTCAGCACTGTGTCCACTCGGGTTTGAATGTCTCTGAGGATGGAGATGCTACAGTGGACAACCTGTTCCTGTACTTCACCACCTGAACAGTGAATTTCCTTCCTGTGATTTAATGGAACTTTCCATGTTTCAGTTCGTGTCTCCTGTCACTGGATATCACTGAGGAGAGTCTGGTTCCCTCCTCTCTGAACCCTCCACGGGCATTTCCAGACGTTTCTTGCATCCCCTGCCCCTTCCCTTTCTGAGCACGGGCAGCCTCATCTCAGCATCTCCCTATGGCAGCATCCTGCTGCATCCGCGATTTTCTCCATGCCAAACACCCGACAGGAGCCTTGGCCGCTCGTGCGCGTGCCAGGCTCCCGGGGGAGAAGGATTTGGGCTGTCCAGGTGCCCTCCCGAGCCCAGGGGAGGCTGCAGCTCCCGCGGAGCCCCAGTGCGGTTCAGCCCGGCGGCACTAAGCGGCACTCGCTGCTTTCAGCTCAGCATCGCTGCATCCCCCCCATCGCAGCATCTTCAGCCTCACATACAGCCTGGCACTCTGCTCCTGCGGGGAAACAGCACATTCGGGCTTCCTGCGCCTGGGCAGACCCTCGGAGCACAGCATCAGAAGCCAGGCTGCTTCGGCTCCTTCTGGGAGAGCAGAAAACACCTCCAGGGAGATGCTTGCCCACTCCCAGCACAAGATTTGCCCAGGGAAACCCCACACGCCAGCTCGTTCCTTTGAATTTCCTCCCACTGCTGGGGCTGGCTTGTCACACCAGCCCACATCGGCTGCATCCTGAACACTGGAAGCAGGAAAACAAACCCCATTAGCGATTCACTGCATAAATCCCTTCCTAAAGCAAGCACCCTGTCTGGGGTCTGCAGGGAGGCTGAATTAGGAACCCAGGCTTTCCTCCTCCTCCTAACCCCTTCCCAGCCATGCACAGAGTCAGCTCAGCCTCAAAGCTGGGTGGATTTCCTTCTGGAACAGTGTGTGCTGCATCAATGGGTGCAAAGGTGCGGGGCAGCCACCGGGAATTAGGGCTTATATTCCCATTTTTAGGAATTAGGGCTCATATTCCCACTTGTAGGAATTAGGGCTCATATTCCCACCACAGGCTTTCCATGCAGGCATCTCAGCTAGGGTGGGGGATCAGAAGCTGTTGTTGCTTTTTAAATCTTCATGCCGCAGCAATATTGTCTGTTTGGATCAATTGTCCTCATCCGAGCCGTGCTGCAGCTTGTTCTCCCGGGAAGCTCCAGTCCCCTGGGTCTTACACAGTCTCACACTGCCTCCCCAAGGCTGGTCACGATTTTTGGGTGAGAAAAGAAACAATACCCCACTGAGAGTTGAAGGCGTGGCTCTCAGAAGCATCTTGATGTGAGGAAAATATGGAAATAAAAATTAAACATGGATAAGCAAAACCTTGGACTGTGAAAGATGAGAAGCAGAAGGACATCCAGAAGACAGTGTTCAAATCAAGCCAAGGAAGAGAATTTGTCCCTTCCCTGTACAACCTGACACCTGTAGCACTCACCTTGTTTCCTTGGGACTGCTGGGAGCCCCTGGATGCTGATGAGCCGCTGTTGGTCCCACCATAAACCCAATGAAATGACAACCCACTGGCTGTACTGCCAATTCTGGGAGAAACCAGCCCAGTTTGGTGCCTTCAGAGGGTCTCAGCACATCAAGGTTTGACATCCCCACCTGCTGCTGGGACTTTCCAGGCTGGATTCCTCTCCCAGTGAGTCAGGAGCTCACCTGAGGATCCCCTGTGGGCTGTGGGACATGGCCCTGGCAGCTCCCTGTCCATGCCTAGGGCAGAGCGTGTGGATCTTGTCCCATCCACACCACCACTGCAGCTGAGGCTGTGCCTGGAGGCAGTTTTGGGATGATAAATTTGATCTATGGCAGCTCTGAGGTCTCCAGAGGAGCTCCAGGTTTGTCATTGTGGAGTGACAGGATGAGAGGAAATGGCCTCAAGTTGTGCCAGGGGAGGTTTGATTAGATATTAGAAATATGTTTAGATTTTTTTTTTTTAGATTTTTTTAGATATTTAGAGGTTTGATTAGATTATCAGAAATATTTTTTTCACCAAAATGGTGGTCAAGCCCTAGAAAAGGCTTCCCAGGGCAGTGGTGGGGTCACCATCCCTGGAAGTGTTCAAAAAACCTCTGTGTGTGACATTTCATTTAGTGTAGTGGTGAATGTGGTGGTGTGGCTAGTGTGTGATAGTTGGACTCGTTGAGCTTCTCTAAACTTAATTATTCTATGATATCAGGAATCCTCCAAAAAATTCTTTCTAAAGAAACACCTGTTGAAAAGCCCCATTTCCCTCCCTCCCCCTTCTTTTGACTGGAAGCGAGGAAGAGGAGTTAATTTAAAGGCAAAGGCCAAAAATAGTGACTGTAAATATTGCCATGAGTCCTTGTTGGCATTTGTGTTTGGTAAGTGAAGATGCAGAGAGAAGGATCAAAGCTGCCTGAATGGCTTTTAATTACAAGCCTTGTTTGTTCTATTTTCTCTCAGAAAAATACTGCGATTTTCTAACAAAGCTCTTCAAGTGGAATTAGACACTAGCCCCAAGCTTCAAGGGCTGTTCAGTGGCTATTTTCTCTTTAAAAAAGAAAGTAAATTTGATGTGTGGATAAAAACCAGGCGCTCTATTGACTGCCTACAGCCGTCAAATTTGGTGCTTCCTGAGTAAACAGAGGATGGGAAGCTTTCCCCAAGAGGAAGTCAACAGCCTGGGGTGCACCAAAGGCTGGTGTCACTGCTAAAGGCCCCCACCACAATGTTCCCTGGCTGCCTGGGGTGGGTGCTTCCCATGTGGGAAGGGGGAGTTCCCTTTGAGGGTAAAAGAAGCTATAATTTGGCAGCAAGACCTTTGTCCTCATTTTCAGTTTTCCTGAGATGATTTCTTGCTGTGTCTTTCACCAGGACTTCTGCATATCTCCATCACCTCCCCTTGCTCCAATGCTTCTGCACAGCTCATGCCAGAAGTGTGAGAAAACTTGGGAATTTCTAAGGTCCAAACCACCCCCTGGACAAGACTCAATAAACCAGCTGGAAAAGGAAATCAGAGAAATAAGGATTCTGTTTCATAACCTTAACCCTCAAATGAGATCAGAGACTGGTAATTAACAAAGTCAGATTTCAACACAATGAAAAATCTCCCCTGAGACCCAGCCTGCTGCTGCTCAGCATTGATGGAAATCCTACAGATGTAATTAAATTTCCTTTATCCATGTGATGGGTTCAGCAGGATCCTTCATGCCATGGCCACACCCAGCTGAGCTCCTTCATCCACGCTGACCAGGAGCTGGGGTGTGAGGCTGATGGACACCATTTCATGATGGATGGGGCAGGTCAGAACCAATAGCTCACAGAATCATGGAATCAGAGACTCACAAAATCATGGAATCACAGCACCACAGACTCACAGAATCATGGAATCATAGACTCACAGACTCACAGAATCATAGATTCACAGACTCACAGAGTCACAGACTCATGGAATCACAGAATCATAGAATCACTGAATCACAGAAGTACAGAATCACAATTCACAGACTCAGAGAATCACAGAATGGTTTGGGTTGGAAAGGACCTTAAAGATCATCCAGTTTCAACCCCCTGCCATGGGCAGGGACACCTTCCACTAACCAGGGTACTCAGAGCCCCATCCAGCCTGGTCTCCAGCTCATCCTCCACAATTCCTGGGGGATATCCCCAGGCAGAAGGGCTCAGTGGCATCGCTGACACTCACCAGATGATGAAGCAGTTTTCCAGCCTAGCACATGCAAATTAAACCTCGGTGCAGATGCCAAAGCAAAGTACAGGGAGAGCCCTGGGTGGCTTTCCATTGCCACCTCCCAGTCACCTCTGGGATGCAGGGACAAGGACAAACACCAGCAGCAGGGGCTGGGCTCATTCTCTGCCCCTTTGTGCTGGGTCCCTGGTGGCAGGTGATTATCTCCAGAAATTTTAATGCCATGAAGGTTGGATAGATGACATTTAAGGTCCCTTCCAGCACAATCCATCCTGTGATCCTACGATTTCCCCTGTGGCTAAACAAAGCAAGAGCAGTGCAAGGCTGAGATCAGAGAAACTCCAAAATATGTGAGCAAATGACCTGTGCATGTGGAGAAGTTGCTATTAATGACTAACATTGAGCAAACATTAAATAGCCGAATCGCAATATGGGGTTTGTTTCACACAGAGGAAATCAACCTGAAAAGCCATTAATCTTAATTTCATGTTGACTACAGAGCTTCTGTTTTTATTCCTCATCACTGAATGAAATCAGCATGACATGAGCTATTCTTGGAGCATTCACTGCACATGCCCAGCTGGAAACACACAGAGAAACTGATGTTTATTGAATGGACAGAGACAGCTCAGGCTCTGCCTGGGCCCCTCTCTGTGGCCAGGAAAATGGTGATCTAATGCAGCCAAAAGCAGCCTACAGGATGATGCTGATTCTTTCAATGGTTTCCTTGGAAAAATCAAGTTTCCTGCTTGGTTTCTTGAAGGATCATTCTTCATTTCACTACACTGAAAATGTGCTGTTTGGCAGTGCTGGTGCTGCTGCAGGCTCCAGCCCTTCCTGCCTGGCTTCAGGCCCAGAGGGGAGGGAAGCAGCCATGCTCTCCCTGACCACTGCTGGCAGCAGGAGCCTCCATCAGCACTGGAGCTACATCCTCCCTCAGAAATAACACAGACTGCAGGACAAACCCCTTTTGCTGCAAGAGTGGGCTGGTTGAACAGGATATGATTTCCTCTCAAAGGCCCTTGCAGCAGTTCAGCCACAGGAAGAGCAAATTTCCAAGAATCCTGCTTATGCCAAGGGCTTGGAATTGGATGACCTTGATGTTTCTTCCAACCTAAACCATTCAAGGACTGTGAGATTCTGTGAATCCAAGCATGGGAGGTGTTGTACTGTGAGGTGAGGGTGATTCCAGCTGGGGAAGGATATTATTGTGCACTTTCTAACCCAAGGGCAGTTCAGGGGTTGCTGAAGCACACAACTTGAGATGGGAGAAGGGGCTGTCTGTGTCCCCCAGCACTGTGGAGAGCTGGCATCACTCCTTCCCTGCAGCCAGACAGGATCTCTGCACTGAGGGAGAGAGAGCAAAGTCAGTTTGCATGGTTCAGCAGCATCATCCTTGCCAAGATACAAAACCATGTTGCTCTATTTATGGATTATTTCACTCTGTCATGCAATCTATCCAGGCTTCAGAGTGCTGAAAGCAGGAACAAAGGGAGTTTGTGAGCCATGGGCCTCTTTGATTTAACAGCACCCAATCTAATAGCAATCCCTTTTCTTGGAGAAAATCCTAAAACTCCCCCTTTCAAAAGGAGCTGTGACCTTGGTACTTCTGCTGCCACATTTTGAGCAAGGGTGTCACAAATCCCCAGTCTAAACAGGCAACAGGGCAAGTACATGCAGCCACTGTGGGCCACTCAAAATAGGCAGGCAGGAGCTCAGACATGACAACAAGGGATCTAAAAAAACCCTGTGCCAAACATCCATCAGCATCACACCGCACATGCTCTACTTTCTTTAGTCCATCTCTGTTCCTCAGCAGTGCCAGGTCTTTTGGCTTCAGGGGTGCTCTTCCCACCTTCCATTTCCTAGAACCACAGAATCATAGATTGGTTTGGCTGGGACAGAATCCTAAAGGATGTTTCATTCCAACCCCCTGCCATGGGCAGGAACACCTTCCACTAGACCAGGTTTTTTCAGTCTGGCCTTGAGCATTTCCAGGGATGGAGCAGCCACAGCTTCTCTGAGCAGCATGTGCCAGGGCCTCACCACCCTCACAGGGAAGAATTTCTTCCCAATATCCAATCTAACCTGACCTCTGGCGGGTTGAAGCCATTGCCCTTTGTGCCTGTCACTCCAGATCCTTGTCCAAAGCCCCTCTCCAGCCCTTTGGAGCCCCTTTAGGCACTGGAAGGGGCTCTGAGGTCTCCCAGAGCCTTCTCCAGGCTGAACAACCCCTGCTCTGTCAGCCTGTCTCTGTAGCTGAGATGCTCCTTTTGTGATTTTTTAGCCCTTTTTGTGATTTTTGTGGCCTCCTCTGGACTTGCTCCAACAGGTTCCCTTTGTCCCCTTCTCTCTCTCCTTCAGCCTCCTCACAAGAAGTCCTCACCACGGAGATGGGACAACTTTCCCTCCTACATCTGCTGCTGGAGGATTCTGCCCTCCATCCCTCCTGTCTCAGCTCTGTGGTTCTCCTCAGCAAAGGAGAAGGCTGGTGGGCAAGATCTGGTCCTTCAGGGGTTGGGGGGTGAAAATCAGGGGTGGGAATAACCAACAGATTCTGCAAAGTCACAGCAGTGAGCTCTGCTGCCCCAGAGATGCACAGGCCATGACTCAGGGCTGCAACCTGGGATGTGTCCGAAGGAGATTCTCCAGCTCAGGGACGGAGAAATTTGCTTTTGCATAAATAGCCACAAAACTAGCTGAGGGGAAGCACAGCAAAATGAGTGGGAAAGCAAGCTGGAGCGCACACAGGAGCAGGAGTCCAGCCGTGGCCGCTTCCGCAGAACAGCGCAGGTACCTGCAGCCACCCCCACCTGGGCTGGGCCTGCTGTCCCTGCTCAGCCCAGCACCGTGTGTGCAGCACTTCATGCAACATCCTCGGCTTCTTGCCCTTCTCCTACAGTTTGTTTGCAACTTCCTCAAGAGAATTGAGGAGGAAGAGACCATCGCCACGGGCATAGGCCTCAGACCATACTCGCCCATCTTCCTCAGCAAGACCAGTGCTGGCCTTCTGCGTATGCTTGTAGAGGAAGATTTTTACACTCCAAAGCAAGTAAGCAGCCTGGGCCAGGCTTAGATCCTCCCAGTAATTGCTTGGCCTCCCAATCCACGCATGCTGCTTGCTGTGAGCCTTTCAGGCCACATGGCAGTGGGGTGGGAAGGGAAGCACTCCTCTGGGGAAGCTGGGAACATTGCTCCCTCTGGCAGCTTTCCAAGTCTCCCCGTGCCTTCTCCAGGTGCCTGCCATGGTGAGCTACATCCACCAGTGGCTCATGGCCAATGATTCTGCTGAGCACAGGCTGCACAAGACCCTGCTGGATCTCACCGAAGCACAGCCAAATGATGCAGTCATGACGCTCCTGCGTGTGGCCCCGTCCTGTGACAGGTATGGGGCCCACCTGCCCACAGGGCTCAGGCCTCCCCAGCCCATCACCCTGCAGAGCCTGCCCCAGGTGTTGGAGCAACAGAGAGTTCCAGGGCCCTCTGGATGCTCCCTTTCCCAGCCCTGCCAGGCCAGCCCCTGAGCCTGCTGCCGTGCTCCCTTGCCGCCTCTCAGGGCTCTGTCCCCACAGGGCTGGGCTGTCTGGCTGCTGCTGGCAGGGGGGCACTGGGCAGAGGCAGAAATGGAAGCCGGCTAAGCTGCCCCCGGTGCTTTCTCTGAGACCCTCCTGAGACACAGCTCTAACCCCACAGAGCTGCCATGGCCATGTGGAAGACCATCATGGGCTCAGCCAGGACTGCAGAGCTGGCGCAGCTGATCCTCCTGGATGTGCTGGGCAGCTGGCCAGAGTACAGCACCTGCACCTCCAATGGGGACGAAACGGCTGTCTTTGCCCTGGCTGTGAGTTTCTGCAACCGGCCTTTGCAGGCCCCAAGGCTGCCTCTCCAGCAGCTCTCCATCCTCCTTCCCCCACTGCATCTCCCTGCCTCAGGCACTGGCCTGAAACCTGGCCCAGGGGCAGCTTCAGGCCCACCAGGCCCCGTGCTCCCCCTGCCATGGTCTCTCCTGGCCTCTCCCTGCCACGCTCGGGCCCTGCCACACACACACCTCGGCACTGAGCGCTGTCTCGGGGGGCTTTGTCCTTTGCAGGCAACTGTGGTGACGTGGAAGATCCTCCAGGTGCCCTGTCTCCCATGGATCTTGAAGGTGTATTTCCCCCGCCTATTTGTGCATCTGCTATTCCAAGTGTTCTTCAGCACTCTGGATATGCCAGAGGAGGTCGACACCTTCTGGAAGGGATGCCAGGAAGAGCACGGCCTTGCCACCAGCCCCAACAGGTGCTCCATCCTACTCCTCCTGTCCCTGCCACGTGGCCTGCCAAGGAGCCAGTGCTGCCAGTGTGACCTGGGCTTTGCTGTGCACACAGGTTTGCTGTGCGCACCCTGAAGTCCCTGCTCTGCCTTCTCCGCTGCGAGGATGTGGTGATGGCAATGGAGCGCAGGTGTGCCTGGGACATGCTGCTCTCTCTTGACACTCACCACTTTGCCGTGGCTCTGCTTGCCAGGTGAGACTCCCTTCTCCCCACTGCCTCTGACATTGCTGCTCTGTGCCCAGGTGCCCCATAAAGTGTCCGTGGTGGCCATGGGTCAGAGGGCCTTGGCACTGAGGGATGGCCAAGCAGGCTGGAAAAGGCTGGCAGAGCAGGGTGCCCATCAGCAACCAACTCCCAAACGGCCCATGTCCCCTTGCTGGAAGGGTGCTGGGGAAAGATGAGAACTGGGTGAGTCACGCCTGGGAGACGTTTGCCCCACTGCATCAGGCTCTTGTTTCCTTTTTCCCCTCTTCAGAGAAATTCGCCGCTTAGCCATCCACTTTTGTTCCGCGGTGGCATTCTACCTGCTCGCCCTGCTCGGCAAAGAGATGCCATACTGGGATTTCCCTGCCCTGGCATTCCTTGTGGAGGTGAGCCTCAAGGCCAGCGCTGCCTGGCTGAGCGGCCTCCCAGCCCTCTGGCCTCTGGCAGCCACAGCTGCCAGGACAGTGCCCGTGCCCTGTGCTGCTGCCTGGGCCCGGCCCTGTGCGCTTCTGGGCTCCTACCGGCCGGCTCCCCTGTCACTGCCCTGTGCCTTTCAGGTCCTCGAGTGCCTGGACTTGAGGGAATGCAGTGACTGTGTTCTGGATATCCTGACCCAGAACCTGCAGAGCGAGCACATGGCCAGGCGTTACTTGGCACTCCGAGGCCTCGTAGTGCTGGGCAAGAATCCCTTGATGGTGAGAAGGGGGCAGTGGCTGAAGCCGTGCAGGCAGCGTGGGGCTGGGCAACGCAGTCGCTCGGCCTTGCCTGGGCTTCGGCCGCTGGGGCAGCTGTTCCCATCTCTCCTGCTTCCCGCTTCCGCTGCCCCAGCTTCGGGACAAGCCTTTGGCCTCTGGGCCCTGCGGCAGCAGGGCGGCCTTTCACAAAGTCATCTTCTGCACAGGCTGAAAAAATGCAGAGCCTGACTGAAAGTCTTGTGGCGCTCCTGGAGGAAAATGACAGCGACATGATCAGGATGAGCATTCTTCTACTCAGATATTTGCTCCTGGATAATGGTGCTCCAATAGCCACCCCCATCGCCCTGCAGCTGGCTGAGGAGCTCCTGCCACTCTTTGACAGCATAAGTCTCTGTGCCCACAGCCACAGCCACTGGCTGCTGCCCGGACCCTTGTTGCCCTGTGCAGATGCACGCCTGTGCCCTGGGGGGCCTGAAGCAGCTGATGCTCAGGTCTTTTGCCCTTTCCTTTCATCCAGGATGACATCCAGGTGCAGCTGAGCTCCATGGCTCTCTTTCAAGAGATGCTGGACTTATTAACAGAAGAGGGAAGAAAGGCCCTCAAGTCCCACGTGCACCAGAGCCTGCTCCCTCTCTACTTCCACTGCCATGATGAGAATCAGATGGTTGCTGAGGTGAGCACTTGTGGCCAGCTGCTGTCCCCCTGGCAGGGGCTTGGGCTGCCTCCTGCCCGGGCACCTTGTGGGCTGCAGCCTCCTCCAGCCTGTGCCACTGGATGCTCCTGTGCCCTGGACTGTGGGGCCATCTGTGCATCTCTGTCCCTCTCCAGGCCTCCCGGGAAACGCTGCATTCCTCAGCCAGATTCCTGAAGAGGAGGGATATAGAACAAATGCTACATGTGGATCAGAGCCTTGGGGAGTGCCTGGTAAGAACAGCAGAGACCCCCCAGCCTCAGCATGGCCAAGGTCCCTGAGGGCGGTGCTCAGTGTGCAGGGCTAACAGCTGTGCCCGCTGCTGCAGCCAGAGGCCACGCGGGCTCTTCTCCAGGCTCCCGTGGGCCTGAGTCGGGTGCCCATGGAGCCCCGGCCCGGCGGGGCTGCGTGGCGGCACCACGGCTCCCCGGGCAGCAGCCGGCCCTCTGCCCCTCCCCTCGGGAGCCCTTGGCCAGCGGCTGCTGGCTGCGCCTCAGGGCTGGGCGGGCAGGCGAGGCCGGCGATGGGCGCCGGCAGCGCCCAGCCCAGGAGCTGAGCCCGCGCCAACCCTTCCCTCCTGCCGCTCTCTGCAGCTGGCAGAGGACAGGAGCCGAGCGGCTGAGCACGTGCGCAGGGCACTGCACTACCTGCAGTGCCCACAGGAGTCCCTGCGAGAGGCGGCCGTCAGGTTCATGGGTGAGTCCTGAGCCCGGGCTCCTCCCCGGCCCGCCGCAGCTCGGCCCCAGCCCCGCCTGCTGCCCCGGCAGCGCCAGCCCGGCCCGGCGCCGTGGAGCCCCGCCTGGCCTGGGCGTTGCTGCTGCCGCCCTCTGGCAGCCGTGCCCTGGGGCGGCAGCATGCGGCAAGGGCCCGGGCCGAGCCCTGCCGGGCCAGCAGCCCGTGTGGCCACAGCGCCGGCAGCACCGCTGGCAGGGAGCTGTGCCGCTGGGGCTGTGACAGGCTCTGTGTTCACAGGCGTGGCCGGGCGGCACCTGAGGGGGCAGCAGCAAGAGCTGCAGCTGATCTGTACTGGTGAGTGAATGAGGGCAGCGGGCTGACAGCGGGGGCTGCCGGAGTAGCTGAAAGCCCTGCCCCGGTAGCAGAGGGCTCTGCTCCTTGTGCAGACATGGGGCGGCGTGGGCAGAGCATACAGAGATTTCAGGGCCACCTTGGGGATTTGTGGCCAGCAGCTTCGGGCCGGTGCCCTTGGTCCCTGCTCCCTCCTGGCCATGGCTAGAGCCGGCTGGGATGGCCCTGGCAGGGGGCACTCCTTGGCCCCCTGCAGATCCGAGATGTGACCATGGCTCTGTCCCTCTCTCTTGCAGCCCTTGAACCACTGACTGCGGACATCAGCAGTGCCGTGTCGGACATGGCAGTAGAAACACTGTATGTCCTCCAGGCACTGCAGAGTGAGCGATATTCCCTCTTCCAGAGGCTGCAAGATTAGCTCTGCAGGGCATGGAGGATACGGCCTCGTCTGTTGGGGCTTGGCTGGCTGCTCTGCTGCCGCTCTGCAGAGACCTGATGCCAGAGGCTCTGTCTGCTGGGGCCACCTGAGCCAGCTGGAATTTTCCATTTCTTCAAGATTGTTCTTTTCTTCTTTTTGTTTTTTTTTTCTTTAGTATATGATTATAGAGTGTGTTATAATACACAGACTCCCAGGAGCTTTCTTTTGCTACCCAGGGTCTGCAGGGCATAGGGGAAGAGGGGGAGAAGGGTATTCTGGCTCAGTAAGCTGCCCAGGCATGCAGTGGGCAAGGGAAAATGGCCAGAAGCCCCTTGTCCTGTGGTGGCTCTGCTGAAGCCTTTGTGCTGGTGACAGAGTGGGTGGGCAGGGGCCGGGGCTGCAGGGATCCCTGCCAAAGCGGTGCCTGGAGATGGCCACAAGCCCTGTGCCAGGAAGGAGCCACCCTCTGTATCCTCCTGCCCGTGTGCTGCTGGCTGGATTGCTGAGGGCTCCCAGGTGCCTCTGGATGGGGCTGCTCTGCAGCTGCTGGTGGGCTGCGGCGCTGCTGCCGGACAGCTTGGCCGGGCTGGGGCAGCCCCTGAGGGGCTGGGGCGCTGGCAAGCCCTGAGCAATGGGCTGGCAGAGGCCACAAGCAGCCCCCTGGCAGCTGCCCGCCTTGTTCCTACCAGAGTTGACTTGCAAGAGGGATCCTGGGCACTCTGGAACTAACAGCATCAGTGTTGATGGAAACCCAAATGCAGGGAAATCTCAGACCTTTGGTCTTGTCAGCAAAGCTTAGAATTAAACACAGGATTTGATCGGAGACCTTGGAAAGGGCTTCCAAACTTAGGTGCTAGAAGCGAGAATGTGGATTTCTAGTTTATTATAGCAGAGAGACGGGGAGGAAGGTTGAAGTGGAGGAAAGTTTAGAGTTTTAGGGCTGAAGATCTAGAAAAAATAAAAGTAGTTACAATGGTAAACAAGAAGCTTAGGATGCAGTGCTGTAGGTTTGTGTGTCATAACATGATTGGCTAAGGAAGCTTACACTGTAGCATGAGCCCCTAAGACGAAGTATTGAAGGATTGGCTGCAAAACATAAATATCCTTGTTGGCAGTGTCTTCTTGGCCAAGAAATCCTTCAAAGCTCTTGTAACTACAAGTCTTGCGGCCTTGTGAGCCATGCGGTGGAGATGTGAGCCAAACTCACCCTTCCTGTCTTTGTAGCAGAGAAGAAAAAGCAATGGCATCATCTAAAACACTCAGAGGTCTGCTCTCTAGCTTGTTCCAAACTCCCTCAAATCCCCCAAAGTGGGATTTCGCTACAAAGAGATGACAAGGGCTCTTAGTGCTGGCTCTTTGACTCCAGAGCAGCTGTTTTAGAATCTTTCCCATAACCCTGTGTAGTCATGTGCCAGAAATGGATCATTTGAAGAAGCTTTCCCAACTGACTTGCATGGAGGTTTGTCTGAAGGGTATTTGAGGAGAAAGGCTCCCAGCAGAGGTCTGGGCTTTGGCCGAGCTGTGTCCCCTGCTGATTGTGAAGTGTGCCATCAGCTGCAGGGCATCCTGGGCTGAAAAATATCATTGAGTCACTTGGACTTGCTCTTTTAGGCCTCTAAGAGCCGGACCAAATTTCGGGGCACATTTGGAGACCTCATCAATGAGCGCGTGGACGACCTCGGATTTTCCCAATTGCTGGGAATGGTTCCCCAGGTCCTTGGTGTAAAATCAGGCTCCTCAGCAAGTGCAGATCTGCAAGATGAGAAACAATTTAGGCAATTGGTGATGCATCTTTCTAAATCGCTCTCCTTTCTCTCCTTTTTTCAAATACAAAGCTGTATTTTGTGTCAGGTACATACAGGCAACATGTGTATTTGTGATTTTGATATGTGTGGAAACCAACCATGGGACACTTATAAAGACGAATTCTAATATAACTGAGGAAAGCAAAGCATGGAAGAAGGCCTTTGAACCTATCCTTTGTTCCTAATTAGCTTTTATAAGTCTTAAATTGATTTAGAAGCATTTGAATTAAAGCTTTGAGGATGTTGCTTTTTGACAGGAACTTTCTGCTTGTAGCTAAGCCTTCAAGAGTTTTGCAATAATAACCTTTTGAAGTATAATTTCAGAATATTGCTTGTAGTAAGGATCTCTGAAACTATAGCTTTAGAATATATAAAAAGGAAATATGCCTATCTCAGGCCTTGACAAAACAGTGAAAAGCAGCTTGAGGAATGAATATGAATATCAACGCAAGGACTAACGGTTTTGACCAAGGGAAGCTGGATATCGCTGTTGTGAGATTTATAGTCCATGCAATCAAAAGGTAAAGCCATGTCTGGAATCTGGACCCCACCAGCTGGGAGACTTCTTTCTTCGTTCAGAAGTTGGACCCCCCACCACCTGGGATATTCCTTTTCTGGGATACATCCTGAGAAAAAATAATCACAATACTGTATAGAATTGTGATGTAAAAATTGGGAAAAGAAACTACTGATGAGTAAAAAATTTGGACTAGAAACTGCTGAGAAAGCTTAGGAATGCCCCTATAAATACTGGTAAGCCTCAACTATCCGTGTGCAGTTGAGGGAAAACTTCCCGCACTGTACTCAGCGCTGTATTGCTCATACTTTACCAGAATAATTAATAAATTGATTACTGCTTGAATAATGACCTACTCAAGCTTCTCATTTCTAACATTATAGTACTGTTTACTGTATAGTACTCTGCCCAGGGGCAGAGCCCGCACCGAGCCTTCCCTGCCGGCGCTCCCCGCAGCTGCTGCAAGACGAGAGCCGAGCGGCCGAGCACCTGCGCTGGGCCCTGCCACACCTGCAGAGCCCACAGAGGCCCCTACGAGAGGCGGCCGTCAGGCTCATGGGTGAGCCGGCAGCCCCGCGCCCCTCCCTGCCCCCGGCCCGGCTGCTGCCCCGGCTAAAGCGGGAGCCGCGCCCCGGCCGCTGCGGCCCCGCCCACCCTGGGCATTGCTGCCGCCGCCCTCCCGCAGCCGTTCCCTGGGGCGGCAGCGGGCGGCAGGGCCCGGCAGCAGCCCTGCCCGCCAGGAGAGCGTGCGGCCACAGGGCTGGCAGAGCCCGTGTCGGGCAGCTGTGCCGCCTGGTGCCGCCACATGCTCTGTCTTGCCAGGGGTGGCCGGAGTGCTCGTGATGGGGCAGCAGGAAGAGCTCCAGGTCCTCACTGAGGGTGAGTCAGGGCAGCCACGTGGCAGCGAGCACTGCCAGGGGTGTGGGGGCAGCTGCAAATCCCGGCTCCGCAGCTACAATCCGTTCCCGGGCTGCGGAGGGCTCTGCTGCCTGTGCGGACCAAGGGTGGTGGGGCCACAGCCCAGAGAACTTGCGGGGACACGGGGGGTCTGTGGCCAGAACCCTCTGGCTGAAGCCCTTGTCTCCCGCTCCCTCCTGGCCATGGCAAGAGCTGGCTGGGATGGCCCTGGCAGGAGGCTTTCCTTGGATTCCCTCAATCCGGCCTCTGACCGTGGCTCTGTTCCTCTCTCTTCCAGCTCCTCAGGGAAGATGAGAGCCCATCCTGCATGAACACATGGGTTCAGCTGAAATTCGAAGCAAGATCTGCATAACCTCATTTGTCTCCTGCATCAGATGTACCTATACCGGCCTCCTTCGATGATTTCCAGTGCCCATCAAAGATGGGAGAATCGACAGAGCAGAAGGGACCAGCTGCAGTTCCAGCACGGCTCTGGCTACTCAGAGCTGAGCCTGTGTGAAGCCCCAGCAGCTCCTGCCATCTCTCTCCCTGTTGGCACCTCCCTCCCTGCAGACCTCAGGCCCTGCCCATCCCCTTTTCTGCCTCCCAGCTCACCCCTTACCTTCGCTTTCCCTTAATAAACAGTTTGGGTTTTTCACTTGAACCGCATATCCGTGGAGCTGAAGTGACACAAAACCTGAGCCCGGAGACACGCAGGGCCCTGCTGCCCTTCTCCTGCCTGCTGTGTTCCGGGCACGGACAGAGAGGAACAAGGGCAGCTCAGGCTGCAAAGTTCCCTGTCCCGCTGCTCCAGTTGCACAGCGGCGTGGACTTAAAGGGCATGCTGAGCACGCTGAAGGGGACAAGGACTCTGAGTTGTAGAAGAGCCAGCTTGAGTGTGCTCTGAACCCAGCCATGAGGAATTCCAGTGCAGGCATCCACGGAGGGCAAAGGAGCTTGCAATGGCAGAAGTTTCCACAAAGAGCTTCCTGAAAGCACAGCAATGCTCCATCCCTACACAGGGACAGGAAGAGGGCAGTGAGACCAGAGGCAGGGGCCCAATCCCATCCCTCTGGGGCATGGCTGCAAAACAGCCGCAGCTGTGTCTTCCCGTGCCTGTGTTTGGGCTGTGCGGAGGCCAGAGCCAGCCAGCTTGTGCTCTGCTGTGCCAAGAGCGTTCTGGGCAGGCAGGCAGGCAGAAGTGCCGCTTGCACTGTGGGGAAGGGGGTCACGAGAGCTTCCTGCGGGAACAGGGCTCTGCTCCTTGCCTGGGAACAGCCTGGTTTTGCTGTCGTGAGCGCAGGCAGGAGCTCGGGCACTTGAAGGGGCAGCGGGCAGCTCTTGTTTATAGGGGGTCTGGGGCTGCGTGCCACAATGGACACGAGGAAACAGGCTCGGGAGAAGGAAGATGAGCTCGAGCTGGAGTGCCTGTGCTACAAGGTGCAGAAGTAATTGAGCCTTGCCAGGGTTTCTTAAGTGTGTGTTGGTGTTCCCTGGGAAATGGACACATTTGGGGAAATGCCTTTGGAAGAGAGGGGCTTGCTTCTCAAGCAAAGTGCTTCCCCAGGAGCCTCTAGTGAGCTAGGTGCAGCTGTCTCCCTTTGGCTCCTTGCGCTCCTTTCCATCCTTGAGGCCCCTTGCACTTGGCAGAGGGGCATGGCAAGGGAGAAGGCTGTGAAGAGCAGCTTTGGCAATCTGCCTGGGCCTGCAGAGACCAAGGCAAGCACCAGCGGCAGGGTGTGTCCGCCGCCTTTGAGCACAGGACAGAGGGGGATAATCTCTGTCCAGCCAAGAGCCCCAAATGCCTCTCAGAGACCTGTGAATTCAAAGGCCTTTATGCACATTCATGCCATCTTCCCTATCTGCTGTGTTTTAACTCTTGGCAAGATGCATTTGCCTCTTGCTTGCTGGAAGCTGCTCTGCTTCAGGGCCAGCAGCGAGCTGGGCTGTGCGGGCCCCGTGGAGAGTCCTTCCCCGAGCACTTGGCAGCTCTTGGTGTGTCCAGGGCTGTGTTAGACATTTGGGGCAATGGATTCCTTCCAAGCGGGGGCACCTTGGCTGGGGAGTGGTTGGCCCCGGGGCACGTGGCAGCATGTCCCTTTGTGACACGGTGCAGCAGGTTCCCTGTGGAACCGAAAGGGACACCGTGTCTTGGCAGCCCTTTGTGACACGCGCTGACATAGGGGCTGGCAGCCACACAGCCACGCCACAGTGCTCAGTGCACGCAACGGGACAGGAGGTGACAGAGCGGTGCTGTGAGGCGACCCTGCACAGTCAGCTCGTTGGCTGCTGACCTGGAGCTTTTCCAAGGCATTCCTCCTGTGGCTGGCCTCACGGCCAGACCTCGGCATTTGGTGACTCGGAGCTTTTCCGAGGCATCTCCCATCCCTGCAGCTGGTGCCCTCGTGGCCAGGCCGTGGGACTTGGTGACCTCCATTGTTTGCCAGGAGTGTCCTATCATTGTGGCAGGAGCCCTCGAGTGCAGGACTTGCTGTGCTCTCGCCTTTCTGAGGCTCCTCTGTTGCAGGTGCCTTCAAGGCAAGACTGCAGCCCTTGCTGACGCAGGCCTTTGCCAAGGCATTTGAAAGGTTAGACAGCAGGATGGCAGGCGGACTGCTCAGTCTGTTCAAGGGGCTTTGGGGCAAGAAAAGCAAAGGCCCTGCAGCTGCCCCAGTGCAGAAGCCTGCAGAGCCAGAGAAGTTGCAGATGCTGCAGGACGGTGAGTGGTGGAGCTGGGCTGCTGGGCCGGTGCCTGCAGCTGGCCTGGCCCTGCCCCACCCCATCCCATCCCATCCCATCCTATCCCATCCCATCCCATCCCATCCCATCCCATCCCATCCCATCCCATCCCATCCCATCCCTGTGGACATGCCCATGGACGGGATGGGAGAGAGACCGGGGCTGCGCCCCTGAATTGCCGTGCTCCATCCCCTGGGCTCCCGTGGGGCTGTCCCTGCCTGGGGAGCGCAGGGCTGGGCTGTGTTCTCCAGCCTCTCCCGCAGCCCCTCACCTCTGGCTGCGCTTGCTCTTTAACAGATGCAGCCAGGGACCCAACTCAAGAGCAGGAGCCCACCCGTGGCCGCTTCCACAGAACAGCGCAGGTACCTGCGGCCATCCCCACCTGGGCCGGGCCTACTGGCGCTGCTTGGCTGATCCCTGCGCTTGGAGCAGGCCATGGAACGTCCCTCCCCTCCCTCCCTCCTTCTGCTGCAGACACTGCGGAGGTTTCTGCACCTGGGCCGCACAAAGACCCGTGGCACCGGCACCAAGGGCACGGCCCAGCCCGACTCCAGGCCTGGCCAGCTGCGGGCAGAGGCTGCTGCCATCTCAGCGTCCTCGGAGCTCGCAGCAGCCTCTGAGCAGGACACGGCCCAGGGCAGGGCGGAGGCTGGCATGGCCCTGACTGAGGGCATGGCCATCACCCACACCCAGGCTCAGGGCATGCCAGACACTCAGGCCAAGCCCACACTGACCGTGGCTCCTGCACCCACTCTGGAGGTTTTCCAGAAGCGTGCAGCTTCTCCACAGCAGGTAAGTGACGAAAGTGAAGGGAGAACGAGCACACATCCGATTGATGAGCATCGATCTCAGATTTATTGATCCAGCTTACACACTTTTATAGTAGTGTTAATTAAGTTCATACATATTGCAAAACCCGAGCTCATCACTGCTTACAGATTACACACCAACCCCTCCTTTGTTGTCAATACCTGTGGTTTCTTGTTGAGGCTAATACTTGTTTTTCTGATCCTGCTGTTGACTTGTTATTGAGCACCCTTCAAGGACTCCATGTTTTCCACCATGTTTTTCTCATAACTTAGCCAAGGACAAGGTATTTATTGTTTTTAAGGAAAAGCCTGAGAACTTGCTGGTTACAGCTGCCTTTTACTTTTTAACCAGCTGTATGTGATCATGGCCTTTTTCTATAAGCCATGTCTGAAAAAAGCTCTCCACAGCTAAGCAAACTGGGGCCAGGGCTGAAGGCCTCCCAGGATCATGTGGCTCCTCAAGCTACATCCGCTGGACCCCCTCAGCCTTTGAGGCCATTACAGTGGGGTGGGAAGGCAAGCACTTCTTCGGGGAAGCTGGGCAAGTTGCTCCCTTGGACAGCACTCCAAGTCTTCCCCACGCCGCGTCCTCCAGGTGCAAGCCATGGTCAGGGATATTCTCCGGAGACTGGCGTCCTGTGTCACCGTGGATGCCAGGCTGCAAATGGAGATTCTGAACCTGACAGAGGAACACCCTGTTCAAGTGGTGATGAGCCTCCTATGCTGTGCCCCAACGTGTGACAGGTACGGAGCACAAGTGCCTCGAGAGCTCAGTGCTCACCGGCCCGTAGGGCCCCTCACCCTGTACAGCCTGTCCAGTGGGCTCTGCCAGACAGGCAGAGAGCTGCGGGAGCCTCGGGCCCCTCTGTTTCCTGAGCCTCTGCCACGCTCCCTCTCTGCCCTTCAGGGCACCGGGGCTCTGTCACCCAGCCCCACGCAGCCGCACGGGGCACGGTGCTGACGCACAGCTCTGCTCACACAGAGCCGCCGCGCTGATGTGGAGAGCCATCGGCACGTCCGGAGTGGCCGCCCAGGAGGTGCTTCCAGCGCTGCTCTCTGCCATGGAGGAGCAGCCGCCCTATGGCAGCTTCTCCTGCGGAGACAAGGCTGTCTTTGCCCTGGCTGTGAGTTTCTGCAGCTGGTCTTTGCTCGCCCTCCTGGTTGCCTCTCCAGCACCTCTCCCTGCTCTCCCTAGCCTGCAGCTCCCTGCCTGGGCTCAAAGCTGGCCTAGGGGCAGGCTCAGGGGCAGCAGGCCGCGTGCTCCCCCTGCGTCTCCCCTCGGGCCCTGCCTCATAGACACCCTGGCACTGAGCGCTGCCTCAGGCTGCTTTGTCTCTTGCAGGCAACTCTGGTGCTGTGGAGGATTGCTCCCATGTGTGAGTGGCACTGTGCCATTCTGCTTCATTCTCCCCAACTGTTTGTGGCTCTGCTCTTGCAAATTTTCACCACCACAGAGCAGATGCCAGGGGACATGGAAACTGGGAGATTCTGGAGAGCGTGCCGGGAAGAACACGGCCTTCCCTGCCATCCCCACAGGTGCCAGTCGCCCTGTCCTTCCCACGCCCTCGTGGCCAGGGCCAGCGCTCCCAGAGTGACCTGGCCTTTGCTCGGCATGCAGGTTTGCAGTGCAGACCATGAAGGCTCTGCTCTCCCGCCTGGGCTTTGACAAGAAGCTGGTGGCTCTGGAGAACAAGCGGGTCTGGGAGAAGCTGCTCTGTGCCGACACCCAGCACTATGCAGCAGATCTGCTGGCCAGGTGAGATCTCCTACGCCCCGCCGCCACCGTCAGCATTTGTGCTCCCTGCCCAGAGTGCCCCACACAGTCCCTGGGGCTGTAAGCGAGAGCCCTTGTCAGCGAGGGAGGGCCGAGCAGACTGGGAAAGGCTGGGAGAGGAGGATGCCCAGCAGCAGCCGCCTCCCAAGGGCCCCATGTCCCCTTGCAGAGTGCTGGAGAAAGATCAGACCTCTGTGAGACCACGCCTGGGAGAGGTCTGCCCGCCCGGCTCAGGGCCTTGTTTCCTTTTTCCCATGCCAGGGAGATGCGCCGTGGCTTGAGCCCCTTGTGTCCCCACATGGCCTCACACCTGCTCAGCCTGCTCCTCGGGAAGCAGCCCCGCTGGCATCTGCCTGCCCTGGCGTTCTTTGTGGAGGTGAGCCTGATGGCCAGCGCTGCCTGGCTGAGCTGCCTCCCAGCTCTTGGGCCTCCCGTAGCTGCAGCCGCCTGGGAGGCTGCCCACACCCACTGCTGCTGCCTGGGCCTGGCCCTATGAGGCTCTGGGCTCCTGCCGGCCGGCTCCCCCATCACTGCCCTGTGCCTTTCAGGTCCTGGAGTGTCTGGACTTGAGCAAACACGGTCCCAGTGCCCTGCTGGTGGTATCCAGGCACCTGCTGAGCCAGTGCAGGGACAGGCTGCGCCGGGCGCTCAGAGGCCTTGTGGTGCTCAGCAAGGAGCCCTCGCTGGTGAGAAGGGGCAGTGGCTGAAGCCATGCTGGCAGTGTGGGGCTGGGCAACGCAGACCTCTGGGCTTGGCTGGCCTTTGGCAGCAGAGGCAGCTGCTCCCAGCTCTCCTGCCTCCTGCTTCAGCTGCCCCAGTGCCCCAAGCAGCTGTTGGTGCTGCGGCCATTCACGGCTTCACAGCACAGCCTGGTCTTGCACACAGGCCGGAGGAATATGCTGCCTCTATCCACACCTGGTGGAGCAGCTGGCTGACCCAGATGCAGAGGTGGTCTGGATGAGCCTCTGTGTGCTCACACATACGCTCCAGGACAAAGACCTCCTTCTACCCAGCGTCACCGCCCTGAAGCTGGCTGAGTCCCTCCTGCCACACTTTGAGAACGTAAGGCTATGTGCCCCCAGCCAAGGGCACTGGATGCTACCTGGAAACTTTGTGCTCTGTGCAGTTCTGGGCCTTTGCCTCAATGGGCCTGGAGTAGTTGGTGCTGAGGTCTTTTGCTTTCCTTCCAGGACAACAGCCACGTGCAGCTGCTCTCCATTCAGCTCTTTTGCAAGGTGATGGAGCTGGTAGTGGAAGAGGGGGAAGAGCTTCTCACGACATTTGTGAACCAGAGCCTGCTCCCTCTATTCTTGCGCTGGCACAATGAGAACCTGTATGTGGCCAAGGTGAGGTTTTGTGTGATGGTGCCGCATCCCTGGCAGGGGGCTTGGCCACCTCCTGCCCTGGCACCTGGCGGGCTCCAGCCTCCCCATGGTCATGGCACAGGGACACAGGTCCTGTGCCCTGGGCTCTGGTGCCACCTGCAGCTCTCTGCCACTCTCCAGGCCTCTTTCCAAGCCCTGCTTTGTGCGGCACGCTTCCTGAAGAGGAGGGACCTTGAGGAGCTGCTGACGAAGGCGTGGCGGATTAAGTTTGCTGAGAGCCTGGTAAGGACAGCCGGGGAGATCGAGCCCTGCCCCTGGTGCACGATGTGGAGGACCGGCAGCTGTGCCACTGCCCAGCGCCGCAGCCAGGCCCGCCAGCCTGTGCCCCCCATGCTGCTCCCTGTCCCGGGCTGTGTGGGCCGGCTCGGCCGGTGCTGGGGCCAGGGAGAGCCCGGCCAAGGGGCAGAGGCCATGCCAAGCCTTCCCTGCTGGTGCTCCCCGCAGCTGCTGCAGGACGAGAGCCGAGCGGCTGAGAGCCCACAGAGGACCCTGCGAGAGGCAGCTGTCAGGTTCATGGGTGAGCCCTGAGCCCGGCGCCCCTCCCTGCCCCCAGCCCGGCTGCTGCCCTGGCTACAGTGAGAGCCGGGCCTCTGCAGCTGGCTGGGATGGCCCTGGCAGGAGGCTTTCCTTGGATTTCCTCAATCTGGCCTCTGACCTTGGCTCTGTTCCTCTCTCTTCCAGCTCTTCAAGCCCTGAAGGAAGATGAGAGTTCATCGTGCCTGAGCAAACTGCTTCAGATGATCTTTGAAGGAAGATCTGCAGGACTTTGTCTGATGGATCAGATGTACCAGTGTCCATCAGCGATTTCAAGTGCCCATTGAAGATGGGAGCACCTGCAGAACAGGATGGAGCAGCTGGAGCTCCAGGCACAGCATGGCTGCTCAGAGCTGAGCCTGTGTGAAGCCCCAGCAGCTCCTGCCATCTCTCTCCCTGTTGGCACCTCCCTCCCTGCAGACCTCAGGCCCTGCCCATCCCCTTTTCTGCCTCCCAGCTCACCCCTTACCTTCGCTTTCCCTTAATAAACAGTTTGGGTTTTTCACTTGAACCGCATATCCGTGGAGCTGAAGTGACACAAAACCTGAGCCCGGAGACACGCAGGGCCCTGCTGCCCTTCTCCTGCCTGCTGTGTTCCGGGCACGGACAGAGAGGAACAAGGGCAGCTCAGGCTGCAAAGTTCCCTGTCCCGCTGCTCCAGTTGCACAGCGGCGTGGACTTAAAGGGCATGCTGAGCACGCTGAAGGGGACAAGGACTCTGAGTTGTAGAAGAGCCAGCTTGAGTGTGCTCTGAACCCAGCCATGAGGAATTCCAGTGCAGGCATCCACGGAGGGCAAAGGAGCTTGCAATGGCAGAAGTTTCCACAAAGAGCTTCCTGAAAGCACAGCAATGCTCCATCCCTACACAGGGACAGGAAGAGGGCAGTGAGACCAGAGGCAGGGGCCCAATCCCATCCCTCTGGGGCATGGCTGCAAAACAGCCGCAGCTGTGTCTTCCCGTGCCTGTGTTTGGGCTGTGCGGAGGCCAGAGCCAGCCAGCTTGTGCTCTGCTGTGCCAAGAGCGTTCTGGGCAGGCAGGCAGGCAGAAGTGCCGCTTGCACTGTGGGGAAGGGGGTCACGAGAGCTTCCTGCGGGAACAGGGCTCTGCTCCTTGCCTGGGAACAGCCTGGTTTTGCTGTCGTGAGCGCAGGCAGGAGCTCGGGCACTTGAAGGGGCAGCGGGCAGCTCTTGTTTATAGGGGGTCTGGGGCTGCGTGCCACAATGGACACGAGGAAACAGGCTCGGGAGAAGGAAGATGAGCTCGAGCTGGAGTGCCTGTGCTACAAGGTGCAGAAGTAATTGAGCCTTGCCAGGGTTTCTTAAGTGTGTGTTGGTGTTCCCTGGGAAATGGACACATTTGGGGAAATGCCTTTGGAAGAGAGGGGCTTGCTTCTCAAGCAAAGTGCTTCCCCAGGAGCCTCTAGTGAGCTAGGTGCAGCTGTCTCCCTTTGGCTCCTTGCGCTCCTTTCCATCCTTGAGGCCCCTTGCACTTGGCAGAGGGGCATGGCAAGGGAGAAGGCTGTGAAGAGCAGCTTTGGCAATCTGCCTGGGCCTGCAGAGACCAAGGCAAGCACCAGCGGCAGGGTGTGTCCGCCGCCTTTGAGCACAGGACAGAGGGGGATAATCTCTGTCCAGCCAAGAGCCCCAAATGCCTCTCAGAGACCTGTGAATTCAAAGGCCTTTATGCACATTCATGCCATCTTCCCTATCTGCTGTGTTTTAACTCTTGGCAAGATGCATTTGCCTCTTGCTTGCTGGAAGCTGCTCTGCTTCAGGGCCAGCAGCGAGCTGGGCTGTGCGGGCCCCGTGGAGAGTCCTTCCCCGAGCACTTGGCAGCTCTTGGTGTGTCCAGGGCTGTGTTAGACATTTGGGGCAATGGATTCCTTCCAAGCGGGGGCACCTTGGCTGGGGAGTGGTTGGCCCCGGGGCACGTGGCAGCATGTCCCTTTGTGACACGGTGCAGCAGGTTCCCTGTGGAACCGAAAGGGACACCGTGTCTTGGCAGCCCTTTGTGACACGCGCTGACATAGGGGCTGGCAGCCACACAGCCACGCCACAGTGCTCAGTGCACGCAACGGGACAGGAGGTGACAGAGCGGTGCTGTGAGGCGACCCTGCACAGTCAGCTCGTTGGCTGCTGACCTGGAGCTTTTCCAAGGCATTCCTCCTGTGGCTGGCCTCACGGCCAGACCTCGGCATTTGGTGACTCAGAGCTTTTCCGAGGCATCTCCCATCCCTGCAGCTGGTGCCCTCGTGGCCAGGCCGTGGGACTTGCTGACCTCCATTGTTTGCCAGGAGTGTCCTGTCATTGTGGCAGGAGCCCTCGAGTGCAGGACTTGCTGTGCTCTCGCCTTTCTGAGGCTCCTCTGTTGCAGGTGCCTTCAAGGCAAGACTGCAGCCCTTGCTGACGCAGGCCTTTGCCAAGGCATTTGAAAGGTTAGACAGCAGGATGGCGGGCGGACTGCTCAGTCTGTTCAAGGGGCTTTGGGGCAAGAAAAGCAAAGGCCCTGCAGCTGCCCCAGTGCAGAAGCCTGCAGAGCCAGAGAAGTTGCAGATGCTGCAGGACGGTGAGTGGTGGAGCTGGGCTGCTGGGCCGGTGCCTGCAGCTGGCCTGGCCCTGCCCCACCCCATCCCATCCCATCCCATCCTATCCCATCCCATCCCATCCCATCCCATCCCATCCCATCCCATCCCATCCCATCCCATCCCTGTGGACATGCCCATGGACGGGATGGGAGAGAGACCAGGGCTGCGCCCCTGAATTGCCGTGCTCCATCCCCTGGGCTCCCGTGGGGCTGTCCCTGCCTGGGGAGCGCAGGGCTGGGCTGTGTTCTCCAGCCTCTCCCGCAGCCCCTCACCTCTGGCTGCGCTTGCTCTTTAACAGATGCAGCCAGGGACCCAACTCAAGAGCAGGAGCCCACCCGTGGCCGCTTCCACAGAACAGCGCAGGTACCTGCGGCCATCCCCACCTGGGCCGGGCCTACTGGCGCTGCTTGGCTGATCCCTGCGCTTGGAGCAGGCCATGGAACGTCCCTCCCCTCCCTCCCTCCTTCTGCTGCAGACACTGCGGAGGTTTCTGCACCTGGGCCGCACAAAGACCCGTGGCACCGGCACCAAGGGCACGGCCCAGCCCGACTCCAGGCCTGGCCAGCTGCGGGCAGAGGCTGCTGCCATCTCAGCGTCCTCGGAGCTCGCAGCAGCCTCTGAGCAGGACACGGCCCAGGGCAGGGCGGAGGCTGGCATGGCCCTGACTGAGGGCATGGCCATCACCCACACCCAGGCTCAGGGCATGCCAGACACTCAGGCCAAGCCCACACTGACCGTGGCTCCTGCACCCACTCTGGAGGTTTTCCAGAAGCGTGCAGCTTCTCCACAGCAGGTAAGTGACGAAAGTGAAGGGAGAACGAGCACACATCCGATTGATGAGCATCGATCTCAGATTTATTGATCCAGCTTACACACTTTTATAGTAGTGTTAATTAAGTTCATACATATTGCAAAACCCGAGCTCATCACTGCTTACAGATTACACACCAACCCCTCCTTTGTTGTCAATACCTGTGGTTTCTTGTTGAGGCTAATACTTGTTTTTCTGATCCTGCTGTTGACTTGTTATTGAGCACCCTTCAAGGACTCCATGTTTTCCACCATGTTTTTCTCATAACTTAGCCAAGGACAAGGTATTTATTGTTTTTAAGGAAAAGCCTGAGAACTTGCTGGTTACAGCTGCCTTTTACTTTTTAACCAGCTGTATGTGATCATGGCCTTTTTCTATAAGCCATGTCTGAAAAAAGCTCTCCACAGCTAAGCAAACTGGGGCCAGGGCTGAAGGCCTCCCAGGATCATGTGGCTCCTCAAGCTACATCCGCTGGACCCCCTCAGCCTTTGAGGCCATTACAGTGGGGTGGGAAGGCAAGCACTTCTTCGGGGAAGCTGGGCAAGTTGCTCCCTTGGACAGCACTCCAAGTCTTCCCCACGCCGCGTCCTCCAGGTGCAAGCCATGGTCAGGGATATTCTCCGGAGACTGGCGTCCTGTGTCACCGTGGATGCCAGGCTGCAAATGGAGATTCTGAACCTGACAGAGGAACACCCTGTTCAAGTGGTGATGAGCCTCCTATGCTGTGCCCCAACGTGTGACAGGTACGGAGCACAAGTGCCTCGAGAGCTCAGTGCTCACCGGCCCGTAGGGCCCCTCACCCTGTACAGCCTGTCCAGTGGGCTCTGCCAGACAGGCAGAGAGCTGCGGGAGCCTCGGGCCCCTCTGTTTCCTGAGCCTCTGCCATGCTCCCTCTCTGCCCTTCAGGGCACCGGGGCTCTGTCACCCAGCCCCACGCAGCCGCACGGGGCACGGTGCTGACGCACAGCTCTGCTCACACAGAGCCGCCGCGCTGATGTGGAGAGCCATCGGCACGTCCGGAGTGGCCGCCCAGGAGGTGCTTCCAGCGCTGCTCTCTGCCATGGAGGAGCAGCCGCCCTATGGCAGCTTCTCCTGCGGAGACAAGGCTGTCTTTGCCCTGGCTGTGAGTTTCTGCAGCTGGTCTTTGCTCGCCCTCCTGGTTGCCTCTCCAGCACCTCTCCCTGCTCTCCCTAGCCTGCAGCTCCCTGCCTGGGCTCAAAGCTGGCCTAGGGGCAGGCTCAGGGGCAGCAGGCCGCGTGCTCCCCCTGCGTCTCCCCTCGGGCCCTGCCTCATAGACACCCTGGCACTGAGCGCTGCCTCAGGCTGCTTTGTCTCTTGCAGGCAACTCTGGTGCTGTGGAGGATTGCTCCCATGTGTGAGTGGCACTGTGCCATTCTGCTTCATTCTCCCCAACTGTTTGTGGCTCTGCTCTTGCAAATTTTCACCACCACAGAGCAGATGCCAGGGGACATGGAAACTGGGAGATTCTGGAGAGCGTGCCGGGAAGAACACGGCCTTCCCTGCCATCCCCACAGGTGCCAGTCGCCCTGTCCTTCCCACGCCCTCGTGGCCAGGGCCAGCGCTCCCAGAGTGACCTGGCCTTTGCTCGGCATGCAGGTTTGCAGTGCAGACCATGAAGGCTCTGCTCTCCCGCCTGGGCTTTGACAAGAAGCTGGTGGCTCTGGAGAACAAGCGGGTCTGGGAGAAGCTGCTCTGTGCCGACACCCAGCACTATGCAGCAGATCTGCTGGCCAGGTGAGATCTCCTACGCCCCGCCGCCACCGTCAGCATTTGTGCTCCCTGCCCAGAGTGCCCCACACAGTCCCTGGGGCTGTAAGCGAGAGCCCTTGTCAGCGAGGGAGGGCCGAGCAGACTGGGAAAGGCTGGGAGAGGAGGATGCCCAGCAGCAGCCGCCTCCCAAGGGCCCCATGTCCCCTTGCAGAGTGCTGGAGAAAGATCAGACCTCTGTGAGACCACGCCTGGGAGAGGTCTGCCCGCCCGGCTCAGGGCCTTGTTTCCTTTTTCCCATGCCAGGGAGATGCGCCGTGGCTTGAGCCCCTTGTGTCCCCACATGGCCTCACACCTGCTCAGCCTGCTCCTCGGGAAGCAGCCCCGCTGGCATCTGCCTGCCCTGGCGTTCTTTGTGGAGGTGAGCCTGATGGCCAGCGCTGCCTGGCTGAGCTGCCTCCCAGCTCTTGGGCCTCCCGTAGCTGCAGCCGCCTGGGAGGCTGCCCACACCCACTGCTGCTGCCTGGGCCTGTCCCTATGAGGCTCTGGGCTCCTGCCGGCCGGCTCCCCCATCACTGCCCTGTGCCTTTCAGGTCCTGGAGTGTCTGGACTTGAGCAAACACGGTCCCAGTGCCCTGCTGGTGGTATCCAGGCACCTGCTGAGCCAGTGCAGGGACAGGCTGCGCCGGGCGCTCAGAGGCCTTGTGGTGCTCAGCAAGGAGCCCTCGCTGGTGAGAAGGGGCAGTGGCTGAAGCCATGCTGGCAGTGTGGGGCTGGGCAACGCAGACCTCTGGGCTTGGCTGGCCTTTGGCAGCAGAGGCAGCTGCTCCCAGCTCTCCTGCCTCCTGCTTCAGCTGCCCCAGTGCCCCAAGCAGCTGTTGGTTCTGCGGCCATTCACGGCTTCACAGCACAGCCTGGTCTTGCACACAGGCCGGAGGAATATGCTGCCTCTATCCACACCTGGTGGAGCAGCTGGCTGACCCAGATGCAGAGGTGGTCTGGATGAGCCTCTGTGTGCTCACACATACGCTCCAGGACAAAGACCTCCTGCTACCCAGCGTCACCGCCCTGAAGCTGGCTGAGTCCCTCCTGCCACACTTTGAGAACGTAAGGCTATGTGGCCCCAGCCAAGGGCACTGGATGCTACCTGGAAACTTTGTGCTCTGTGCAGTTCTGGGCCTTTGCCTCAATGGGCCTGGAGTAGTTGGTGCTGAGGTCTTTTGCTTTCCTTCCAGGACAACAGCCACGTGCAGCTGCTCTCCATTCAGCTCTTTTGCAAGGTGATGGAGCTGGTAGTGGAAGAGGGGGAAGAGCTTCTCACGACATTTGTGAACCAGAGCCTGCTCCCTCTATTCTTGCGCTGGCACAATGAGAACCTGTATGTGGCCAAGGTGAGGTTTTGTGTGATGGTGCCGCATCCCTGGCAGGGGGCTTGGCCACCTCCTGCCCTGGCACCTGGCGGGCTCCAGCCTCCCCATGGTCATGGCACAGGGACACAGGTCCTGTGCCCTGGGCTCTGGTGCCACCTGCAGCTCTCTGCCACTCTCCAGGCCTCTTTCCAAGCCCTGCTTTGTGCGGCACGCTTCCTGAAGAGGAGGGACCTTGAGGAGCTGCTGACGAAGGCGTGGCGGATTAAGTTTGCTGAGAGCCTGGTAAGGACAGCCGGGGAGATCGAGCCCTGCCCCTGGTGCACGATGTGGAGGACCGGCAGCTGTGCCACTGCCCAGCGCCGCAGCCAGGCCCGCCAGCCTGTGCCCCCCATGCTGCTCCCTGTCCCGGGCTGTGTGGGCCGGCTCGGCCGGTGCTGGGGCCAGGGAGAGCCCGGCCAAGGGGCAGAGGCCATGCCAAGCCTTCCCTGCTGGTGCTCCCCGCAGCTGCTGCAGGACGAGAGCCGAGCGGCTGAGAGCCCACAGAGGACCCTGCGAGAGGCAGCTGTCAGGTTCATGGGTGAGCCCTGAGCCCGGCGCCCCTCCCTGCCCCAAGCCCGGCTGCTGCCCTGGCTACAGTGAGAGCCGGGCCTCTGCAGCTGGCTGGGATGGCCCTGGCAGGAGGCTTTCCTTGGATTTCCTCAATCTGGCCTCTGACCTTGGCTCTGTTCCTCTCTCTTCCAGCTCTTCAAGCCCTGAAGGAAGATGAGAGTTCATCGTGCCTGAGCAAACTGCTTCAGATGATCTTTGAAGGAAGATCTGCAGGACTTTGTCTGATGGATCAGATGTACCAGTGTCCATCAGCGATTTCAAGTGCCCATTGAAGATGGGAGCACCTGCAGAACAGGATGGAGCAGCTGGAGCTCCAGGCACAGCATGGCTGCTCAGAGCTGAGCCTGTGTGAAGCCCCAGCAGCTCCTGCCATCTCTCTCCCTGTTGGCACCTCCCTCCCTGCAGACCTCAGGCCCTGCCCATCCCCTTTTCTGCCTCCCAGCTCACCCCTTACCTTTCTCCTTGCCAGACAGAGTGGAAAAGCTTTTTGCTAAGATGTAGACGAGAAGAGAGGCTAAAGACGAAGGTACGGTGCTCTGCAGAGCTAAGCACCGCTCCCGTGCCTCTTTCGGCAGAAGGCGCACACCGCAGAGCACTGTGAGCGGCAGAATCGTCTTTGCGCGAAGAAGCAGCTTCTTCGTCTCCGGGAGCCGGAGAGAGCGGCAGCTTCGCAAAGATGATGAAACAAGCTGTACAACACTGCGATTGTGTGCGCAGCTTGCCAACTGAGAGAAAACAGTACCTGACCACTCTCCTGCCTTTTCTATTCACATGAACATTCGATTGGAAGCTGTTTTGGACAACTTTCTTTCTCTTCTTGCAAAACACTCGGCAGACCTCCGTGCAGCCTCTAGAACACGATGGGAGATGTTTTCTGTGCTGGCACAGTTTCTCCTTGCCAGACAGAGTGGAAAAGCTTTTTGCTAAGATGTAGACGAGAAGCGAGGCTAAAGACGAAGGTACGATGCTCTGCAGAGCTAAGCACAGCTCCCGGGCCTCTTTCGGCAGAAGGCGCACACCGCAGAGCACTGTGAGCGGCAGAATCGTCTTTGCGCGAAGAAGCAGCTTCTTCGTCTCCGGGAGCCGGAGAGAGCGGCAACTTGGCAAAGGTGATGAAACAAGCTGTACAACACTGCGATTGTGTGCGCAGCTTGCCAACTGAGAGAAAACAGTACCTGACCACTCTCCTGCCTTTTCCATTCACATGAACATTCGATTGCAAGCTGTTTTGGACAACTTTCTTTCTCTTCTTGCAAAACACTCGGCAGACCTCCGTGCAGCCTCTAGAACACGATGGGAGATGTTTTCTGTGCTGGCACAGTTTCTCCTTGCCAGACAGAGTGGAAAAGCTTTTTGCTAAGATGCAGACGAGAAGAGAGGCTAAAGACGAAGGTACGGTGCTCTGCAGAGCTAAGCACCGCTCCCGGGCCTCTTTCGGCAGAAGGCGCACACCGCAGAGCACAGTGATCGGCAGAATCGTCTTTGCGCGAAGAAGCAGCTTCTTCGTCTCCGGGAGCCGGAGAGAGCGGCAACTTCGCAAAGGTGATGAAACAAGCTGTACAACACTGCGATTGTGTGCGCAGCTTGCCAACTGAGAGAAAACAGTACCTGACCACTCTCCTGCCTTTTCTATTCACATGAACATTCGATTGCAAGCTGTTTTGGACAACTTTCTTTCTCTTCTTGCAAAACACTCGGCAGACCTCCGTGCAGCTTCTAGAACACGATGGGAGATGTTTTCTGTGCTGGCAAAGTTTCTCCTTGCCAGACAGAGTGGAAAAGCTTTTTGCTAAGATGTAGACGAGAAGAGAGGCTAAAGACGAAGGTACGGTGCTCTGCAGAGCTAAGCACCGCTCCCGGACCTCTTTCGGCAGAAGGCGCACACCGCAGAGCACTGTGAGCGGCAGAATCGTCTTTGCGCGAAGAAGCAGCTTCTTCGTCTCCGGCAGCCGGAGAGAGCGGCAGCTTCGCAAAGGTGATGAAACAAGCTGTACAACACTGCGATTGTGTGCGCAGCTTGCCAACTGAGAGAAAACAGTACCTGACCACTCTCCTGCCTTTTTTATTCACATGAACATTCGATTGCAAGCTGTTTTGGACAACTTTCTTTCTCTTCTTGCAAAACACTCGGCAGACCTCCGTGCAGCCTCTAGAACACGATGGGAGATGTTTTTTGTGCTGGCACAGTTTCTCCTTGCCAGACAGAGTGGAAAAGCTTTTTGCTAAGATGTAGACGAGAAGAGAGACTAAAGACGAAGGTACGGTGCTCTGCAGAGCTAAGCACCGCTCCCGGACCTCTTACGGCAGAAGGCGCACACCGCAGAGCACTGTGAGCGGCAGAATCGTCTTTGCGCGAAGAAGCAGCTTCTTCGTCTCCGGGAGCCGGAGAGAGCGGCAACTTCGCAAAGGTGATGAAACAAGCTGTACAACACTGCGATTGTGTGCGCAGCTTGCCAACTGAGAGAAAACAGTACCTGACCACTCTCCTGCCTTTTCTATTCACATGAACATTCGATTGCAAGCTGTTTTGGACAACTTTCTTTCTCTTCTTGCAAAACACTCGGCAGACCTCCGTGCAGCCTCTAGAACACGATGGGAGATGTTTTTTGTGCTGGCACAGTTTCTCCTTGCCAGACAGAGTGGAAAAGCTTTTTGCTAAGATGTAGACGAGAAGAGAGGCTAAAGACGAAGGTACGGTGCTCTGCAGAGCTAAGCACAGCTCCCGGACCTCTTTCGGCAGAAGGCGCACACCGCAGAGCACTGTGAGCGGCAGAATCGTCTTTGCGCGAAGAAGCAGCTTCTTCGTCTCCGGGAGCCGGAGACAGCGGCAGCTTCGCAAAGGTGATGAAACAAGCTGTACAACACTGCGATTGTGTGCGCAGCTTGCCAAGTGAGAGAAAACAGTACCTGACCACTCTCCTGCCTTTTTTATTCACATGAACATTCGATTGCAAGCTGTTTTGGACAACTTTCTTTCTCTTCTTGCAAAACACTCGGCAGACCTCCGTGCAGCCTCTAGAACACGATGGGAGATGTTTTCTGTGCTGGCACAGTTTCTCCTTGCCAGACAGAGTGGAAAAGCTTTTTGCTAAGATGTAGACGAGAAGAGAGGCTAAAGACGAAGGTACGGTTCTCTGCAGAGCTAAGCACCGCTTCCGGACCTCTTTCGGCAGAAGGCGCACACCGCAGAGCACTGTGAGCGGCAGAATCGTCTTTGCGCGAAGAAGCAGCTTCTTCGTCTCCGGGAGCCGGAGAGAGCGGCAACTTCGCAAAGGTGATGAAACAAGCTGTACAACACTGCGATTGTGTGCGCAGCTTGCCAACTGAGAGAAAACAGTACCTGACCACTCTCCTGCCTTTTCTATTCATATGAACATTCGATTGCAAGCTGTTTTGGACAACTTTCTTTCTCTTCTTGCAAAACACTCGGCAGACCTCCGTGCAGCCTCTAGAACACGATGGGAGATGTTTTTTGTGCTGGCACAGTTTCTCCTTGCCAGACAGAGTGGAAAAGCTTTTTGCTAAGATGTAGACGAGAAGAGAGGCTAAAGACGAAGGTACGGTGCTCTGCAGAGCTAAGCACAGCTCCCGGACCTCTTTCGGCAGAAGGCGCACACCGCAGAGCACTGTGAGCGGCAGAATCGTCTTTGCGCGAAGAAGCAGCTTCTTCGTCTCCGGGAGCCGGAGAGAGCGGCAGCTTCGCAAAGGTGATGAAACAAGCTGTACAACACTGCGATTGTGTGCGCAGCTTGCCAACTGAGAGAAAACAGTACCTGACCACTCTCCTGCCTTTTCTATTCACATGAACATTCGATTGCAAGCTATTTTGGACAACTTTCTTTCTCTTCTTGCAAAACACTCGGCTGACCTCCGTGCAGCCTCTAGAACACGATGGGAGATGTTTTCTGTGCTGGCACAGTTTCTCCTTGCCAGACAGAGTGAATAAGCTTTTTGCTAAGATGTAGACGAGAAGAGAGACTAAAGACGAAGGTACGGTGCTCTGCAGAGCTAAGCACCGCTCCCGGACCTCTTTCGGCAGAAGGCGCACACCGCAGAGCACAGTGAGCGGCAGAATCGTCTTTGCGCGAAGAAGCAGCTTCTTCGTCTCCGGGAGCCGGAGAGAGCGGCAGCTTAGCAAAGGTGATGAAACAAGCTGTACAACACTGCGATTGTGTGCGCAGCTTGCCAACGGAGAGAAAACAGTACCTGACCACTCTCCTGCCTTTTCTATACACTTGAACATTCGATTGCAAGCTGTTTTGGACAACTTTCTTTCTCTTCTTGCAAAACACTCGGCAGACCTCCGTGCAGCCTCTAGAACACGATGGGAGATGTTTTTTGTGCTGGCACAGTTTCTCCTTGCCAGACAGAGTGGAAAAGCTTTTTGCTAAGATGTAGACGAGAAGAGAGGCTAAAGACGAAGGTACGGTGCTCTGCAGAGCTAAGCACAGCTCCCGGACCTCTTTCGGCAGAAGGCGCACACCGCAGAGCACTGTGAGCGGCAGAATCGTCTTTGCGCGAAGAAGCAGCTTCTTCGTCTCCGGGAGCCGGAGAGAGCGGCAACTTCGCAAAGGTGATGAAACAAGCTGTACAACACTGCGATTGTGTGCGCAGCTTGCCAACTGAGAGAAAACAGTACCTGACCACTCTCCTGCCTTTTCTATTCACATGAACATTCGATTGCAAGCTATTTTGGACAACATTCTTTCTCTTCTTGCAAAACACTCGGCTGACCTCCGTGCAGCCTCTAGAACACGATGGGAGATGTTTTCTGTGCTGGCACAGTTTCTCCTTGCCAGACAGAGTGGAAAAGCTTTTTGCTAAGATGTAGACGAGAAGAGAGGCTAAAGACGAAGGTACGGTGCTCTGCAGAGCTAAGCACAGCTCCCGGACCTCTTTGGGCAGAAGGCGCACACCGCAGAGCACTGTGAGCGGCAGAATCGTCTTTGCGCGAAGAAGCAGCTTCTTCGTCTCCGGGAGCCGGAGAGAGCGGCAACTTCGCAAAGGTGATGAAACAAGCTGTACAACACTGCGATTGTGTGCGCAGCTTGCCAACTGAGAGAAAACAGTACCTGACCACTCTCCTGCCTTTTCTATTCACATGAACATTCGATTGGAAGCTGTTTTGGACAACTTTCTTTCTCTTCTTGCAAAACACTCGGCAGACCTCCGTGCAGCCTCTAGAACACGATGGGAGATGTTTTCTGTGCTGGCACAGTTTCTCCTTGCCAGACAGAGTGGAAAAGCTTTTTGCTAAGATGTAGACGAGAAGAGAGGCTAAAGACGAAGGTACGGTGCTCTGCAGAGCTAAGCACCGCTCCCGGACGTCTTTCGGCAGAAGGCGCACACCGCAGAGCACTGTGAGCGGCAGAATCGTCTTTGCGCGAAGAAGCAGCTTCTTCGTCTCCGGCAGCCGGAGAGAGCGGCAACTTCGCAAAGGTGATGAAACAAGCTGTACAACACTGCGATTGTGTGCGCAGCTTGCCAACTGAGAGAAAACAGTACCTGACCACTCTCCTGCCTTTTCTATTCACATGAACATTCGATTGCAAGCTGTTTTGGACAACTTTCTTTCTCTTCTTGCAAAACACTCGGCAGACCTCCGTGCAGCTTCTAGAACACGATGGGAGATGTTTTCTGTGCTGGCACAGTTTCTCCTTGCCAGACAGAGTGGAAAAGCTTTTTGCTAAGATGTAGACGAGAAGAGAGGCTAAAGACGAAGGTACGGTGCTCTGCAGAGCTAAGCACCGCTCCCGGACCTCTTTCGGCAGAAGGCGCACACCGCAGAGCACTGTGAGCGGCAGAATCGTCTTTGCGCGAAGAAGCAGCTTCTTCGTCTCCGGCAGCCGGAGAGAGCGGCAGCTTCGCAAAGGTGATGAAACAAGCTGTACAACACTGCGATTGTGTGCGCAGCTTGCCAACTGAGAGAAAACAGTACCTGACCACTCTCCTGCCTTTTCTATACACTTGAACATTCGATTGCAAGCTGTTTTGGACAACTTTCTTTCTCTTCTTGCAACACACTCGGCTGACCTCCGTGCAGCCTCTAGAACACGATGGGAGATGTTTTTTGTGCTGGCACAGTTTCTCCTTGCCAGACAGAGAGAAAAGCTTTTTGCTAAGATGTAGACGAGAAGAGAGGCTAAAGACGAAGGTACGGTGCTCTGCAGAGCTACGCACAGCTCCCGGACCTCTTTCGGCAGAAGGCGCACACCGCAGAGCACAGTGAGCGGCAGAATCGTCTTTGCGCGAAGAAGCAGCTTCTTCGTCTCCGGGAGCCGGAGAGAGCGGCAGCTTCGCAAAGGTGATGAAACAAGCTGTACAACACTGCGATTGTGTGCGCAGCTTGCCAACTGAGAGAAAACAGTACCTGACCACTCTCCTGCCTTTTCTATTCACATGAACATTCGATTGCAAGCTGTTTTGGACAACTTTCTTTCTCTTCTTGCAAAACACTCGGCAGACCTCCGTGCAGCCTCTAGAACACGATGGGAGATGTTTTCTGTGCTGGCAAAGTTTCTCCTTGCCAGACAGAGTGAATAAGCTTTTTGCTAAGATGTAGACGAGAAGAGAGACTAAAGACGAAGGTACGGTTCTCTGCAGAGCTAAGCACCGCTCCCGGACCTCTTTCGGCAGAAGGCGCACACCGCAGAGCACAGTGAGGGGCAGAATCGTCTTTGCGCGAAGAAGCAGCTTCTTCGTCTCCGGGAGCCGGAGAGAGCGGCAGCTTCGCAAAGGTGATGAAACAAGCTGTACAACACTGCGATTGTGTGCGCAGCTTGCCAACTGAGAGAAAACAGTACCTGACCACTCTCCTGCCTTTTCTATTCACATGAACATTCGATTGCAAGCTGTTTTGGACAACTTTCTTTCTCTTCTTGCAGAACACTCGGCAGACCTCCGTGCAGCCTCTAGAACACGATGGGAGATGTTTTGTGTGCTGGCACAGTTTGTCCTTGCCAGACAGAGTGGAAAAGCTTTTTGCTAAGATATAGACGTGAAGAGACGCTAAAGAAGCACGTATGGTACTCTGCAGATCTAAGCACCGCTCCCGGACCTCTTTCGACAAAAGACACACACTGCAGAGCACAGTGAGCGGCAGAATCGTCTTTGCGCGAAGAAGCAGCTTCTTCGTCTCCGGGAGCCGGAGAGAGCGGCAACTTCGCAAAGGTGATGAAACAAGCTGTACAACACTGCGATTGTGTGCGCAGCTTGCCAACTGAGAGAAAACAGTACCTGACCACTCTCCTGCCTTTTCTATTCACATGAACATTCGATTGCAAGCTGTTTTGGACAACTTTCTTTCTCTTCTTGCAAAACACTCGGCAGACCTCCGTGCAGCCTCTAGAACACGATGGGAGATGTTTTTTGTGCTGGCACAGTTTCTCCTTGCCAGACAGAGTGGAAAAGCTTTTTGCTAAGATGTAGACGAGAAGAGAGGCTAAAGACGAAGGTACGGTGCTCTGCAGAGCTAAGCACCGCTACCGGGCCTCTTTCGGCAGAAGGCGCACACCGGAGAGCACTATGAGCGGCAGAATCGTCTTTGCGCGAAGAAGCAGCTTCTTCGTCTCCGGCAGCCGGAGAGAGCGGCAACTTGGCAAAGGTGATAAAACAAGCTGTACAACACTGCGATTGTGTGCGCAGCTTGCCAACTGAGAGAAAACAGTACCTGACCACTCTCCTGCCTTTTCTATTCACATGAACATTCGATTGCAAGCTGTTTTGGACAACTTTCTTTCTCTTCTTGCAAAACACTCGGCAGACCTCCGTGTAGCCTCTAGAACACGATGGGAGATGTTTTCTGTGCTGGCAAAGTTTCTCCTTGCCAGACAGAGTGGAAAAGCTTTTTGCTAAGATGTAGACGAGAAGAGAGGCTAAAGACGAAGGTACGGTGCTCTGCAGAGCTAAGCACCGCTCCCGGACCTCTTTGGGCAGAAGGCGCACACCGCAGAGCACTGTGAGCGGCAGAATCGTCTTTGCGCGAAGAAGCAGCTTCTTCGTCTCCGGCAGCCGGAGAGAGCGGCAACTTCGCAAAGGTGATGAAACAAGCTGTACAACACTGCGATTGTGTGCGCAGCTTGCCAAGTGGGAGAAAACAGTACCTGACCACTCTCCTGCCTTTTCTATTCACTTGAACATTCGATTGCAAGCTGTTTTGGACAACTTTCTTTCTCTTCTTGCAAAACACTCGGCAGACCTCCGTGCAGCCTCTAGAACACGATGGGAGATGTTTTTTGTGCTGGCACAGTTTCTCCTTGCCAGACAGAGTGGAAAAGCTTTTTGCTAAGATGTAGACGAGAAGAGAGGCTAAAGACGAAGGTACGGTGCTCTGCAGAGCTAAGCACAGCTCCCAGGCCTCTTTCGGCAGAAGGCGCACACCGCAGAGCACTGTGAGCGGCAGAATCGTCTTTGCGCGAAGAAGCAGCTTCTTCGTCTCCGGGAGCCGGAGAGAGCGGCAACTTCGCAAAGGTGATGAAACAAGCTGTACAACACTGCGATTGTGTGCGCAGCTTGCCAACTGAGAGAAAACAGTACCTGACCACTCTCCTGCCTTTTTTATTCACATGAACATTCGATTGCAAGCTGTTTTGGATAACTTTCTTTCTCTTCTTACAAAACACTAGGCAGACCTCCGTGCAGCCTCTAGAAGACGATGGGAGATGTTTTCTGTGCTGGCACAGTTTCTCCTTGCCAGACAGAGTGGAAAAGCTTTTTGCTAAGATGTAGACGAGAAGAGAGGCTAAAGACGAAGGTACGGTGCTCTGCAGAGCTAAGCACCGCTCCCGTGCCTCTTTCGGCAGAAGGCGCACACCGCAGAGCACTGTGAGCGGCAGAATCGTCGTTGCGCGAAGAAGCAGCTTCTTCGTCTCCGGCAGCCGGAGAGAGCGGCAACTTCGCAAAGGTGATGAAACAAGCTGTACAACACTGCGATTGTGTGCGCAGCTTGCCAACTGAGAGAAAACAGTACCTGACCACTCTCCTGCCTTTCTATTCACATGATCATTCGATTGCAAGCTGTTTTGGACAACTTTCTTTCTCTTCTTGCAAGACACTCGGCAGACCTCCGTGCAGCCTCTAGAACACGATGGGAGATGTTTTCTGTGCTGGCACAGTTTCTCCTTGCCAGACAGAGTGGAAAAGCTTTTTGCTAAGATGTAGACGAGAAGAGAGGCTAAAGACGAAGGTACGGTGCTCTGCAGAGCTAAGCACAGCTCCCGTGCCTCTTTCGGCAGAAGGCGCACACCGCAGAGCACTGTGAGCGGCAGAATCGTCTTTGCGCGAAGAAGCAGCTTCTTCGTCTCCGGGAGCCGGAGAGAGCGGCAACTTCGCAAAGGTGATGAAACAAACTGTACAACACTGCGATTGTGTGCGCAGCTTGCCAACTGAGAGAAAACAGTACCTGACCACTCTCCTGCCTTTTCTATTCACATGAACATTCGATTGCAAGCTGTTTTGGACAACTTTCTTTCTCTTCTTGCAAAACACTCGGCAGACCTCCGTGCAGCTTCTAGAACACGATGGGAGATGTTTTCTGTGCTGGCACAGTTTCTCCTTGCCAGACAGAGTGGAAAAGCTTTTTGCTAAGATGTAGACGAGAAGAGAGGCTAAAGACGAAGGTACGGTGCTCTGCAGAGCTAAGCACCGCTCCCGGACCTCTTTCGGCAGAAGGCGCACACCGCAGAGCACAGTGAGCGGCAGAATCGTCTTTGCGCGAAGAAGCAGCTTCTTCGTCTCCGGGAGCCGGAGAGAGCGGCAGCTTAGCAAAGGTGATGAAACAAGCTGTACAACACTGCGATTGTGTGCGCAGCTTGCCAACTGAGAGAAAACAGTACCTGACCACTCTCCTGCCTTTTCTATACACTTGAACATTCGATTGCAAGCTGTTTTGGACAACTTTCTTTCTCTTCTTGCAAAACACTCGGCAGACCTCCGTGCAGCCTCTAGAACACGATGGGAGATGTTTTCTGTGCTGGCACAGTTTCTCCTTGCCAGACAGAGTGGAAAAGCTTTTTGCTAAGATGTAGACGAGAAGAGAGACTAAAGACGAAGGTACGGTGCTCTGCAGAGCTAAGCACCGCTCCCGGACCTCTTTCGGCAGAAGGCGCACACCGCAGGGCACTGTGAGCTGCAGAATCGTCTTTGCGCGAAGAAGCAGCTTCTTCGTCTCCGGCAGCCGGAGAGAGCGGCAACTTCGCAAAGGTGATGAAACAAGCTGTACAACACTGCGATTGTGTGCGCAGCTTGCCAAGTGAGAGAAAACAGTACCTGACCACTCTCCTGCCTTTTCTATTCACATGAACATTCGATTGCAAGCTGTTTTGGACAACTTTCTTTCTCTTCTTGCAAAACACTCGGCAGACCTCCGTGCAGCTTCTAGAACACGATGGGAGATGTTTTCTGTGCTGGCACAGTTTCTCCTTGCCAGACAGAGTGGAAAAGCTTTTTGCTAAGATGTAGACGAGAAGAGAGGCTAAAGACGAAGGTACGGTGCTCTGCAGAGCTAAGCACCGCTCCCGGACCTCTTTCGGCAGAAGGCGCACACCGCAGAGCACTGTGAGCGGCAGAATGGTCTTTGCGCGAAGAAGCAGCTTCTTCGTCTCCGGGAGCCGGAGAGAGCGGCAACTTCGCAAAGGTGATGAAACAAGCTGTACAACACTGCGATTGTGTGCGCAGCTTGCCAACTGAGAGAAAACAGTACCTGACCACTCTCCTACCTTTTCTATTCACATGAACATTCGATTGCAAGCTGTTTTGGACAACTTTCTTTCTCTTCTTGCAAAACACTCGGCAGACCTCCGTGCAGCCTCTAGAACACGATGGGAGATGTTTTCTGTGCTGGCAAAGTTTCTCCTTGCCAGACAGAGTGGAAAAGCTTTTTGCTAAGATGTAGACGAGAAGAGAGGCTAAAGACGAAGGTACGGTGCTCTGCAGAGCTAAGCACCGCTCCCGGACCTCTTTCGGCAGAAGGCGCACACCGCAGAGCACTGTGAGCGGCAGAATCGTCTTTGCGCGAAGAAGCAGCTTCTTCGTCTCCGGCAGCCGGAGAGAGCGGCAGCTTCGCAAAGGTGATGAAACAAGCTGTACAAAACTGCGATTGTGTGTGCAGCTTGCCAACTGAGAGAAAACAGTACCTGACCACTCTCCTGCCTTTTCTATTCACTTGAACATTCGATTGCAAGCTGTTTTGGACAACTTTCTTTCTCTTCTTGCAAAACACTCGGCAGACCTCCGTGCAGCCTCTAGAACACGATGGGAGATGTTTTTTGTGCTGGCACAGTTTCTCCTTGCCAGACAGAGTGGAAAAGCTTTTTGCTAAGATGTAGATGAGAAGAGAGGCTAAAGACGAAGGTACGGTGCTCTGCAGAGCTAATCACAGCTCCCGGACCTCTTTCAGCAGAAGGCGCACACCGCAGAGCACTGTGAGCGGCAGAATCGTCTTTGCGCGAAGAAGCAGCTTCTTCGTCTCCGGGAGCCGGAGAGAGCGGCAGCTTCGCAAAGGTGATGAAACAAGCTGTACAACACTGCGATTGTGTGCGCAGCTTGCCAAGTGGGAGAAAACAGTACCTGACCACTCTCCTGCCTTTTCTATTCACATGAACATTCGATTGCAAGCTGTTTTGGACAACTTTCTTTCTCTTCTTGCAAAACACTCGGCAGACCTCCGTGCAGCTTCTAGAACACGATGGGAGATGTTTTCTGTGCTGGCACAGTTTCTCCTTGCCAGACAGAGTGGAAAAGCTTTTTGCTAAGATGTAGACGAGAAGAGAGGCTAAAGACGAAGGTACGGTGCTCTGCAGAGCTAAGCACCGCTTCCGGACCTCTTTGGGCAGAAGGCGCACACCGCAGAGCACTGTGAGCGGCAGAATCGTCTTTGCGCGAAGAAGCAGCTTCTTCGTCTCCGGGAGCCGGAGAGAGCGGCAACTTCGCAAAGGTGATGAAACAAGCTGTACAACACTGCGATTGTGTGCGCAGCTTGCCAACTGAGAGAAAACAGTACCTGACCACTCCCCTGCCTTTTCTATTCACATGAACATTCGATTGCAAGCTGTTTTGGACAACTTTCTTTCTCTTCTTGCAAAACACTCGGCAGACCTCCGTGCAGCTTCTAGAACACGATGGGAGATGTTTTCTGTGCTGGCACAGTTTCTCCTTGCCAGACAGAGTGGAAAAGCTTTTTGCTAAGATGTAGACGAGAAGAGAGGCTAAAGACGAAGGTACGGTGCTCTGCAGAGCTAAGCACCGCTTCCGGACCTCTTTGGGCAGAAGGCGCACACCGCAGAGCACTGTGAGCGGCAGAATCGTCTTTGCGCGAAGAAGCAGCTTCTTCGTCTCCGGCAGCCGGAGAGAGCGGCAACTTTGCAAAGGTGATGAAACAAGCTGTACAACACTGCGATTGTGTGCGCAGCTTGCCAACTGAGAGAAAACAGTACCTGACCACTCTCCTGCCTTTTCTATTCACATGAACATTCGATTGCAAGCTGTTTTGGACAACTTTCTTTCTCTTCTTGCAAAACACTCGGCAGACCTCCGTGCAGCCTCTAGAACACGATGGGAGATGTTTTCTGTGCTGGCACAGTTTCTCCTTGCCAGACAGAGTGGAAAAGCTTTTTGCTAAGATGTAGACGAGAAGAGAGGCTAAAGACGAAGGTACGGTGCTCTGCAGAGCTAAGCACCGCTCCCGTGCCTCTTTCGGCAGAAGGCGCACACCGCAGAGCACTGTGAGCGGCAGAATCGTCTTTGCGCGAAGAAGCAGCTTCTTCGTCTCCGGGAGCCGGAGAGAGCGGCAACTTCGCAAAGGTGATGAAACAAGCTGTACAACACTGCGATTGTGTGAGCAGCGTGCCAACTGAGAGAAAACAGTACCTGACCACTCTCCTGCCTTTTCCATTCACATGAACATTCGATTGCAAGTTGTTTTGGACAACTTTCTTTCTCTTCTTGCAAAACACTCGGCAGACCTCCGTGCAGCCTCTAGAAGACGATGGGAGATGTTTTCTGTGCTGGCACAGTTTCTCCTTGCCAGACAGAGTGGAAAAGCTTTTTGCTAAGATGCAGACGAGAAGAGAGGCTAAAGACGAAGGTACGGTGCTCTGCAGAGCTAAGCACCGCTCCCGGACGTCTTTCGGCAGAAGGCGCACACCGCAGAGCACTGTGAGCGGCAGAATCGTCTTTGCGCGAAGAAGCAGCTTCTTCGTCTCCGGGAGCCGGAGAGAGCGGCAACTTCGCAAAGGTGATGAAACAAGCTGTACAACACTGCGATTGTGTGCGCAGCTTGCCAACTGAGAGAAAACAGTACCTGACCACTCTCCTGCCTTTTCTATTCACATGAACATTCGATTGCAAGCTGTTTTGGACAACTTTCTTTCTCTTCTTGCAAAACACTCGGCAGACCTCCGTGCAGCTTCTAGAACACGATGGGAGATGTTTTCTGTGCTGGCACAGTTTCTCCTTGCCAGACAGAGTGGAAAAGCTTTTTGCTAAGATGTAGACGAGAAGAGAGGCTAAAGACGAAGGTACGGTGCCATGCAGAGCTAAGCACCGCTCCCGGACCTCTTTCGGCAGAAGGCGCACACCGCAGAGCACTGTGAGCGGCAGAATCGTCTTTGCGCGAAGAAGCAGCTTCTTCGTCTCCGGCAGCCGGAGAGAGCGGCAGCTTCGCAAAGGTGATGAAACAAGCTGTACAACACTGCGATTGTGTGCGCAGCTTGCCAACTGAGAGAAAACAGTACCTGACCACTCTCCTGCCTTTTCTATACACTTGAACATTCGATTGCAAGCAGTTTTGGACAACTTTCTTTCTCTTCTTGCAAAACCCTCGGCAGACCTCCGTGCAGCCTCTAGAACACGATGGGAGATGTTTTTTGTGCTGGCACAGTTTCTCCTTGCCAGACAGAGTGGAAAAGCTTTTTGCTAAGATGTAGACGAGAAGAGAGGCTAAAGACGAAGGTACGGTGCTCTGCAGAGCTAAGCACCGCTCCCGGACGTCTTTCGGCAGAAGGCGCACACCGCAGAGCACTGTGAGCGGCAGAATCGTCTTTGCGCGAAGAAGCAGCTTCTTCGTCTCCGGGAGCCGGAGAGAGCGGCAGCTTCGCAAAGGTGATGAAACAAGCTGTACAACACTGCGATTGTGTGCGCAGCTTGCCAACTGAGAGAAAACAGTACCTGACCACTCTCCTGCCTTTTCTATTCACATGAACATTCGATTGCAAGCTGTTTTGGACAACTTTCTTTCTCTTCTTGCAAAACACTCGGCAGACCTCCGTGCAGCCTCTAGAACACGATGGGAGATGTTTTCTGTGCTGGCACAGTTTCTCCTTGCCAGACAGGGTGGAAAAGTTTTTGCTAAGATGTAGACGAGAAGAGAGGCTAAAGACGAATGTACGGTGCTCTGCAGAGCTAAGCATCGCTCCCGGACCTCTTTCCGCAGAAGGCGCACACCGCAGAGCACTGTGAGCGGCAGAATCGTCTTTGCGCGAAGAAGCAGCTTCTTCGTCTCCGGGAGCCGGAGAGAGCGGCAGCTTCGCAAAGGTGATGAAACAAGCTGTACAACACTGCGATTGTGTGCGCAGCTTGCCAAGTGAGAGAAAACAGTACCTGACCACTCTCCTGCCTTTTTTATTCACATGAACATTCGATTGCAAGCTGTTTTGGACAACTTTCTTTCTCTTCTTGCAAAACACTCGGCAGACCTCCGTGCAGCCTCTAGAACACGATGGGAGATGTTTTCTGTGCTGGCACAGTTTCTCCTTGCCAGACACAGTGGAAAAGCTTTTTGCTAAGATGTAGACGAGAAGAGAGACTAAAGACGAAGGTACGGTGCTCTGCAGAGCTAAGCACCGCTCCCGGACCTCTTTCGGCAGAAGGCGCACACCGCAGAGCACTGTGAGCGGCAGAATCCTCTTTGCGCGAAGAAGCAGCTTCTTCGTCTCCGGGAGCCGGAGAGAGCGGCAACTTCGCAAAGGTGATGAAACAAGCTGTACAACACTGCGATTGTGTGCGCAGCTTGCCAACTGAGAGAAAACAGTACCTGACCACTCTCCTGCCTTTTCTATTCACATGAACATTCGATTGCAAGCTGTTTTGGACAACTTTCTTTCTCTTCTTGCAAAACACTCGGCAGACCTCCGTGCAGCCTCTAGAACACGATGGGAGATGTTTTTTGTGCTGGCACAGTTTCTCCTTGCCAGACAGAGTGGAAAAGCTTTTTGCTAAGATGTAGACGAGAAGAGAGGCTAAAGACGAAGGTACGGTGCTCTGCAGAGCTAAGCACCGCTCCCGGACCTCTTTCGGCAGAAGGCGCACACCGCAGAGCACTGTGAGCGGCAGAATCGTCTTTGCGCGAAGAAGCAGCTTCTTCGTCTCCGGGAGCCGGAGAGAGCGGCAACTTCGCAAAGGTGATGAAACAAGCTGTACAACACTGCGATTGTGTGCGCAGCTTGCCAACTGAGAGAAAACAGTACCTGACCACTCTCCTGCCTTTCTATTCACATGATCATTCGATTGCAAGCTGTTTTGGACAACTTTCTTTCTCTTCTTGCAAAACACTCGGCAGACCTCCGTGCAGCCTCTAGAACACGATGGGAGATGTTTTTTGTGCTGGCACAGTTTCTCCTTGCCAGACAGAGTGGAAAAGCTTTTTGCTAAGATGTAGACGAGAAGAGAGGCTAAAGACGAAGGTACGGTGCTCTGCAGAGCTAAGCACCGCTCCCGTGCCTCTTTCGGCAGAAGGCGCACACCGCAGAGCACTGTGAGCGGAAGAATCGTCTTTGCGCAAAGAAGCAGCTTCTTCGTCTCCGGGAGCCGGAGAGAGCGGCAACTTCACAAAGGTGATGAAACAAGCTGTACAACACTGCGATTGTGTGCGCAGCTTGCCAACTGAGAGAAAACAGTACCTGACCACTCTCCTACCTTTTCTATTCACATGAACATTCGATTGCAAGCTGTTTTGGACAACTTTCTTTCTCTTCTTGCAAAACACTCGGCAGACCTCCGGGCAGCCTCTAGAACACGATGGGAGATGTTTTCTGTGCTGGCACAGTTTCTCCTTGCCAGACAGAGTGGAAAAGCTTTTTGCTAAGATGTAGACGAGAAGAGAGGCTAAAGACGAAGGTACGGTGCTCTGCAGAGCTAAGCACCGCTTCCGGACCTCTTTGGGCAGAAGGCGCACACCGCAGAGCACTGTGAGCGGCAGAATCGTCTTTGCGCGAAGAAGCAGCTTCTTCGTCTCCGGCAGCCGGAGAGAGCGGCAACTTCGCAAAGGTGATGAAACAAGCTGTACAACACTGCGATTGTGTGAGCAGCTTGCCAAGTGAGAGAAAACAGTACCTGACCACTCTCCTGCCTTTTCTATTCACATGAACATTCGATTGCAAGCTGTTTTGGACAACTTTCTTTCTCTTCTTGCAAAACACTCGGCAGACCTCCGTGCAGCCTCTAGAAGACGATGGGAGATGTTTTCTGTGCTGGCACAGTTTCTCCTTGCCAGACAGAGTGGAAAAGCTTTTTGCTAAGATGTAGACGAGAAGAGAGGCTAAAGACGAAGGTACGGTGCTCTGCAGAGCTAAGCACCGCTCCCGTGCCTCTTTCGGCAGAAGGCGTACACCGCAGAGCACAGTGAGCGGCAGAATCGTCTTTGCGCGATGAAGCAGCTTCTTCGTCTCCGGGAGCCGGAGAGAGCGGCAGCTTCGCAAAGGTGATGAAACAAGCTGTACAAAACTGCGATTGTGTGCGCAGCTTGCCAACTGAGAGAAAACAGTACCTGACCACTCTCCTGCCTTTTCTATTCACATGAACATTCGATTGCAAGCTGTTTTGGACAACTTTCTTTCTCTTCTTGCAGAACACTCGGCAGACCTCCGTGCAGCTTCTAGAACACGATGGGAGATGTTTTCTGTTCTGGCAAAGTTTATCCTTGCCAGACAGAGTGGAAAAGCTTTTTGCTAAGATGTAGACGAGAAGAGAGGCTAAAGACGAAGGTACGGTGCTCTGCAGAGCTAAGCATCGCTCCCGGACCTCTTTCGGTAGAAGGCGCACACCGCAGAGCACTGTGAGCGGCAGAATCGTCTTTGCGCGAAGAAGCAGCTTCTTCGTCTCCGGCAGGCGGAGAGAGCGGCAACTTCGCAAAGGTGATGAAACAAGCTGTACAAAACTGCGATTGTGTGCGCAGCTTGCCAACTGAGAGAAAACAGTACCTGACAACTCTCCTGCCTTTTGTAATCACATGAATATTCGATTGCAAGCTGTTTTGGACAACTTTCTTTCTCTTCTTACAAAACACTCGGCAGACCTCCGTGCAGCCTCTAGAACACGATGGGAGATGTTTTCTCTGCTGGCACAGTTTCTCCTTGCCAGACAGAGTGGAAAAGCTTTTTGCTAAGATGTAGACGAGAAGAGAGGCTAAAGACGAAGGTACGGTGCTCTGCAGAGCTAAGCATCGCTCCCGGACGTCTTTCGGCAGAAGGCGCACACCGCAGAGCACTGTGAACGGCAGAATCGTCTTTGCGCGAAGAAGCAGCTTCTTCGTCTCCGGGAGCCGGAGAGAGCGGCAGCTTCGCAAAGGTGGTGAAACAAGCTGTACAACACTGCGATTGTGTGCGCAGCTTGCCAACTGAGAGAAAACAGTACCTGACCACTCTCCTGCCTTTTCTATACACTTGAACATTCGATTGCAAGCTGTTTTGGACAACTTTCTTTCTCTTCTTGCAAAACACTCGGCAGACCTCCGTGCAGCCTCTAGAACACGATGGGAGATGTTTTTTGTGCTGGCACAGTTTCTCCTTGCCAGACAGAGTGGAAAAGCTTTTTGCTAAGATGTAGACGAAAGAGAGGCTAAAGACAAAGGTACGGTGCTCTGCAGAGCTAAGCACCGCTCCCGGACGTCTTTCGGCAGAAGGCGCACACCGCAGAGCACTGTGAGCGGCAGAATCGTCTTTGCGCGAAGAAGCAGCTTCTTCGTCTCCGGGAGCCGGAGAGAGCGGCAGCTTCGCAAAGGTGATGAAACAAGCTGTACAACACTGCGATTGTGTGCGCAGCTTGCCAACTGAGAGAAAACAGTACCTGACCACTCTCCTGCCTTTTCTATTCACATGAGCATTCGATTGCAAGCTGTTTTGGACAACTTTCTTTCTCTTCTTGCAAAACACTCGGCAGACCTCCGTGCAGCCTCTAGAACACGATGGGAGATGTTTTCTGTGCTGGCACAGTTTCTCCTTGCCAGACAGAGTGAAAAAGCTTTTTGCTAAGATGTAGACGAGAAGAGAGACTAAAGACGAAGGTACGGTGCTCTGCAGAGCTAAGCACCGCTCCCGGACCTCTTTCGGCAGAAGGCGCACACCGCAGACCACAGTGAGCGGCAGAATCGTCTTTGCGCGAAGAAGCAGCTTCTTCGTCTCCGGGAGCCGGAGAGAGCGGCAACTTCGCAAAGGTGATGAAACAAGCTGTACAACACTGCGATTGTGTGCGCAGCTTGCCAACTGAGAGAAAACAGTACCTGACCACTCTCCTGCCTTTTGTAATCACATGAACATTCGATTGCAAGCTGTTTTGGACAACTTTCTTTCTCTTCTTGCAAAACACTCGGCAGACCTCCGTGCAGCCTCTAGAACACGATGGGAGATGTTTTCTGTGCTGGCACAGTTTCTCCTTGCCAGACAGAGTGGAAAAGCTTTTTGCTAAGATGTAGACGAGAAGAGAGGCTAAAGACGAAGGTACGGTGGTCTGCAGAGCTAAGCACCGCTCCCGGACCTCTTTCGGCAGAAGGCGCACACCGCAGAGCACTGTGAGCGGCAGAATCGTCTTTGCGCGAAGAAGCAGCTTCTTCGTCTCCGGGAGCCGGAGAGAGCGGCAACTTCGCAAAGGTGATGAAACAAGCTGTACAACACTGCGATTGTGTGCGCAGCTTGCCAACTGAGAGAAAACAGTACCTGACCACTCTCCTGCCTTTTCTATTCACATGAACATTCGATTGCAAGCTGTTTTGGACAACTTTCTTTCTCTTCTTGCAAAACACTCGGCAGACCTCCATGCAGCCTCTAGAACACGATGGGAGATGTTTTCTGTGCTGGCACAGTTTCTCCTTGCCAGACAGAGTGGAAAAGCTTTTTGCTAAGATGTAGACGAGAAGAGAGGCTAAAGACGAAGGTACGGTGCTCTGCAGAGCTAAGCACCGCTCCCGGACGTCTTTCGGCAGAAGGCGCACACCGCAGAGCACTGTGAGTGGCAGAATCGTCTTTGCGCGAAGAAGCAGCTTCTTCGTCTCCGGGAGCCGGAGAGAGCGGCAACTTCGCAAAGGTGATGAAACAAGCTGTACAACACTGCGATTGTGTGCGCAGCTTGCCAACTGAGAGAAAACAGTACCTGACCACTCTCCTGCCTTTTCTATTCACTTGAACATTCGATTGGAAGCTGTTTTGGACAACTTTCTTTCTCTTCTTGCAAAACACTCGGCAGACCTCCGTGCAGCCTCTAGAAGACGATGGGAGGTGTTTTCTGTGCTGGCACCGTTTCTCCTTGCCAGACAGAGTGGAAAAGCTTTTTGCTAAGATGTAGACGAGAAGAGAGGCTAAAGACGAAGGTACGGTGCTCTGCAGAGCTAAGCACCGCTTCCGGACCTCTTTGGGCAGAAGGCGCACACCGCAGAGCACTGTGAGCGGCAGAATCGTCTTTGCGCCAAGAAGCAGCTTCTTCGTCTCCGGCAGCCGGAGAGAGCGGCAACTACGCAAAGGTGATGAAACAAGCTGTACAACACTGCGATTGTGTGCGCAGCTTGCCAACTGAGAGAAAACAGTACCTGACCACTCTCCTGCCTTTTCTATTCACATGAACATTCGATTGCAAGCTGTTTTGGACAACTTTCTTTCTCTTCTTGCAAAACACTCGGCAGACCTCCGTGCAGCCTCTAGAAGACGATGGGAGATGTTTTCTGTACTGGCACAGTTTCTCCTTGCCAGACAGAGTGGAAAAGCTTTTTGCTAAGATGTAGACGAGAAGAGAGGCTAAAGACGAAGGTACGGTGCTCTGCAGAGCTAAGCACCGCTCCCGGACCTCTTTCGGCAGAAGACACACACTGCAGAGCACAGTGAGGGGCAGAATCGTCTTTGCGCGAAGAAGCAGCTTCTTCGTCTCCGGGAGCCGGAGAGAGCGGCAACTTCGCAAAGGTGATGAAACAAGCTGTACAACACTGCGATTGTGTGCGCAGCTTGCCAACTGAGAGAACACAGTACCTGACCACTCTCCTGCCTTTCTATTCACATGAACATTCGATTGGAAGCTGTTTTGGACAACTTTCTTTCTCTTCTTGCAAAACACTCGGCAGACCTCCGTGCAGCCTCTAGAACACGATGGGAGATGTTTTTTGTGCTGGCACAGTTTCTCCTTGCCAGACAGAGTGGAAAAGCTTTTGCTAAGATGTAGACGAGAAGAGAGGCTAAAGACGAAGGTACGGTGCTCTGCAGAGCTAAGCACCGCTCCCGTGCCTCTTTCGGCAGAAGGCGTACACCGCAGAGCACAGTGAGCGGCAGAATCGTCTTTGCGCGATGAAGCAGCTTCTTCGTCTCCGGGAGCCGGAGAGAGCGGCAGCTTCGCAAAGGTGATGAAACAAGCTGTACAAAACTGCGATTGTGTGCGCAGCTTGCCAACTGAGAGAAAACAGTACCTGACCACTCTCCTGCCTTTTCTATTCACATGAACATTTGATTGCAAGCTGTTTTGGACAACTTTCTTTCTCTTCTTGCAGAACACTCGGCAGACCTCCGTGCAGCTTCTAGAACACGATGGGAGATGTTTTCTGTTCTGGCAAAGTTTATCCTTGCCAGACAGAGTGGAAAAGCTTTTTGCTAAGATGTAGACGAGAAGAGAGGCTAAAGACGAAGGTACGGTGCTCTGCAGAGCTAAGCATCGCTCCCGGACCTCTTTCGGCAGAAGGCGCACACCGCAGAGCACTGTGAGCGGCAGAATCGTCTTTGCGCGAAGAAGCAGCTTCTTCGTCTCCGGGAGCCGGAGAGAGCGGCAACTTCGCAAAGGTGATGAAACAAGCTGTACAAAACTGCGATTGTGTGCGCAGCTTGCCAACTGAGAGAAAACAGTACCTGACAACTCTCCTGCCTTTTGTAATCACATGAACATTCGATTGCAAGCTGTTTTGGACAACTTTCTTTCTCTTCTTGCAAAACACTCGGCAGACCTCCGTGCAGCCTCTAGAACACGATGGGAGATGTTTTCTGTGCTGGCACAGTTTCTCCTTGCCAGACACAGTGGAAAAGCTTTTTGCTAAGATGTAGACGAGAAGAGAGACTAAAGACGAAGGTACGGTGCTCTGCAGAGCTAAGCACCGCTCCCGGACCTCTTTCGGCAGAAGGCGCACACCGCAGAGCACTGTGAGCGGCAGAATCCTCTTTGCGCGAAGAAGCAGCTTCTTCGTCTCCGGGAGCCGGAGAGAGCGGCAACTTCGCAAAGGTGATGAAACAAGCTGTACAACACTGCGATTGTGTGCGCAGCTTGCCAACTGAGAGAAAACAGTACCTGACCACTCTCCTGCCTTTTCTATTCACATGAACATTCGATTGCAATCTGTTTTGGACAACTTTCTTTCTCTTCTTGCAAAACACTCGGCAGACCTCCGTGCAGCCTCTAGAACACGATGGGAGATGTTTTTTGTGCTGGCACAGTTTCTCCTTGCCAGACAGAGTGGAAAAGCTTTTTGCTAAGATGTAGACGAGAAGAGAGGCTAAAGACGAAGGTACGGTGCTCTGCAGAGCTAAGCACCGCTCCCGGACCTCTTTCGGCAGAAGGCGCACACCGCAGAGCACTGTGAGCGGCAGAATCGTCTTTGCGCGAAGAAGCAGCTTCTTCGTCTCCGGGAGCCGGAGAGAGCGGCAACTTCGCAAAGGTGATGAAACAAGCTGTACAACACTGCGATTGTGTGCGCAGCTTGCCAACTGAGAGAAAACAGTACCTGACCACTCTCCTGCCTTTCTATTCACATGATCATTCGATTGCAAGCTGTTTTGGACAACTTTCTTTCTCTTCTTGCAAAACACTCGGCAGACCTCCGTGCAGCCTCTAGAACACGATGGGAGATGTTTTTTGTGCTGGCACAGTTTCTCCTTGCCAGACAGAGTGGAAAAGCTTTTTGCTAAGATGTAGACGAGAAGAGAGGCTAAAGACGAAGGTACGGTGCTCTGCAGAGCTAAGCACCGCTCCCGTGCCTCTTTCGGCAGAAGGCGCACACCGCAGAGCACTGTGAGCGGAAGAATCGTCTTTGCGCGAAGAAGCAGCTTCTTCGTCTCCGGGAGCCGGAGAGAGCGGCAACTTCACAAAGGTGATGAAACAAGCTGTACAACACTGCGATTGTGTGCGCAGCTTGCCAACTGAGAGAAAACAGTACCTGACCACTCTCCTACCTTTTCTATTCACATGAACATTCGATTGCAAGCTGTTTTGGACAACTTTCTTTCTCTTCTTGCAAAACACTCGGCAGACCTCCGGGCAGCCTCTAGAACACGATGGGAGATGTTTTCTGTGCTGGCACAGTTTCTCCTTGCCAGACAGAGTGGAAAAGCTTTTTGCTAAGATGTAGACGAGAAGAGAGGCTAAAGACGAAGGTACGGTGCTCTGCAGAGCTAAGCACCGCTTCCGGACCTCTTTGGGCAGAAGGCGCACACCGCAGAGCACTGTGAGCGGCAGAATCGTCTTTGCGCGAAGAAGCAGCTTCTTCGTCTCCGGCAGCCGGAGAGAGCGGCAACTTCGCAAAGGTGATGAAACAAGCTGTACAACACTGCGATTGTGTGAGCAGCTTGCCAAGTGAGAGAAAACAGTACCTGACCACTCTCCTGCCTTTTCTATTCACATGAACATTCGATTGCAAGCTGTTTTGGACAACTTTCTTTCTCTTCTTGCAAAACACTCGGCAGACCTCCGTGCAGCCTCTAGAAGACGATGGGAGATGTTTTCTGTGCTGGCACAGTTTCTCCTTGCCAGACAGAGTGGAAAAGCTTTTTGCTAAGATGTAGACGAGAAGAGAGGCTAAAGACGAAGGTACGGTGCTCTGCAGAGCTAAGCACCGCTCCCGTGCCTCTTTCGGCAGAAGGCGTACACCGCAGAGCACAGTGAGCGGCAGAATCGTCTTTGCGCGATGAAGCAGCTTCTTCGTCTCCGGGAGCCGGAGAGAGCGGCAGCTTCGCAAAGGTGATGAAACAAGCTGTACAAAACTGCGATTGTGTGCGCAGCTTGCCAACTGAGAGAAAACAGTACCTGACCACTCTCCTGCCTTTTGTAATCACATGAACATTCGATTGCAAGCTGTTTTGGACAACTTTCTTTCTCTTCTTGCAGAACACTCGGCAGACCTCCGTGCAGCTTCTAGAACACGATGGGAGATGTTTTCTGTTCTGGCAAAGTTTATCCTTGCCAGACAGAGTGGAAAAGCTTTTTGCTAAGATGTAGACGAGAAGAGAGGCTAAAGACGAAGGTACGGTGCTCTGCAGAGCTAAGCATCGCTCCCGGACCTCTTTCGGTAGAAGGCGCACACCGCAGAGCACTGTGAGCGGCAGAATCGTCTTTGCGCGAAGAAGCAGCTTCTTCGTCTCCGGCAGGCGGAGAGAGCGGCAACTTCGCAAAGGTGATGAAACAAGCTGTACAAAACTGCGATTGTGTGCGCAGCTTGCCAACTGAGAGAAAACAGTACCTGACAACTCTCCTGCCTTTTGTAATCACATGAATATTCGATTGCAAGCTGTTTTGGACAACTTTCTTTCTCTTCTTACAAAACACTCGGCAGACCTCCGTGCAGCCTCTAGAACACGATGGGAGATGTTTTCTCTGCTGGCACAGTTTCTCCTTGCCAGACAGAGTGGAAAAGCTTTTTGCTAAGATGTAGACGAGAAGAGAGGCTAAAGACGAAGGTACGGTGCTCTGCAGAGCTAAGCATCGCTCCCGGACGTCTTTCGGCAGAAGGCGCACACCGCAGAGCACTGTGAACGGCAGAATCGTCTTTGCGCGAAGAAGCAGCTTCTTCGTCTCCGGGAGCCGGAGAGAGCGGCAGCTTCGCAAAGGTGGTGAAACAAGCTGTACAACACTGCGATTGTGTGCGCAGCTTGCCAACTGAGAGAAAACAGTACCTGACCACTCTCCTGCCTTTTCTATACACTTGAACATTCGATTGCAAGCTGTTTTGGACAACTTTCTTTCTCTTCTTGCAAAACACTCGGCAGACCTCCGTGCAGCCTCTAGAACACGATGGGAGATGTTTTTTGTGCTGGCACAGTTTCTCCTTGCCAGACAGAGTGGAAAAGCTTTTTGCTAAGATGTAGACGAAAGAGAGGCTAAAGACAAAGGTACGGTGCTCTGCAGAGCTAAGCACCGCTCCCGGACGTCTTTCGGCAGAAGGCGCACACCGCAGAGCACTGTGAGCGGCAGAATCGTCTTTGCGCGAAGAAGCAGCTTCTTCGTCTCCGGGAGCCGGAGAGAGCGGCAGCTTCGCAAAGGTGATGAAACAAGCTGTACAACACTGCGATTGTGTGCGCAGCTTGCCAACTGAGAGAAAACAGTACCTGACCACTCTCCTGCCTTTTCTATTCACATGAACATTCGATTGCAAGCTGTTTTGGACAACTTTCTTTCTCTTCTTGCAAAACACTCGGCAGACCTCCGTGCAGCCTCTAGAACACGATGGGAGATGTTTTCTGTGCTGGCACAGTTTCTCCTTGCCAGACAGAGTGAAAAAGCTTTTTGCTAAGATGTAGACGAGAAGAGAGACTAAAGACGAAGGTACGGTGCTCTGCAGAGCTAAGCACCGCTCCCGGACCTCTTTCGGCAGAAGGCGCACACCGCAGACCACAGTGAGCGGCAGAATCGTCTTTGCGCGAAGAAGCAGCTTCTTCGTCTCCGGGAGCCGGAGAGAGCGGCAACTTCGCAAAGGTGATGAAACAAGCTGTACAACACTGCGATTGTGTGCGCAGCTTGCCAACTGAGAGAAAACAGTACCTGACCACTCTCCTGCCTTTTGTAATCACATGAACATTCGATTGCAAGCTGTTTTGGACAACTTTCTTTCTCTTCTTGCAAAACACTCGGCAGACCTCCGTGCAGCCTCTAGAACACGATGGGAGATGTTTTCTGTGCTGGCACAGTTTCTCCTTGCCAGACAGAGTGGAAAAGCTTTTTGCTAAGATGTAGACGAGAAGAGAGGCTAAAGACGAAGGTACGGTGGTCTGCAGAGCTAAGCACCGCTCCCGGACCTCTTTCGGCAGAAGGCGCACACCGCAGAGCACTGTGAGCGGCAGAATCGTCTTTGCGCGAAGAAGCAGCTTCTTCGTCTCCGGGAGCCGGAGAGAGCGGCAACTTCGCAAAGGTGATGAAACAAGCTGTACAACACTGCGATTGTGTGCGCAGCTTGCCAACTGAGAGAAAACAGTACCTGACCACTCTCCTGCCTTTTCTATTCACATGAACATTCGATTGCAAGCTGTTTTGGACAACTTTCTTTCTCTTCTTGCAAAACACTCGGCAGACCTCCATGCAGCCTCTAGAACACGATGGGAGATGTTTTCTGTGCTGGCACAGTTTCTCCTTGCCAGACAGAGTGGAAAAGCTTTTTGCTAAGATGTAGACGAGAAGAGAGGCTAAAGACGAAGGTACGGTGCTCTGCAGAGCTAAGCACCGCTCCCGGACCTCTTTCGGCAGAAGGCGCACACCGCAGAGCACTGTGAGTGGCAGAATCGTCTTTGCGCGAAGAAGCAGCTTCTTCGTCTCCGGGAGCCGGAGAGAGCGGCAACTTCGCAAAGGTGATGAAACAAGCTGTACAACACTGCGATTGTGTGCGCAGCTTGCCAACTGAGAGAAAACAGTACCTGACCACTCTCCTACCTTTTCTATTCACTTGAACATTCGATTGGAAGCTGTTTTGGACAACTTTCTTTCTCTTCTTGCAAAACACTCGGCAGACCTCCGTGCAGCCTCTAGAAGACGATGGGAGGTGTTTTCTGTGCTGGCACCGTTTCTCCTTGCCAGACAGAGTGGAAAAGCTTTTTGCTAAGATGTAGACGAGAAGAGAGGCTAAAGACGAAGGTACGGTGCTCTGCAGAGCTAAGCACCGCTTCCGGACCTCTTTGGGCAGAAGGCGCACACCGCAGAGCACTGTGAGCGGCAGAATCGTCTTTGCGCGAAGAAGCAGCTTCTTCGTCTCCGGCAGCCGGAGAGAGCGGCAACTACGCAAAGGTGATGAAACAAGCTGTACAACACTGCGATTGTGTGCGCAGCTTGCCAAGTGAGAGAAAACAGTACCTGACCACTCTCCTGCCTTTTCTATTCACATGAACATTCGATTGCAAGCTGTTTTGGACAACTTTCTTTCTCTTCTTGCAAAACACTCGGCAGACCTCCGTGCAGCCTCTAGAAGACGATGGGAGATGTTTTCTGTGCTGGCACAGTTTCTCCTTGCCAGACAGAGTGGAAAAGCTTTTTGCTAAGATGTAGACGAGAAGAGAGGCTAAAGACGAAGGTACGGTGCTCTGCAGAGCTAAGCACCGCTCCCGGACCTCTTTCGGCAGAAGACACACACTGCAGAGCACAGTGAGGGGCAGAATCGTCTTTGCGCGAAGAAGCAGCTTCTTCGTCTCCGGGAGCCGGAGAGAGCGGCAACTTCGCAAAGGTGATGAAACAAGCTGTACAACACTGCGATTGTGTGCGCAGCTTGCCAACTGAGAGAACACAGTACCTGACCACTCTCCTGCCTTTCTATTCACATGAACATTCGATTGGAAGCTGTTTTGGACAACTTTCTTTCTCTTCTTGCAAAACACTCGGCAGACCTCCGTGCAGCCTCTAGAACACGATGGGAGATGTTTTTTGTGCTGGCACAGTTTCTCCTTGCCAGACAGAGTGGAAAAGCTTTTGCTAAGATGTAGACGAGAAGAGAGGCTAAAGACGAAGGTACGGTGCTCTGCAGAGCTAAGCACCGCTCCCGTGCCTCTTTCGGCAGAAGGCGTACACCGCAGAGCACAGTGAGCGGCAGAATCGTCTTTGCGCGATGAAGCAGCTTCTTCGTCTCCGGGAGCCGGAGAGAGCGGCAGCTTCGCAAAGGTGATGAAACAAGCTGTACAAAACTGCGATTGTGTGCGCAGCTTGCCAACTGAGAGAAAACAGTACCTGACCACTCTCCTGCCTTTTCTATTCACATGAACATTTGATTGCAAGCTGTTTTGGACAACTTTCTTTCTCTTCTTGCAGAACACTCGGCAGACCTCCGTGCAGCTTCTAGAACACGATGGGAGATGTTTTCTGTTCTGGCAAAGTTTATCCTTGCCAGACAGAGTGGAAAAGCTTTTTGCTAAGATGTAGACGAGAAGAGAGGCTAAAGACGAAGGTACGGTGCTCTGCAGAGCTAAGCATCGCTCCCGGACCTCTTTCGGCAGAAGGCGCACACCGCAGAGCACTGTGAGCGGCAGAATCGTCTTTGCGCGAAGAAGCAGCTTCTTCGTCTCCGGGAGCCGGAGAGAGCGGCAACTTCGCAAAGGTGATGAAACAAGCTGTACAAAACTGCGATTGTGTGCGCAGCTTGCCAACTGAGAGAAAACAGTACCTGACAACTCTCCTGCCTTTTGTAATCACATGAACATTCGATTGCAAGCTGTTTTGGACAACTTTCTTTCTCTTCTTGCAAAACACTCGGCAGACCTCCGTGCAGCCTCTAGAACACGATGGGAGATGTTTTTTGTGCTGGCACAGTTTCTCCTTGCCAGACAGAGTGGAAAAGCTTTTTGCTAAGATGTAGACGAAAGAGAGGCTAAAGACGAAGGTACGGTGCTCTGCAGAGCTAAGCACCGCTCCCGGACGTCTTTCGGCAGAAGGCGCACACCGCAGAGCACTGTGAGCGGCAGAATCGTCTTTGCGCGAAGAAGCAGATTCTTCGTCTCCGGGAGCCGGAGAGAGCGGCAGCTTCGCAAAGGTGATGAAACAAGCTGTACAACACTGCGATTGTGTGCGCAGCTTGCCAACTGAGAGAAAACAGTACCTGACCACTCTCCTGCCTTTTCTATTCACATGAACATTCGATTGCAAGCTGTTTTGGACAACTTTCTTTCTCTTCTTGCAAAACACTCGGCAGACCTCCGTGCAGCCTCTAGAACACGATGGGAGATGTTTTCTGTGCTGGCACAGTTTCTCCTTGCCAGACAGGGTGGAAAAGCTTTTTGCTAAGATGTAGACGAGAAGAGAGGCTAAAGACGAAGGTACGGTGCTCTGCAGAGCTAAGCATCGCTCCCGGACCTCTTTCCGCAGAAGGCGCACACCGCAGAGCACTGTGAGCGGCAGAATCGTCTTTGCGTGAAGAAGCAGCTTCTTCGTCTCCGGGAGCCGGAGAGAGCGGCAGCTTCGCAAAGGTGATGAAACAAGCTGTACAACACTGCGATTGTGTGCGCAGCTTGCCAAGTGAGAGAAAACAGTACCTGACCACTCTCCTGCCTTTTTTATTCACATGAACATTCGATTGCAAGCTGTTTTGGACAACTTTCTTTCTCTTCTTGCAAAACACTCGGCAGACCTCCGTGCAGCCTCTAGAACACGATGGGAGATGTTTTTTTTGCTGGCACAGTTTCTCCTTGCCAGACACAGTGGAAAAGCTTTTTGCTAAGATGTAGACGAGAAGAGAGGCTAAAGAAGCACGTATGGTACTCTGCAGAGCTAAGCATCGCTCCCGGACCTCTTTCGGCAGAAGGCGCACACCGCAGAGCACAGTGAGCGGCAGAATCGTCTTTGCGCGAAGAAGCAGCTTCTTCGTCTCCGGGAGCCGGAGAGAGCGGCAACTTCGCAAAGGTGATGAAACAAGCTGTACAACACTGCGATTGTGTGCGCAGCTTGCCAAGTGAGAGAAAACAGTACCTGACCACTCTCCTGCCTTTTCTATTCACTTGAACATTCGATTGCAAGCTGTTTTGGACAACTTTCTTTCTCTTCTTGCAAAACACTCGGCAGACCTCCGTGCAGCCTCTAGAACACGATGGGAGATGTTTTTTGTGCTGGCACAGTTTCTCCTTGCCAGACAGAGTGGAAAAGCTTTTTGCTAAGATGTAGACGAGAAGAGAGGCTAAAGACGAAGGTACGGTGCTCTGCAGAGCTAAGCACAGCTCCCGGGCCTCTTTCGGCAGAAGGCGCACACCGCAGAGCACTGTGAGCGGCAGAATCGTCTTTGCGCGAAGAAGCAGCTTCTTCATCTCCGGGAGCCGGAGAGAGCGGCAACTTCGCAAAGGTGATGAAACAAGCTGTACAACACTGCGATTGTGTGCGCAGCTTGCCAAGTGGGAGAAAACAGTACCTGACCACTCTCCTGCCTTTTCTATTCACTTGAGCATTCGATTGCAAGCTGTTTTGGACAACTTTCTTTCTCTTCTTGCAAAACACTCGGCAGACCTCCGTGCAGCCTCTAGAACACGATGGGAGCTGTTTTCTGTGCTGGCACAGTTTCTCCTTGCCAGACAGAGTGAAAAAGCTTTTTGCTAAGATGTAGACGAGAAGAGAGACTAAAGACGAAGGTACGGTGCTCTGCAGAGCTAAGCACCGCTCCCGGACCTCTTTCGGCAGAAGGCGCACACCGCAGAGCACTGTGAGCGGCAGAATCGTCTTTGCGCGAAGAAGCAGCTTCTTCGTCTCCGGGAGCCGGAGAGAGCGGCAACTTCGCAAAGGTGATGAAACAAGCTGTACAACACTGCGATTGTGTGCGCAGCTTGCCAACTGAGAGAAAACAGTACCTGAGCACTCTCCTGCCTTTTCTATTCACATGAACATTCGATTGCAAGCTGTTTTGGACAACTTTCTTTCTCTTCTTGCAAAACACTCGGCAGACCTCCGTGCAGCCTCTAGAACACGATGGGAGATGTTTTTTGTGCTGGCACAGTTTCTCCTTGCCAGACAGAGTGGAAAAGCTTTTTGCTAAGATGTAGACGAGAAGAGAGGCTAAAGACGAAGGTACGGTGCTCTGCAGAGCTAAGCACCGCTCCCGGACCTCTTTCGGCAGAAGGCGCACACCGCAGAGCACTGTGAGCGGCAGAATCGTCTTTGCGCGAAGAAGCAGCTTCTTCGTCTCCGGGAGCCGGAGAGAGCGGCAACTTCGCAAAGGTGATGAAACAAGCTGTACAACACTGCGATTGTGTGCGCAGCTTGCCAACTGAGAGAAAACAGTACCTGACCACTCTCCTGCCTTTCTATTCACATGATCATTCGATTGCAAGCTGTTTTGGACAACTTTCTTTCTCTTCTTGCAAAACACTCGGCAGACCTCCGTGCAGCCTCTAGAACACGATGGGAGATGTTTTTTGTGCTGGCACAGTTTCTCCTTGCCAGACAGAGTGGAAAAGCTTTTTGCTAAGATGTAGACGAGAAGAGAGGCTAAAGACGAAGGTACGGTGCTCTGCAGAGCTAAGCACCGCTCCCGTGCCTCTTTCGGCAGAAGGCGCACACCGCAGAGCACTGTGAGCGGAAGAATCGTCTTTGCGCGAAGAAGCAGCTTCTTCGTCTCCGGGAGCCGGAGAGAGCGGCAACTTCGCAAAGGTGATGAAACAAGCTGTACAACACTGCGATTGTGTGCGCAGCTTGCCAACTGAGAGAAAACAGTACCTGACCACTCTCCTGCCTTTTCTATTCACATGAACATTCGATTGCAAGCTGTTTTGGACAACTTTCTTTCTCTTCTTGCAAAACACTCGGCAGACCTCCGGGCAGCCTCTAGAACACGATGGGAGATGTTTTCTGTGCTGGCACAGTTTCTCCTTGCCAGACAGAGTGGAAAAGCTTTTTGCTAAGATGTAGACGAGAAGAGAGGCTAAAGACGAAGGTACGGGGCTCTGCAGAGCTAAGCACCGCTTCCGGACCTCTTTGGGCAGAAGGCGCACACCGCAGAGCACTGTGAGCGGCAGAATCGTCTTTGCGCGAAGAAGCAGCTTCTTCGTCTCCGGCAGCCGGAGAGAGCGGCTACTTCGCAAAGGTGATGAAACAAGCTGTACAACACTGCGATTGTGTGAGCAGCTTGCCAACTGAGAGAAAACAGTACCTGACCACTCTCCTGCCTTTTCTATTCACATGAACATTCGATTGCAAGCTGTTTTGGACAACTTTCTTTCTCTTCTTGCAAAACACTCGGCAGACCTCCGTGCAGCCTCTAGAAGACGATGGGAGATGTTTTCTGTGCTGGCACAGTTTCTCCTTGCCAGACAGAGTGGAAAAGCTTTTTGCTAAGATGTAGACGAGAAGAGAGGCTAAAGACGAAGGTACGGTGCTCTGCAGAGCTAAGCACCGCTCCCGTGCCTCTTTCGGCTGAAGGCGTACACCGCAGAGCACAGTGAGCGGCAGAATCGTCTTTGCGCGAAGAAGCAGCTTCTTCGTCTCCGGGAGCCGGAGAGAGCGGCAGCTTCGCAAAGGTGATGAAACAAGCTGTACAAAACTGCGATTGTGTGCGCAGCTTGCCAACTGAGAGAAAACAGTACCTGACCACTCTCCTGCCTTTTCTATTCACATGAACATTCGATTGCAAGCTGTTTTGGACAACTTTCTTTCTCTTCTTGCAGAACACTCGGCAGACCTCCGTGCAGCTTCTAGAACACGATGGGAGATGTTTTCTGTTCTGGCAAAGTTTATCCTTGCCAGACAGAGTGGAAAAGCTTTTTGCTAAGATGTAGACGAGAAGAGAGGCTAAAGACGAAGGTACGGTGCTCTGCAGAGCTAAGCATCGCTCCCGGACCTCTTTCGGTAGAAGGCGCACACCGCAGAGCACTGTGAGCGGCAGAATCGTCTTTGCGCGAAGAAGCAGCTTCTTCGTCTCCGGCAGCCGGAGAGTGCGGCAACTTCGCAAAGGTGATGAAACAAGCTGTACAAAACTGCGATTGTGTGCGCAGCTTGCCAACTGAGAGAAAACAGTACCTGACCACTCTCCTGCCTTTTGTAATCACATGAATATTCGATTGCAAGCTGTTTTGGACAACTTTCTTTCTCTTCTTACAAAACACTCGGCAGACCTCCGTGCAGCCTCTAGAACACGATGGGAGATGTTTTGTGTGCTGGCACAGTTTCTCCTTGCCAGACAGAGTGGAAAAGCTTTTTGCTAAGATGTAGACGAGAAGAGAGGCTAAAGACGAAGGTACGGTGCTCTGCAGAGCTAAGCATCGCTCCCGGGCCTCTTTCGGCAGAAGGCGCACACCGCAGAGCACTGTGAACGGCAGAATCGTCTTTGCGCGAAGAAGCAGCTTCTTCGTCTCCGGGAGCCGGAGAGAGCGGCAGCTTCGCAAAGGTGGTGAAACAAGCTGTACAACACTGCGATTGTGTGCGCAGCTTGCCAACTGAGAGAAAACAGTACCTGACCACTCTCCTGCCTTTTCTATACACTTGAACATTCGATTGCAAGCTGTTTTGGACAACTTTCTTTCTCTTCTTGCAAAACACTCGGCAGACCTCCGTGCAGCCTCTAGAACACGATGGGAGATGTTTTTTGTGCTGGCACAGTTTCTCCTTGCCAGACAGAGTGGAAAAGCTTTTTGCTAAGATGTAGACGAAAGAGAGGCTAAAGACAAAGGTACGGTGCTCTGCAGAGCTAAGCACCGCTCCCGGACGTCTTTCGGCAGAAGGCGCACACCGCAGAGTACTGTGAGCGGCAGAATCGTCTTTGCGCGAAGAAGCAGCTTCTTCGTCTCCGGCAGCCGGAGAGAGCGGCAGCTTCGCAAAGGTGATGAAACAAGCTGTACAACACTGCGATTGTGTGCGCAGCTTGCCAACTGAGAGAAAACAGTACCTGACCACTCTCCTGCCTTTTCTATTCACATGAACATTCGATTGCAAGCTGTTTTGGACAACTTTCTTTCTCTTCTTGCAAAACACTCGGCAGACCTCCGTGCAGCCTCTAGAACACGATGGGAGATGTTTTCTGTGCTGGCACAGTTTCTCCTTGCCAGACAGAGTGAAAAAGCTTTTTGCTAAGATGTAGACGAGAAGAGAGACTAAAGACGAAGGTACGGTGCTCTGCAGAGCTAAGCACTGCTCCCGGACCTCTTTCGGCAGAAGGCGCACACCGCAGAGCACAGTGAGCGGCAGAATCGTCTTTGCGCGAAGAAGCAGCTTCTTCGTCTCCGGGAGCCGGAGAGAGCGGCAACTTCGCAAAGGTGATGAAACAAGCTGTACAACACTGCGATTGTGTGCGCAGCTTGCCAACTGAGAGAAAACAGTACCTGACCACTCTCCTGCCTTTTCTATTCACATGAACATTCGATTGCAAGCTGTTTTGGACAACTTTCTTTCTCTTCTTGCAAAACACTCGGCAGACCTCCGTGCAGCCTCTAGAACACGATGGGAGATGTTTTCTGTGCTGGCACAGTTTCTCCTTGCCAGACAGAGTGGAAAAGCTTTTTGCTAAGATGTAGACGAGAAGAGAGGCTAAAGACGAAGGTACGGTGGTCTGCAGAGCTAAGCACCGCTCCCGGACCTCTTTCGGCAGAAGGCGCACACCGCAGAGCACTGTGAGCGGCAGAATCGTCTTTGCGCGAAGAAGCAGCTTCTTCGTCTCCGGGAGCCGGAGAGAGCGGCAACTTCGCAAAGGTGATGAAACAAGCTGTACAACACTGCGATTGTGTGCGCAGCTTGCCAACTGAGAGAAAACAGTACCTGACCACTCTCCTGCCTTTTCTATTCACATGAACATTCGATTGCAAGCTGTTTTGGACAACTTTCTTTCTCTTCTTGCAAAACACTCGGCAGACCTCCGTGCAGCCTCTAGAACACGATGGGAGATGTTTTCTGTGCTGGCACAGTTTCTCCTTGCCAGACAGAGTGGAAAAGCTTTTTGCTAAGATGTAGACGAGAAGAGAGGCTAAAGACGAAGGTACGGTGCTCTGCAGAGCTAAGCACCGCTCCCGGACGTCTTTCGGCAGAAGGCGCACACCGCAGAGCACTGTGAGCGGCAGAATCGTCTTTGCACGAAGAAGCAGCTTCTTCGTCTCCGGGAGCCGGAGAGAGCGGCAACTTCGCAAAGGTGATGAAACAAGCTGTACAACACTGCGATTGTGTGCGCAGCTTGCCAACTGAGAGAAAACAGTACCTGACCACTCTCCTGCCTTTTCTATTCACTTGAATATTCGATTGGAATCTGTTTTGGACAACTTTCTTTCTCTTCTTGCAAAACACTCGGCAGACCTCCGTGCAGCCTCTAGAAGACGATGGGAGGTGTTTTCTGTGCTGGCACCGTTTCTCCTTGCCAGACAGAGTGGAAAAGCTTTTTGCTAAGATGTAGACGAGAAGAGAGGCTAAAGACGAAGGTACGGTGCTCTGCAGAGCTAAGCACCGCTTCCGGACCTCTTTGGGCAGAAGGCGCACACCGCAGAGCACTGTGAGCGGCAGAATCGTCTTTGCGCGAAGAAGCAGCTTCTTCGTCTCCGGCAGCCGGAGAGAGCGGCAACTACGCAAAGGTGATGAAACAAGCTGTACAACACTGCGATTGTGTGAGCAGCTTGCCAACTGAGAGAAAACAGTACCTGACCACTCTCCTGCCTTTTCTATTCACATGAACATTCGATTGCAAGCTGTTTTGGACAACTTTCTTTCTCTTCTTGCAAAACACTCGGCAGACCTCCGTGCAGCCTCTAGAAGACGATGGGAGATGTTTTCTGTGCTGGCACAGTTTCTCCTTGCCAGACAGAGTGGAAAAGCTTTTTGCTAAGATGTAGACGAGAAGAGAGGCTAAAGACGAAGGTACGGTGCTCTGCAGAGCTAAGCACCGCTCCCGGACGTCTTTCGGCAGAAGACACACACTGCAGAGCACAGTGAGGGGCAGAATCGTCTTTGCGCGAAGAAGCAGCTTCTTCGTCTCCGGCAGCCGGAGAGAGCGGCAACTTCGCAAAGGTGATGAAACAAGCTGTACAACACTGCGATTGTGTGCGCAGCTTGCCAACTGAGAGAACACAGTACCTGACCACTCTCCTGCCTTTCTATTCACATGAACATTCGATTGGAAGCTGTTTTGGACAACTTTCTTTCTCTTCTTGCAAAACACTCGGCAGACCTCCGTGCAGCCTCTAGAACACGATGGGAGATGTTTTTTGTGCTGGCACAGTTTCTCCTTGCCAGACAGAGTGGAAAAGCTTTTGCTAAGATGTAGACGAGAAGAGAGGCTAAAGACGAAGGTACGGTGCTCTGCAGAGCCAAGCACCGCTCCCGTGCCTCTTTCGGCAGAAGGCGTACACCGCAGAGCACAGTGAGCGGCAGAATCGTCTTTGCGCGATGAAGCAGCTTCTTCGTCTCCGGGAGCCGGAGAGAGCGGCAGCTTCGCAAAGGTGATGAAACAAGCTGTACAAAACTGCGATTGTGTGCGCAGCTTGCCAACTGAGAGAAAACAGTACCTGACCACTCTCCTGCCTTTTCTATTCACATGAACATTCGATTGCAAGCTGTTTTGGACAACTTTCTTTCTCTTCTTGCAGAACACTCGGCAGACCTCCGTGCAGCTTCTAGAACACGATGGGAGATGTTTTCTGTTCTGGCAAAGTTTATCCTTGCCAGACAGAGTGGAAAAGCTTTTTGCTAAGATGTAGACGAGAAGAGAGGCTAAAGACGAAGGTACGGTGCTCTGCAGAGCTAAGCATCGCTCCCGGACCTCTTTCGGTAGAAGGCGCACACCGCAGAGCACTGTGAACGGCAGAATCGTCTTTGCGCGAAGAAGCAGCTTCTTCGTCTCCGGGAGCCGGAGAGAGCGGCAACTTCGCAAAGGTGATGAAACAAGCTGTACAAAACTGCGATTGTGTGCGCAGCTTGCCAACTGAGAGAAAACAGTACCTGACAACTCTCCTGCCTTTTGTAATCACATGAACATTCGATTGCAAGCTGTTTTGGACAACTTTCTTTCTCTTCTTGCAAAACACTCGGCAGACCTCCGTGCAGCCTCTAGAACACGATGGGAGATGTTTTCTGTGCTGGCACAGTTTCTCCTTGCCAGACAGAGTGGAAAAGCTTTTTGCTAAGATGTAGACGAGAAGAGAGGCTAAAGACGAAGGTACGGTGGTCTGCAGAGCTAAGCACCGCTCCCGGACCTCTTTCGGCAGAAGGCGCACACCGCAGAGCACTGTGAGCGGCAGAATCGTCTTTGCGCGAAGAAGCAGCTTCTTCGTCTCCGGGAGCCGGAGAGAGCGGCAACTTCGCAAAGGTGATGAAACAAGCTGTACAACACTGCGATTGTGTGCGCAGCTTGCCAACTGAGAGAAAACAGTACCTGACCACTCTCCTACCTTTTCTATTCACATGAACATTCGATTGCAAGCTGTTTTGGACAACTTTCTTTCTCTTCTTGCAAAACACTCGGCAGACCTCCGTGCAGCTTCTAGAACACGATGGGAGATGTTTTCTGTGCTGGCACAGTTTCTCCTTGCCAGACAGAGTGGAAAAGCTTTTTGCTAAGATGTAGACGAGAAGAGAGGCTAAAGACGAAGGTACGGTGCTCTGCAGAGCTAAGCACCGCTCCCGGACGTCTTTCGGCAGAAGGCGCACACCGCAGAGCACTGTGAGCGGCAGAATCGTCTTTGCGCGAAGAAGCAGCTTCTTCGTCTCCGGGAGCCGGAGAGAGCGGCAACTTCGCAAAGGTGATGAAACAAGCTGTACAACACTGCGATTGTGTGCGCAGCTTGCCAAGTGAGAGAAAACAGTACCTGACCACTCTCCTGCCTTTTCTATTCTCTTGAACATTCGATTGCAAGCTGTTTTGGACAACTTTCTTTCTCTTCTTGCAAAACACTCGGCAGACCTCCGTGCAGCCTCTAGGAGACGATGGGAGGTGTTTTCTGTGCTGGCACAGTTTCTCCTTGCCAGACAGAGTGGAAAAGCTTTTTGCTAAGATGTAGACGAGAAGCGAGGCCAAAGAAGCACGTATGGTACTCTGCAGAGCTAAGCATCGCTCCCGGACTTCTTTCGGCAGAAGGCGCACACCGCAGAGCACTGTGAGCGGCAGAATCGTCTTTGCGCGAAGAAGCAGCTTCTTCGTCTCCGGCAGCCGGAGAGAGCGGCAGCTTCGCAAAGGTGATGAAACAAGCTGTACAACACTGCGATTGTGTGCGCAGCTTGCCAACTGAGAGAAAACAGTACCTGACCACTCTCCTGCCTTTTCTATTCACATGAACATTCGATTGCAAGCTGTTTTGGACAACTTTCTTTCTCTTCTTGCAAAACACTCGGCAGACCTCCGTGCAGCCTCTAGAACACGATGGGAGATGTTTTCTGTGCTGGCACAGTTTCTCCTTGCCAGACAGAGTGAAAAAGCTTTTTGCTAAGATGTAGACGAGAAGAGAGACTAAAGACGAAGGTACGGTGCTCTGCAGAGCTAAGCACCGCTCCCGGACCTCTTTCGGCAGGAGGCGCACACCGCAGAGCACTGTGAGCGGCAGAATCGTCTTTGCGCGAAGAAGCAGCTTCTTCGTCTCCGGGAGCCGGAGAGAGCGGCAACTTTGCAAAGGTGATGAAACAAGCTGTACAACACTGCGATTGTGTGCGCAGCTTGCCAACTGAGAGAAAACAGTACCTGACCACTCTCCTGCCTTTTCTATTCACATGAACATTCGATTGCAAGCTGTTTTGGACAACTTTCTTTCTCTTCTTGCAAAACACTCGGCAGACCTCCGTGCAGCCTCTAGAACACGATGGGAGATGTTTTCTGTGCTGGCACAGTTTCTCCTTGCCAGACAGAGTGAAAAAGCTTTTTGCTAAGATGTAGACGAGAAGAGAGACTAAAGACGAAGGTACGGTGCTCTGCAGAGCTAAGCACCGCTCCCGGACCTCTTTCGGCAGAAGGCGCACACCGCAGAGCACTGTGAGCGGCAGAATCGTCTTTGCGCGAAGAAGCAGCTTCTTCGTCTCCGGCAGCCGGAGAGAGCGGCAACTTCGCAAAGGTGATGAAACAAGCTGTACAACACTGCGATTGTGTGCGCAGCTTGCCAACTGAGAGAAAACAGTACCTGACCACTCTCCTGCCTTTTCTATTCACATGAACATTCGATTGCAAGCTGTTTTGGACAACTTTCTTTCTCTTCTTGCAAAACACTCGGCAGACCTCCGTGCAGCCTCTAGAACACGATGGGAGATGTTTTCTGTGCTGGCACAGTTTCTCCTTGCCAGACAGAGTGGAAAAGCTTTTTGCTAAGATGTAGACGAGAAGAGAGGCTAAAGACGAAGGTACGGTGGTCTGCAGAGCTAAGCACCGCTCCCGGACCTCTTTCGGCAGAAGGCGCACACCGCAGAGCACTGTGAGCGGCAGAATCGTCTTTGCGCGAAGAAGCAGCTTCTTCGTCTCCGGGAGCCGGAGAGAGCGGCAACTTCGCAAAGGTAATGAAACAAGCTGTACAACACTGCGATTGTGTGCGCAGCTTGCCAACTGAGAGAAAACAGTACCTGACCACTCTCCTACCTTTTCTATTCACATGAACATTCGATTGCAAGCTGTTTTGGACAACTTTCTTTCTCTTCTTGCAAAACACTCGGCAGACCTCCGTGCAGCTTCTAGAACACGATGGGAGATGTTTTCTGTGCTGGCAAAGTTTCTCCTTGCCAGACAGAGTGGAAAAGCTTTTTGCTAAGATGTAGACGAGAAGAGAGGCTAAAGACGAAGGTACGGTGCTCTGCAGAGCTAAGCACCGCTCCCGGACGTCTTTCGGCAGAAGGCGCACACCGCAGAGCACTGTGAGCGGCAGAATCGTCTTTGCGCGAAGAAGCAGCTTCTTCGTCTCCGGGAGCCGGAGAGAGCGGCAACTTCGCAAAGGTGATGAAACAAGCTGTAAAACACTGCGATTGTGTGCGCAGCTTGCCAAGTGAGAGAAAACAGTACCTGACCACTCTCCTGCCTTTTCTATTCACATGAACATTCGATTGGAAGCTGTTTTGGACAACTTTCTTTCTCTTCTTGCAAAACACTCGGCAGACCTCCGTGCAGCCTCTAGAACACGATGGGAAATGTTTTCTGTGCTGGCAAAGTTTCTCCTTGCCAGACAGATTGGAAAAGCTTTTTGCTAAGATGTAGACGAGAAGAGAGGCTAAAGACGAAGGTACGGTGCTCTGCAGAGCTAAGCACAGCTCCCGTGCCTCTTTCGGCAGAAGGCGCACACCGCAGAGCACTGTGAGCGGCAGAATCGTCTTTGCGCGAAGAAGCAGCTTCTTCGTCTCCGGGAGCCGGAGAGAGCGGCAACTTCGCAAAGGTGATGAAACAAGCTGTACAACACTGCGATTGTGTGCGCAGCTTGCCAACTGAGAGAAAACAGTACCTGACCACTCTCCTGCCTTTTTTATTCACATGAACATTCGGTTGCAAGCTGTTTTGGACAACTTTCTTTCTCTTCTTGCAAAACACTCGGCAGACCTCCATGCAGCCTCTAGAACACGATGGGAGATGTTTTCTGTGCTGGCACAGTTACTCCTTGCCAGACAAAGTGGAAAAGCTTTTTGCTACGATGTAGACGAGAAGAGAGGCTAAAGAAGCAGGTACGGTGCTCTGCAGAGCTAAGCACAGCTCCCGTGCCTCTTTCGGCAGAAGGCGCACACCGAAGAGCACTGTGAGCGGCAGAATCGTCTTTGCGCGAAGAAGCAGCTTCTTCGTCTCCGGGAGCCGGAGAGAGCGGCAACTTCGCAAAGGTGATGAAACAAGCTGTACAACACTGCGATTGTGTGCGCAGCTTGCCAAGTGAGAGAAAACAGTACCTGACCACTCTCCTGCCTTTTCTATTCACATGAACATTCGATTGCAAGCTGTTTTGGACAACTTTCTTTCTCTTCTTGCAAAACACTCGGCAGACCTCCGTGCAGCCTCTAGAACACGATGGGAGATGTTTTCTGTGCTGGCACAGTTTCTCCTTGCCAGACAGAGTGGAAAAGCTTTTTGCTAAGATGTAGACAAGAAGAGAGGCTAAAGAAGCACGTATGGTACTCTGCAGAGCTAAGCATCGCTCCCGGACTTCTTTCGGCAGAAGGCGCACACCGCAGAGCACAGTGAGCGGCAGAATCGTCTTTGCGCGAAGAATCAGCTTCTTCGTCTCCGGGAGCCGGAGAGAGCGGCAACTTCGCAAAGGTGATGAAACAAGCTGTACAACACTGCGATTGTGTGAGCAGCTTGCCAACTGAGAGAAAACAGTACCTGACCACTCTCCTGCCTTTTCTATTCACATGAACATTCGATTGCAAGCTGTTTTGGACAACTTTCTTTCTCTTCTTGCAAAACACTCGGCAGACCTCCGTGCAGCCTCTAGAACACGATGGGAGATGTTTTCTGTGCTGGCACAGTTTCTCCTTGCCAGACAGAGTGGAAAAGCTTTTTGCTAAGATGTAGACGTGAAGAGAGGCTAAAGAAGCAGGTATGGTGCTCTGCAGAGCTAAGCACCGCTCCCGGACGTCTTTCGGCAGAAGGCGCACACCGCAGAGCACTGTGAGCGGCAGAATCGTCTTTGCGCGATGAAGCAGCTTCTTCGTCTCCGGGAGCCGGAGAGAGCGGCAGCTTCGCAAAGGTGATGAAAAAAGCTGTACAACACTGCGATTGTGTGCGCAGCTTGCCAACTGAGAGAAAACAGTACCTGACCACTCTCCTGCCTTTTCTATTCACATGAACATTCGATTGCAAGCTGTTTTGGACAACTTTCTTTCTCTTCTTGCAGAACACTCGGCAGACCTCCGTGCAGCTTCTAGAACACGATGGGAGATGTTTTCTGTTCTGGCAAAGTTTATCCTTGCCAGACAGAGTGGAAAAGCTTTTTGCTAAGATGTAGACGAGAAGAGAGACTAAAGACGAAGGTACGGTGCTCTGCAGAGCTAAGCACCGCTCCCGGACCTCTTTCGGCAGAAGGCGCACACCGCAGAGCACTGTGAGCGGCAGAATCGTCTTTGCGCGAAGAAGCAGCTTCTTCGTCTCCGGGAGCCGGAGAGAGCGGCAGCTTCGCAAAGGTGATGAAACAAGCTGTACAACACTGCGATTGTGTGCGCAGCTTGCCAACTGAGAGAAAACAGTACCTGACCACTCTCCTGCCTTTTCTATTCACATGAACATTCGATTGCAAGCTGTTTTGGACAACTTTCTTTCTCTTCTTGCAAAACACTCGGCAGACCTCCGTGCAGCCTCTAGAACACGATGGGAGATGTTTTGTGTGCTGGCACAGTTTGTCCTTGCCAGACAGAGTGGAAAAGCTTTTTGCTAAGATATAGACGTGAAGAGACGCTAAAGAAGCACGTATGGTACTCTGCAGATCTAACACCGCTCCCGGACCACTTTCGGCAGAAGGCGCACACTGCAGAGCACAGTGAGCGGCAGAATCGTCTTTGCGCGAAGAAGCAGCTTCTTCGTCTCCGGGAGCCGGAGAGAGCGGCAACTTCGCAAAGGTGATGAAACAAGCTGTACAACACTGCGATTGTGTGCGCAGCTTGCCAACTGAGAGAAAACAGTGCCTGACCACTCTCCTGCCTTTTCTATTCACATGAACATTCGATTGCAAGCTGTTTTGGACAACTTTCTTTCTCTTCTTGCAAAACACTCGGCAGACCTCCGTGCAGCCTCTAGAACACGATGGGAGATGTTTTTTGTGCTGGCACAGTTTCTCCTTGCCAGACAGAGTGGAAAAGCTTTTTGCTAAAATATAGACGAGAAGAGAGGCTAAAGACGAAGGTACGGTGCTCTGCAGAGCTAAGCACCGCTCCCGGACCTCTTTCGGCAGAAGGCGCACACCGCAGAGCACTGTGAGCGGCAGAATCGTCTTTGCGCGAAGAAGCAGCTTCTTCGTCTCCGGGAGACGGAGAGAGCGGCAGCTTCGCAAAGGTGATGAAACAAGCTGTACAACACTGCGATTGTGTGCGCAGCTTGCCAACTGAGAGAAAACAGTACCTGACCACTCTCCTGCCTTTTCTATTCACATGAACATTCGATTGCAAGCTGTTTTGGACAACTTTCTTTCTCTTCTTGCAAAACACTCGGCAGACCTCCGTGCAGCCTCTAGAACACGATGGGAGATGTTTTTTGTGCTGGCACAGTTTCTCCTTGCCAGACAGAGTGGAAAAGCTTTTTGCTAAGATGTAGACGAGAAGCGAGGCTAAAGAAACACGTATGGTACTCTGCAGAGCTAAGCATCGCTCCCGGACCTCTTTGGGCAGAAGGCGCACACCGCAGAGCACTGTGAGCGGCAGAATCGTCTTTGCGCGAAGAAGCAGCTTCTTCGTCTCCGGGAGCCGGAGAGAGCGGCAACTTCGCAAAGGTGATGAAACAAGCTGTACAACACTGCGATTGTGTGCGCAGCTTGCCAAGTGGGAGAAAACAGTACCTGACCACTCTCCTGCCTTTTCTATTCACATGAACATTCGATTGCAAGCTGTTTTGGACAACTTTCTTTCTCTTCTTGCAAAACACTCGGCAGACCTCCGTGCAGCCTCTAGAACTCGATGGGAGATGTTTTTTGTGCTGGCACAGTTTCTCCTTGCCAGACAGAGTGGAAAAGCTTTTTGCTACGATGTAGACGAGAAGAGAGGCTAAAGACGAAGGTACGGTGCTCTGCAGAGCTAAGCCCAGCTCCTAGGCCTCTTTCGGCAGAAGGCGCACACCGCAGAGCACTGTGAGCGGCAGAATCGTCTTTGCGCGAAGAAGCAGCTTCTTCGTCTCCGGGAGCCGGAGAGAGCGGCAACTTCGCAAAGGTGATGAAACAAGCTGTACAACACTGCGATTGTGTGCGCAGCTTGCCAACTGAGAGAAAACAGTACCTGACCACTCTCCTGCCTTTTCCATTCACATGAACATTCGATTGCAAGCTGTTTTGGACAACTTTCTTTCTCTTCTTGCAAAACACTCGGCAGACCTCCGTGCAGCCTCTAGAAGACGATGGGAGATGTTTTATGTGCTGGCAAAGTTTCTCCTTGCCAGACAGAGTGGAAAAGCTTTTTGCTAAGATGTAGACGAGAAGAGAGGCTAAAGACGAAGGTACGGTGCTCTGCAGAGCTAAGCACCGCTCCCGTGCCTCTTTCGGCAGAAGGCGCACACCGCAGAGCACTGTGAGCGGCAGAATCGTCTTTGCGCGAAGAAGCAGCTTCTTCGTCTCCGGCAGCCGGAGAGAGCGGCAACTTCGCAAAGGTGATGAAACAAGCTGTACAAAACTGCGATTGTGTGCGCAGCTTGCCAACTGAGAGAAAACAGTACCTGACCACTCTCCTGCCTTTCTATTCACATGATCATTCGATTGCAAGCTGTTTTGGACAACTTTCTTTCTCTTCTTGCAAAACACTCGGCAGACCTCCGTGCAGCCTCTAGAACACGATGGGAGATGTTTTCTGTGCTGGCACAGTTTCTCCTAGCCAGACAGAGTGGAAAAGCTTTTTGCTAAGATGTAGACGAGAAGAGAGACTAAAGACGAAGGTACGGTGCTCTGCAGAGCTAAGCACAGCTCCCGTGCCTCTTTCGGCAGAAGGCGCACACCGCAGAGCACTGTGAGCGGCAGAATCGTCTTTGCGCGAAGAAGCAGCTTCTTCGTCTCCGGGAGCCGGAGAGAGCGGCAACTTCGCAAAGGTGATGAAACAAGCTGTACAAAACTGCGATTGTGTGCGCAGCTTGCCAACTGAGAGAAAACAGTACCTGACCACTCTCCTGCCTTTCTATTCACATGATCATTCGATTGCAAGCTGTTTTGGACAACTTTCTTTCTCTTCTTGCAAAACACTCGGCAGACCTCCGTGCAGCCTCTAGAACACGATGGGAGATGTTTTCTGTGCTGGCACAGTTTCTCCTTGCCAGACAGAGTGGAAAAGCTTTTTGCTAAGATGTAGACGAGAAGAGAGGCTAAAGACGAAGGTACGGTGCTCTGCAGAGCTAAGCACAGCTCCCGTGCCTCTTTCGGCAGAAGGCGCACACCGCAGAGCACTGTGAGCGGCAGAATCGTCTTTGCGCGAAGAAGCAGCTTCTTCGTCTCCGGGAGCCGGAGAGAGCGGCAACTTCGCAAAGGTGATGAAACAAGCTGTACAACACTGCGATTGTGTGCGCAGCTTGCCAACTGAGAGAAAACAGTACCTGACCACTCTCCTGCCTTTTCTATTCACATGAACATTCGATTGCAAGCTGTTTTGGACAACTTTCTTTCTCTTCTTGCAAAACACTCGGCAGACCTCCGTGCAGCTTCTAGAACACGATGGGAGATGTTTTCTGTGCTGGCACAGTTTCTCCTTGCCAGACAGAGTGGAAAAGCTTTTTGCTAAGATGTAGACGAGAAGAGAGACTAAAGACGAAGGTACGGTGCTCTGCAGAGCTAAGCACCGCTCCCGGACCTCTTTCGGCAGAAGGCGCACACCGCAGAGCACTGTGAGCGGCAGAATCGTCTTTGCGCGAAGAAGCAGCTTCTTCGTCTCCGGCAGCCGGAGAGAGCGGCAGCTTCGCAAAGGTGATGAAACAAGCTGTACAACACTGCGATTGTGTGCGCAGCTTGCCAACTGAGAGAAAACAGTACCTGACCACTCTCCTGCCTTTTCTATACACTTGAACATTCGATTGCAAGCTGTTTTGGACAACATTCTTTCTCTTCTTGCAAAACACTCGGTAGACCTCCGTGCAGCCTCTAGAACACGATGGGAGATGTTTTTTGTGCTGGCACAGTTTCTCCTTGCCAGACAGAGTGGAAAAGCTTTTTGCTAAGATGTAGACGAGAAGAGAGACTAAAGACGAAGGTACGGTGCTCTGCAGAGCTAAGCACCGCTCCTGGACGTCTTTCGGCAGAAGGCGCACACCGCAGAGCACTGTGAGCGGCAGAATCGTCTTTGCGCGAAGAAGCAGCTTCTTCGTCTCCGGGAGCCGGAGAGAGCGGCAACTTCGCAAAGGTGATGAAACAAGCTGTACAACACTGCGATTGTGTGCGCAGCTTGCCAACTGAGAGAAAACAGTACCTGACCACTCTCCTGCCTTTTCTATTCACTTGAACATTCGATTGCAAGCTGTTTTGGACAACTTTCTTTCTCTTCTTGCAAAACACTCGGCAGACCTCCGTGCAGCCTCTAGAACACGATGGGAGATGTTTTTTGTGCTGGCACAGTTTCTCCTTGCCAGACAGAGTGGAAAAGCTTTTTGCTAAGATGTAGATGAGAAGAGAGGCTAAAGACGAAGGTACGGTGCTCTGCAGAGCTAAGCACAGCTCCCGGACCTCTTTCAGCAGAAGGCGCACACCGCAGAGCACTGTGAGCGGCAGAATCGTCTTTGCGCGAAGAAGCAGCTTCTTCGTCTCCGGGAGCCGGAGAGAGCGGCAGCTTCGCAAAGGTGATGAAACAAGCTGTACAACACTGCGATTGTGTGCGCAGCTTGCCAAGTGGGAGAAAACAGTACCTGACCACTCGCCTGCCTTTTCTATTCACATGAACATTCGATTGCAAGCTGTTTTGGACAACTTTCTTTCTCTTCTTGCAAAACACTCGGCAGACCTCCGTGCAGCTTCTAGAACACGATGGGAGATGTTTTCTGTGCTGGCACAGTTTCTCCTTGCCAGACAGAGTGGAAAAGCTTTTTGCTAAGATGTAGACGAGAAGAGAGGCTAAAGACGAAGGTACGGTGCTCTGCAGAGCTAAGCACCGCTTCCGGACCTCTTTGGGCAGAAGGCGCACACCGCAGAGCACTGTGAGCGGCAGAATCGTCTTTGCGCGAAGAAGCAGCTTCTTCGTCTCCGGGAGCCGGAGAGAGCGGCAACTTCGCAAAGGTGATGAAACAAGCTGTACAACACTGCGATTGTGTGCGCAGCTTGCCAACTGAGAGAAAACAGTACCTGACCACTCTCCTGCCTTTTCTAATCACATGAACATTCGATTGCAAGCTGTTTTGGACAACTTTCTTTCTCTTCTTGCAAAACACTCGGCAGACCTCCGTGCAGCCTCTAGAACACGATGGGAGATGTTTTCTGTGCTGGCACAGTTTCTCCTTGCCAGACAGAGTGGAAAAGCTTTTTGCTAAGATGTAGACGAGAAGAGAGGCTAAAGACGAAGGTACGGTGCTCTGCAGAGCTAAGCACCGCTCCCGTGCCTCTTTCGGCAGAAGGCGCACACCGCAGAGCACTGTGAGCGGCAGAATCGTCTTTGCGCGAAGAAGCAGCTTCTTCGTCTCCGGGAGCCGGAGAGAGCGGCAACTTCGCAAAGGTGATGAAACAAGCTGTACAACACTGCGATTGTGTGAGCAGCGTGCCAACTGAGAGAAAACAGTACCTGACCACTCTCCTGCCTTTTGTAATCACATGAACATTCGATTGCAAGTTGTTTTGGACAACTTTCTTTCTCTTCTTGCAAAACACTCGGCAGACCTCCGTGCAGCCTCTAGAAGACGATGGGAGATGTTTTCTGTGCTGGCACAGTTTCTCCTTGCCAGACAGAGTGGAAAAGCTTTTTGCTAAGATGTAGACGAGAAGAGAGGCTAAAGACGAAGGTACGGTGCTCTGCAGAGCTAAGCACCGCTCCCGGACGTCTTTCGGCAGAAGGCGCACACCGCAGAGCACTGTGAGCGGCAGAATCGTCTTTGCGCGAAGAAGCAGCTTCTTCGTCTCCGGGAGCCGGAGAGAGCGGCAACTTCGCAAAGGTGATGAAACAAGCTGTACAACACTGCGATTGTGTGCGCAGCTTGCCAACTGAGAGAAAACAGTACCTGACCACTCTCCTGCCTTTTCTATTCACATGAACATTCGATTGCAAGCTGTTTTGGACAACTTTCTTTCTCTTCTTGCAAAACACTTGGCAGACCTCCGTGCAGCTTCTAGAACGCGATGGGAGATGTTTTCAGTTCTGGCAAAGTTTATCCTTGCCAGACAGAGTGGAAAAGATTTTTGCTAAGATGTAGACGAGAAGAGAGGCTAAAGACGAAGGTACGGTGCTCTGCAGAGCTAAGCATCGCTCCCGGACCTCTTTCGGTAGAAGGCGCACACCGCAGAGCACTGTGAGCGGCAGAATCGTCTTTGCGCGAAGAAGCAGCTTCTTCGTCTCCGGGAGCCGGAGAGAGCGGCAACTTCGCAAAGGTGATGAAACAAGCTGTACAAAACTGCGATTGTGTGCGCAGCTTGCCAACTGAGAGAAAACAGTACCTGACCACTCTCCTGCCTTTTCTATTCACATGAACATTCGATTGCAAGCTGTTTTGGACAACTTTCTTTCTCTTCTTGCAAAACACTCGGCAGACCTCCGTGCAGCCTCTAGAACACGATGGGAGATGTTTTTTGTGCTGGCACAGTTTCTCCTTGCCAGACAGAGTGGAAAAGCTTTTTGCTAAGATGTAGACGAAAGAGAGGCTAAAGACAAAGGTACGGTGCTCTGCAGAGCTAAGCACCGCTCCCGGACGTCTTTCGGCAGAAGGCGCACACCGCAGAGCACTGTGAGCGGCAGAATCGTCTTTGCGCGAAGAAGCAGCTTCTTCGTCTCCGGGAGCCGGAGAGAGCGGCAGCTTCGCAAAGGTGATGAAACAAGCTGTACAACACTGCGATTGTGTGCGCAGCTTGCCAACTGAGAGAAAACAGTACCTGACCACTCTCCTGCCTTTTCTATTCACATGAACATTCGATTGCAAGCTGTTTTGGACAACTTTCTTTCTCTTCTTGCAAAACACTCGGCAGACCTCCGTGCAGCCTCTAGAACACGATGGGAGATGTTTTCTGTGCTGGCACAGTTTCTCCTTGCCAGACAGAGTGGAAAAGCTTTTTGCTAAGATGTAGACGAGAAGAGAGGCTAAAGACGAAGGTACGGTGCTCTGCAGAGCTAAGCACCGCTCCCGTGCCTCTTTCGGCAGAAGGCGCACACCGCAGAGCACTGTGAGCGGCAGAATCGTCTTTGCGCGAAGAAGCAGCTTCTTCGTCTCCGGGAGCCGGAGAGAGCGGCAACTTCGCAAAGGTGATGAAACAAGCTGTACAACACTGCGATTGTGTGAGCAGCGTGCCAACTGAGAGAAAACAGTACCTGACCACTCTCCTGCCTTTTGTAATCACATGAACATTCGATTGCAAGTTGTTTTGGACAACTTTCTTTCTCTTCTTGCAAAACACTCGGCAGACCTCCGTGCAGCCTCTAGAAGACGATGGGAGATGTTTTCTGTGCTGGCACAGTTTCTCCTTGCCAGACAGAGTGGAAAAGCTTTTTGCTAAGATGCAGACGAGAAGAGAGGCTAAAGACGAAGGTACGGTGCTCTGCAGAGCTAAGCACCGCTCCCGGACGTCTTTCGGCAGAAGGCGCACACCGCAGAGCACTGTGAGCGGCAGAATCGTCTTTGCGCGAAGAAGCAGCTTCTTCGTCTCCGGGAGCCGGAGAGAGCGGCAACTTCGCAAAGGTGATGAAACAAGCTGTACAACACTGCGATTGTGTGCGCAGCTTGCCAACTGAGAGAAAACAGTACCTGACCACTCTCCTGCCTTTTCTATTCACATGAACATTCGATTGCAAGCTGTTTTGGACAACTTTCTTTCTCTTCTTGCAAAACACTTGGCAGACCTCCGTGCAGCTTCTAGAACGCGATGGGAGATGTTTTCAGTTCTGGCAAAGTTTATCCTTGCCAGACAGAGTGGAAAAGATTTTTGCTAAGATGTAGACGAGAAGAGAGGCTAAAGACGAAGGTACGGTGCTCTGCAGAGCTAAGCATCGCTCCCGGACCTCTTTCGGTAGAAGGCGCACACCGCAGAGCACTGTGAGCGGCAGAATCGTCTTTGCGCGAAGAAGCAGCTTCTTCGTCTCCGGGAGCCGGAGAGAGCGGCAACTTCGCAAAGGTGATGAAACAAGCTGTACAAAACTGCGATTGTGTGCGCAGCTTGCCAACTGAGAGAAAACAGTACCTGACCACTCTCCTGCCTTTTCTATTCACATGAACATTCGATTGCAAGCTGTTTTGGACAACTTTCTTTCTCTTCTTGCAAAACACTCGGCAGACCTCCGTGCAGCCTCTAGAACACGATGGGAGATGTTTTTTGTGCTGGCACAGTTTCTCCTTGCCAGACAGAGTGGAAAAGCTTTTTGCTAAGATGTAGACGAAAGAGAGGCTAAAGACAAAGGTACGGTGCTCTGCAGAGCTAAGCACCGCTCCCGGACGTCTTTCGGCAGAAGGCGCACACCGCAGAGCACTGTGAGCGGCAGAATCGTCTTTGCGCGAAGAAGCAGCTTCTTCGTCTCCGGGAGCCGGAGAGAGCGGCAGCTTCGCAAAGGTGATGAAACAAGCTGTACAACACTGCGATTGTGTGCGCAGCTTGCCAACTGAGAGAAAACAGTACCTGACCACTCTCCTGCCTTTTCTATTCACATGAACATTCGATTGCAAGCTGTTTTGGACAACTTTCTTTCTCTTCTTGCAAAACACTCGGCAGACCTCCGTGCAGCCTCTAGAACACGATGGGAGATGTTTTCTGTGCTGGCACAGTTTCTCCTTGCCAGACAGAGTGGAAAAGCTTTTTGCTAAGATGTAGACGAGAAGAGAGACTAAAGACGAAGGTACGGTGCTCTGCAGAGCTAAGCACCGCTCCCGGACCTCTTTCGGCAGAAGGCGCACACCGCAGAGCACAGTGAGCGGCAGAATCGTCTTTGCGCGAAGAAGCAGCTTCTTCGTCCCCGGGAGCCGGAGAGAGCGGCAACTTCGCAAAGGTGATGAAACAAGCTGTACAACACTGCGATTGTGTGCGCAGCTTGCCAACTGAGAGAAAACAGTACCTGACCACTCTCCTGCCTTTTCTATTCACATGAACATTCGATTGCAAGCTGTTTTGGACAACTTTCTTTCTCTTCTTGCAAAACACTCGGCAGACCTCCGTGCAGCCTCTAGAACACGATGGGAGATGTTTTCTGTGCTGGCACAGTTTCTCCTTGCCAGACAGAGTGGAAAAGCTTTTTGCTAAGATGTAGACGAGAAGAGAGGCTAAAGACGAAGGTACGGTGCTCTGCAGAGCTAAGCACCGCTCCCGGACGTCTTTCGGCAGAAGGCGCACACCGCAGAGCACTGTGAGCGGCAGAATCGTCTTTGCGCGAAGAAGCAGCTTCTTCGTCTCCGGGAGCCGGAGAGAGCGGCAACTTCGCAAAGGTGATGAAACAAGCTGTACAACACTGCGATTGTGTGCGCAGCTTGCCAACTGAGAGAAAACAGTACCTGACCACTCTCCTGCCTTTTCTATTCACTTGAACATTCGATTGGAAGCTGTTTTGGACAACTTTCTTTCTCTTCTTGCAAAACACTCGGCAGACCTCCGTGCAGCCTCTAGAAGACGATGGGAGGTGTTTTCTGTGCTGGCACAGTTTCTCCTTGCCAGACAGAGTGGAAAAGCTTTTTGCTAAGATGTAGACGAAAGAGAGGCTAAAGACAAAGGTACGGTGCTCTGCAGAGCTAAGCACCGCTCCCGGACGTCTTTCGGCAGAAGGCGCACACCGCAGAGCACTGTGAGCGGCAGAATCGTCTTTGCGCGAAGAAGCAGCTTCTTCGTCTCCGGGAGCCGGAGAGAGCGGCAGCTTCGCAAAGGTGATGAAACAAGCTGTACAACACTGCGATTGTGTGCGCACCTTACCAACTGAGAGAAAACAGTACCTGACCACTCTCCTGCCTTTTCTATTCACATGAACATTCGATTGCAAGCTGTTTTGGACAACTTTCTTTCTCTTCTTGCAAAACACTCGGCAGACCTCCGTGCAGCCTCTGGAACACGATGGGAGATGTTTTCTGTGCTGGCACAGTTTCTCCTTGCCAGACAGAGTGAAAAAGCTTTTTGCTAAGATGTAGACGAGAAGAGAGACTAAAGACGAAGGTACGGTGCTCTGCAGAGCTAAGCACCGCTCCCGGACCTCTTTCGGCAGAAGGCGCACACCGCAGAGCACAGTGAGCGGCAGAATCGTCTTTGCGCGAAGAAGCAGCTTCTTCGTCTCCGGGAGCCGGAGAGAGCGGCAACTTCGCAAAGGTGATGAAACAAGCTGTACAACACTGCGATTGTGTGCGCAGCTTGCCAACTGAGAGAAAACAGTACCTGACCACTCTCCTGCCTTTTCTATTCACATGAACATTCGATTGCAAGCTGTTTTGGACAACTTTCTTTCTCTTCTTGCAAAACACTCGGCAGACCTCCGTGCAGCCTCTAGAACACGATGGGAGATGTTTTCTGTGCTGGCACAGTTTCTCCTTGCCAGACAGAGTGGAAAAGCTTTTTGCTAAGATGTAGACGAGAAGAGAGGCTAAAGACGAAGGTACGGTGCTCTGCAGAGCTAAGCACCGCTCCCGGACCTCTTTCGGCAGAAGGCGCACACCGCAGAGCACAGTGAGCGGCGGAATCGTCTTTGCGCGAAGAAGCAGCTTCTTCGTCTCCGGGAGCCGGAGAGAGCGGCAACTTCGCAAAGGTGATGAAACAAGCTGTACAACACTGCGATTGTGTGCGCAGCTTGCCAACTGAGAGAAAACAGTACCTGACCACTCTCCTACCGTTTCTATTCACATGATCATTCGATTGCAAGCTGTTTTGGACAACTTTCTTTCTCTTCTTGCAAAACACTCGGCAGACCTCCGTGCAGCCTCTAGAACACGATGGGAGATGTTTTCTGTGCTGGCACAGTTTCTCCTTGCCAGACAGAGTGGAAAAGCTTTTTGCTAAGATGTAGACGAGAAGAGAGGCTAAAGACGAAGGTACGGTGCTCTGCAGAGCTAAGCACCGCTCCCGGACGTCTTTCGGCAGAAGGCGCACACCGCAGAGCACTGTGAGCGGCAGAATCGTCTTTGCGCGAAGAAGCAGCTTCTTCGTCTCCGGGAGCCGGAGAGAGCGGCAACTTCGCAAAGGTGATGAAACAAGCTGTACAACACTGCGATTGTGTGCGCAGCTTGCCAACTGAGAGAAAACAGTACCTGACCACTCTCCTGCCTTTTCTATTCACTTGAACATTCGATTGCAAGCTGTTTTGGACAACTTTCTTTCTCTTCTTGCAAAACACTCGGCAGACCTCCGTGCAGCCTCTAGAACACGATGGGAGATGTTTTCTGTGCTGGCAAAGTTTCTCCTTGCCAGACAGAGTGGAAAAGCTTTTTGCTAAGATGTAGACGAGAAGAGAGGCTAAAGACGAAGGTACGGTGCTCTGCAGAGCTAAGCACTGCTCCCTTGCCACTTTCGGCAGAAGGCGCACACCGCAGAGCACTGTGAGCGGCAGAATCGTCTTTGCGCGAAGAAGCAGCTTCTTCGTCTCCGGGAGCCGGAGAGAGCGGCAACTTCGCAAAGGTGATGAAACAAGCTGTACAACACTGCGATTGTGTGCGCAGCTTGCCAACTGAGAGAAAACAGTACCTGACCACTCTCCTGCCTTTTTTATTCACATGAACATTCGATTGCAAGCTGTTTTGGACAACTTTCTTTCTCTTCTTGCAAAACACTCGGCAGACCTCCGTGCAGCCTCTAGAACACGATGGGAGATGTTTTCTGTGCTGGCACAGTTTGTCCTTGCCAGACAGAGTGGAAAAGCTTTTTGCTAAGATGTAGACGAGAAGAGAGGCTAAAGAAGCAGGTACGGTGCTCTGCAGAGCTAAGCACAGCTCCCGTGCCTCTTTCGGCAGAAGGCGCACACCGCAGAGCACTGTGAGCGGCAGAATCGTCTTTGCGCGAAGAAGCAGCTTCTTCGTCTCCGGGAGCCGGAGAGAGCGGCAACTTCGCAAAGGTGATGAAACAAGCTGTACAACACTGCGATTGTGTGCGCAGCTTGCCAAGTGAGAGAAAACAGTACCTGACCACTCTCCTGCCTTTTCTATTCACATGAACATTCGATTGCAAGCTGTTTTGGACAACTTTCTTTCTCTTCTTGCAAAACACTCGGCAGACCTCCGTGCAGCCTCTAGAACACGATAGGAGATGTTTTCTGTGCTGGCACAGTTTCTCCTTGCCAGACAGAGTGGAAAAGCTTTTTGCTAAGATGTAGACGAGAAGAGAGGCTAAAGAAGCACGTATGGTACTCTGCAGAGCTAAGCATCGCTCCCGGACTTCTTTCGGCAGAAGGCGCACACCGCAGAGCACAGTGAGCGGCAGAATCGTCTTTGCGCGAAGAATCAGCTTCTTCGTCTCCGGGAGCCGGAGAGAGCGGCAGCTTCGCAAAGGTGATGAAACAAGCTGTACAACACTGCGATTGTGTGAGCAGCTTGCCAACTGAGAGAAAACAGTACCTGACCACTCTCCTGCCTTTTCTATTCACATGAACATTCGATTGCAAGCTGTTTTGGACAACTTTCTTTCTCTTCTTGCAAAACACTCGGCAGACCTCCGTGCAGCCTCTAGAACACGATGGGAGATGTTTTCTGTGCTGGCACAGTTTCTCCTTGCCAGACAGAGTGGAAAAGCTTTTTGCTAAGATGTAGACGTGAAGAGAGGCTAAAGAAGCAGGTGTGGTGCTCTGCAGAGCTAAGCACCGCTCCCGGACGTCTTTCGGCAGAAGGCGCACACCGCAGAGCACAGTGAGCGGCAGAATCGTCTTTGCGCGATGAAGCAGCTTCTTCGTCTCCGGGAGCCGGAGAGAGCGGCAGCTTCGCAAAGGTGATGAAACAAGCTGTACAAAACTGCGATTGTGTGCGCAGCTTGCCAAGTGGGAGAAAACAGTACCTGACCACTCTCCTGCCTTTTCTATTCACATGAACATTCGATTGCAAGCTGTTTTGGACAACTTTCTTTCTCTTCTTGCAGAACACTCGGCAGAACTCCGTGCAGCTTCTAGAACACGATGGGAGATGTTTTCTGTTCTGGCAAAGTTTATCCTTGCCAGACAGAGTGGAAAAGCTTTTTGCTAAGATGTAGACGAGAAGCGAGACTAAAGACGAAGGTACGGTGCTCTGCAGAGCTAAGCACCGCTCCCGGACGTCTTTCGGCAGAAGGCGCACACCGCAGAGCACTGTGAGCGGCAGAATCGTCTTTGCGCGAAGAAGCAGCTTCTTCGTCTCCGGGAGCCGGAGAGAGCGGCAACTTCGCAAAGGTGATGAAACAAGCTGTACAACACTGCGATTGTGTGCGCAGCTTGCCAACTGAGAGAAAACAGTACCTGACCACTCTCCTGCCTTTTCTATTCACATGAACATTCGATTGCAAGCTGTTTTGGACAACTTTCTTTCTCTTCTTGCAAAACACTCGGCAGACCTCCGTGCAGCCTCTAGAACACGATGGGAGATGTTTTCTGTGCTGGCACAGTTTGTCCTTGCCAGACAGAGTGGAAAAGCTTTTTGCTAAGATATAGACGTGAAGAGACGCTAAAGAAGCACGTATGGTACTCTGCAGATCTAAGCACCGCTCCCGGACCTCTTTCGGCAGAAGACACACACCGCAGAGCACTGTGAGCGGCAGAATCGTCTTTGCGCGAAGAAGCAGCTTCTTCGTCTCCGGGAGCCGGAGAGAGCGGCAACTTCGCAAAGGTGATGAAACAAGCTGTACAACACTGCGATTGTGTGCGCAGCTTGCCAACTGAGAGAAAACAGTACCTGACCACTCTCCTGCCTTTTCTATTCACATGAACATTCGATTGCAAGCTGTTTTGGACAACTTTCTTTCTCTTCTTGCAAAACACTCGGCAGACCTCCGTGCAGCCTCTAGAACACGATGGGAGATGTTTTTTGTGCTGGCACAGTTTCTCCTTGCCAGACAGAGTGGAAAAGCTTTTTGCTAAGATGTAGACGAGAAGAGAGGCTAAAGACGAAGGTACGGTGCTCTGCAGAGCTAAGCACCGCTCCCGGACCTCTTTCGGCAGAAGGCGCACACCGCAGAGCACTGTGAGCGGCAGAATCGTCTTTGCGCGAAGAAGCAGCTTCTTCGTCTCCGGGAGCCGGAGAGAGCGGCAGCTTCGCAAAGGTGATGAAACAAGCTGTACAACACTGCGATTGTGTGCGCAGCTTGCCAACTGAGAGAAAACAGTACCTGACCACTCTCCTGCCTTTTCTATTCACATGAACATTCGATTGCAAGCTGTTTTGGACAACTTTCTTTCTCTTCTTGCAAAACACTCGGCAGACCTCCGTGCAGCTTCTAGAACACGATGGGAGATGTTTTCTGTGCTGGCACAGTTTCTCCTTGCCAGACAGAGTGGAAAAGCTTTTTGCTAAGATGTAGACGAGAAGAGAGGCTAAAGATGAAGGTACGGTGCTCTGCAGAGCTAAGCACCGCTCCCGGGCCTCTTTCGGCAGAAGGCGCACACCGGAGAGCACTATGAGCGGCCGAATCGTCTTTGCGCGAAGAAGCAGCTTCTTCGTCTCCGGGAGCCGGAGAGAGCGGCAACTTCGCAAAGGTGATAAAACAAGCTGTACAACACTGCGATTGTGTGCGCAGCTTGCCAACTGAGAGAAAACAGTACCTGACCACTCTCCTGCCTTTTCTATTCACATGAACATTCGATTGCAAGCTGTTTTGGACAACTTTCTTTCTCTTCTTGCAAAACACTCGGCAGACCTCCGTGCAGCCTCTAGAACACGATGGGAGATGTTTTCTGTGCTGGCAAAGTTTCTCCTTGCCAGACAGAGTGGAAAAGCTTTTTGCTAAGATGTAGACGAGAAGAGAGGCTAAAGACGAAGGTACGGTGCTCTGCAGAGCTAAGCACCGCTCCCGGACCTCTTTCGGCAGAAGGCGCACACCGCAGAGCACTGTGAGCGGCAGAATCGTCTTTGCGCGAAGAAGCAGCTTCTTCGTCTCCGGGAGCCGGAGAGAGCGGCAACTTCGCAAAGGTGATGAAACAAGCTGTACAACACTGCGATTGTGTGCGCAGCTTGCCAACTGAGAGAAAACAGTACCTGACCACTCTCCTGCCTTTTCTATTCACATGAACATTCGATTGCAAGCTGTTTTGGACAACTTTCTTTCTCTTCTTGCAAAACACTCGGCAGACCTCCGTGCAGCCTCTAGAACACGATGGGAGATGTTTTTTGTGCTGGCACAGTTTCTCCTTGCCAGACAGAGTGGAAAAGCTTTTTGCTAAGATGTAGACGAGAAGCGAGGCTAAAGAAGCACGTATGGTACTCTGCAGAGCTAAGCATCGCTCCCGGACCTCTTTCGGCAGAAGGCGCACACCGCAGAGCACTGTGAGCGGCAGAATCGTCTTTGCGCGAAGAAGCAGCTTCTTCGTCTCCGGGAGCCGGAGAGAGCGGCAACTTCGCAAAGGTGATAAAACAAGCTGTACAAAACTGCGATTGTGTGCGCAGCTTGCCAACTGAGAGAAAACAGTACCTGACCACTCTCCTGCCTTTCTATTCACATGATCATTCGATTGCAAGCTGTTTTGGACAACTTTCTTTCTCTTCTTGCAAAACACTCGGCAGACCTCCGTGCAGCCTCTAGAAGACGATGGGAGATGTTTTCTGTGCTGGCACAGTTTCTCCTTGCCAGACAGAGTGGAAAAGCTTTTTGCTAAGATGTAGACGAGAAGAGAGGCTAAAGACGAAGGTACGGTGCTCTGCAGAGCTAAGCACAGCTCCCGTGCCTCTTTCGGCAGAAGGCGCAAACCGCAGAGCACTGTGAGCGGCAGAATCGTCTTTGCGCGAAGAAGCAGCTTCTTCGTCTCCGGGAGCCGGAGAGAGCGGCAACTTCGCAAAGGTGATGAAACAAGCTGTGCAAAACTGCGATTGTGTGCGCAGCTTGCCAACTGAGAGAAAACAGTACCTGACCACTCTCCTGCCTTTCTATTCACATGATCATTCGATTGCAAGCTGTTTTGGACAACTTTCTTTCTCTTCTTGCAAAACACTCGGCAGACCTCCGTGCAGCCTCTAGAACACGATGGGAGATGTTTTCTGTGCTGGCACAGTTTCTCCTTGCCAGACAGAGTGGAAAAGCTTTTTGCTAAGATGTAGACGAGAAGAGAGGCTAAAGACGAAGGTACGGTGCTCTGCAGAGCTAAGCACCGCTCCCGGACCTCTTTCGGCAGAAGGCGCACACCGCAGAGCACTGTGAGCGGCAGAATCGTCTTTGCGCGAAGAAGCAGCTTCTTCGTCTCCGGGAGCCGGAGAGAGCGGCAACTTCGCAAAGGTGATGAAACAAGCTGTACAACACTGCGATTGTGTGCGCAGCTTGCCAACTGAGAGAAAACAGTACCTGACCACTCTCCTGCCTTTTCTATTCACATGAACATTCGATTGCAAGCTGTTTTGGACAACTTTCTTTCTCTTCTTGCAAAACACTCGGCAGACCTCCGTGCAGCTTCTAGAACACGATGGGAGATGTTTTCTGTGCTGGCACAGTTTCTCCTTGCCAGACAGAGTGGAAAAGCTTTTTGCTAAGATGTAGACGAGAAGAGAGGCTAAAGACGAAGGTACGGTGCTCTGCAGAGCTAAGCACCGCTCCCGGACCTCTTTCGGCAGAAGGCGCACACCGCAGAGCACTGTGAGCGGCAGAATCGTCTTTGCGCGAAGAAGCAGCTTCTTCGTCTCCGGCAGCCGGAGAGAGCGGCAGCTTCGCAAAGGTGATGAAACAAGCTGTACAACACTGCGATTGTGTGCGCAGCTTGCCAAGTGAGAGAAAACAGTACCTGACCACTCTCCTGCCTTTTCTATACACTTGAACATTCGATTGCAAGCTGTTTTGGACAACATTCTTTCTCTTCTTGCAAAACACTCGGTAGACCTCCGTGCAGCCTCTAGAACACGATGGGAGATGTTTTTTGTGCTGGCACAGTTTCTCCTTGCCAGACAGAGTGGAAAAGCTTTTTGCTAAGATGTAGACGAGAAGAGAGACTAAAGACGAAGGTACGGTGCTCTGCAGAGCTAAGCACCGCTCCCGGGGCTCTTTCGGCAGAAGGCGCACACCGCAGAGCACAGTGAGCGGCAGAATCGTCTTTGCGCGAAGAAGCAGCTTCTTCGTCTCCGGGAGCCGGAGAGAGCGGCAACTTCGCAAAGGTGATGAAACAAGCTGTACAACACTGCGATTGTGTGCGCAGCTTGCCAACTGAGAGAAAACAGTACCTGACCACTCTCCTACCGTTTCTATTCACATGAACATTCGATTGCAAGCTGTTTTGGACAACTTTCTTTCTCTTCTTGCAAAACACTCGGCAGACCTCCGTGCAGCTTCTAGAACACGATGGGAGATGTTTTCTGTGCTGGCAAAGTTTCTCCTTTCCAGACAGAGTGGAAAAGCTTTTTGCTAAGATGTAGACGAGAAGAGAGGCTAAAGACGAAGGTACGGCGCTCTGCAGAGCTAAGCACCGCTCCCGGACCTCTTTCGGCAGAAGGCGCACACCGCAGAGCACTGTGAGCGGCAGAATCGTCTTTGCGCGAAGAAGCAGCTTCTTCGTCTCCGGCAGCCGGAGAGAGCGGCAGCTTCGCAAAGGTGATGAAAAAAGCTGTACAACACTGCGATTGTGTGCGCAGCTTGCCAACTGAGAGAAAACAGTACCTGACCACTCTCCTGCCTTTTCTATTCACTTGAACATTCGATTGCAAGCTGTTTTGGACAACTTTCTTTCTCTTCTTGCAAAACACTCGGCAGACCTCCGTGCAGCCTCTAGAACACGATGGGAGATGTTTTTTGTGCTGGCACAGTTTCTCCTTGCCAGACAGAGTGGAAAAGCTTTTTGCTAAGATGTAGATGAGAAGAGAGGCTAAAGACGAAGGTACGGTGCTCTGCAGAGCTAAGCACAGCTCCCGGACCTCTTTCAGCAGAAGGCGCACACCGCAGAGCACTGTGAGCGGCAGAATCGTCTTTGCGCGAAGAAGCAGCTTCTTCGTCTCCGGGAGCCGGAGAGAGCGGCAGCTTCGCAAAGGTGATGAAACAAGCTGTACAACACTGCGATTGTGTGCGCAGCTTGCCAAGTGGGAGAAAAGAGTACCTGACCACTCGCCTGCCTTTTCTATTCACATGAACATTCGATTGCAAGCTGTTTTGGACAACTTTCTTTCTCTTCTTGCAAAACACTCGGCAGACCTCCGTGCAGCTTCTAGAACACGATGGGAGATGTTTTCTGTGCTGGCACAGTTTCTCCTTGCCAGACAGAGTGGAAAAGCTTTTTGCTAAGATGTAGACGAGAAGAGAGGCTAAAGACGAAGGTACGGTGCTCTGCAGAGCTAAGCACCGCTTCCGGACCTCTTTGGGCAGAAGGCGCACACCGCAGAGCACTGTGAGCGGCAGAATCGTCTTTGCGTGAAGAAGCAGCTTCTTCGTCTCCGGGAGCCGGAGAGAGCGGCAACTTCGCAAAGGTGATGAAACAAGCTGTACAACACTGCGATTGTGTGCGCAGCTTGCCAAGTGAGAGAAAACAGTACCTGACCACTCTCCTGCCTTTTCTAATCACATGAACATTCGATTGCAAGCTGTTTTGGACAACTTTCCTTCTCTTCTTGCAAAACACTCGGCAGACCTCCGTGCAGCCTCTAGAACACGATGGGAGATGTTTTCTGTGCTGGCACAGTTTCTCCTTGCCAGACAGAGTGGAAAAGCTTTTTGCTAAGATGTAGACGAGAAGAGAGGCTAAAGACGAAGGTACGGTGCTCTGCAGAGCTAAGCACCGCTCCCGTGCCTCTTTCGGCAGAAGGCGCACACCGCAGAGCACTGTGAGCGGCAGAATCGTCTTTGCGCGAAGAAGCAGCTTCTTCGTCTCCGGGAGCCGGAGAGAGCGGCAACTTCGCAAAGGTGATGAAACAAGCTGTACAACACTGCGATTGTGTGAGCAGCGTGCCAACTGAGAGAAAACAGTACCTGACCACTCTCCTGCCTTTTGTAATCACATGAACATTCGATTGCAAGTTGTTTTGGACAACTTTCTTTCTCTTCTTGCAAAACACTCGGCAGACCTCCGTGCAGCCTCTAGAAGACGATGGGAGATGTTTTCTGTGCTGGCACAGTTTCTCCTTGCCAGACAGAGTGGAAAAGCTTTTTGCTAAGATGCAGACGAGAAGAGAGGCTAAAGACGAAGGTACGGTGCTCTGCCGAGCTAAGCACCGCTCCCGGACGTCTTTCGGCAGAAGGCGCACACCGCAGAGCACTGTGAGCGGCAGAATCGTCTTTGCGCGAAGAAGCAGCTTCTTCGTCTCCGGGAGCCGGAGAGAGCGGCAACTTCGCAAAGGTGATGAAACAAGCTGTACAACACTGCGATTGTGTGCGCAGCTTGCCAAGTGAGAGAAAACAGTACCTGACCACTCTCCTACCTTTTCTATTCACATGAACATTCGATTGCAAGCTGTTTTGGACAACTTTCTTTCTCTTCTTGCAAAACACTCGGCAGACCTCCGTGCAGCTTCTAGAACACGATGGGAGATGTTTTCTGTGCTGGCACAGTTTCTCCTTGCCAGACAGAGTGGAAAAGCTTTTTGCTAAGATGTAGACGAGAAGAGAGGCTAAAGACGAAGGTACGGTGCCATGCAGAGCTAAGCACCGCTCCCGGACGTCTTTCGGCAGAAGGCGCACACCGCAGAGCACTGTGAGCGGCAGGATCGTCTTTGCGCGAAGAAGCAGCTTCTTCGTCTCCGGCAGCCGGAGAGAGCGGCAGCTTCGCAAAGGTGATGAAACAAGCTGTACAACACTGCGATTGTGTGCGCAGCTTGCCAAGTGAGAGAAAACAGTACCTGACCACTCTCCTGCCTTTTCTATACACTTGAACATTGGATTGCAAGTTGTTTTGGACAACTTTCTTTCTCTTCTTGCAAAACACTCGGCAGACCTCCGTGCAGCCTCTAGAACACGATGGGAGATGTTTTTTGTGCTGGCACAGTTTCTCCTTGCCAGACAGAGTGGAAAAGCTTTTTGCTAAGATGTAGACGAAAGAGAGGCTAAAGACGAAGGTACGGTGCTCTGCAGAGCTAAGCACCGCTCCCGGACGTCTTTCGGCAGAAGGCGCACACCGCAGAGCACTGTGAGCGGCAGAATCGTCTTTGCGCGAAGAAGCAGCTTCTTCGTCTCCGGGAGCCGGAGAGAGCGGCAGCTTCGCAAAGGTGATGAAACAAGCTGTACAACACTGCGATTGTGTGCGCAGCTTGCCAACTGAGAGAAAACAGTACCTGACCACTCTCCTGCCTTTTCTATTCACATGAACATTCGATTGCAAGCTGTTTTGGACAACTTTCTTTCTCTTCTTGCAAAACACTCGGCAGACCTCCGTGCAGCCTCTAGAACACGATGGGAGATGTTTTGTGTGCTGGCACAGTTTCTCCTTGCCAGACAGAGTGGAAAAGCTTTTTGCTAAGATGTAGACGAAAAGCGAGGCTAAAGAAGCACGTATGGTACTCTGCAGAGCTAAGCACAGCTCCCGGACCTCTTTCGGCAGAAGGCGCACACCGCAGAGCACAGTGAGCGGCAGAATCGTCTTTGCGCGAAGAAGCAGCTTCTTCGTCTCCGGGAGCCGGAGAGAGCGGCAACTTCGCAAAGGTGATGAAACAAGCTGTACAACACTGCGATTGTGTGCGCAGCTTGCCAAGTGGGAGAAAACAGTACCTGACCACTCTCCTGCCTTTTCTATTCACTTCAACATTCGATTGCAAGCTGTTTTGGACAACTTTCTTTCTCTTCTTGCAAAACACTCGGCAGACCTCCGTGCAGCCTCTAGAACACGATGGGAGATGTTTTTTGTGCTGGCACAGTTTCTCCTTGCCAGACAGAGTGGAAAAGCTTTTTGCTAAGATGTAGACGAGAAGAGAGGCTAAAGACGAAGGTACGGTGCTCTGCAGAGCTAAGCACCGCTCCCGGGCCTCTTTCGGCAGAAGGCGCACACCGCAGAGCACTGTGAGCGGCAGAATCGTCTTTGCGCGAAGAAGCAGCTTCTTCGTCTCCGGGAGCCGGAGAGAGCGGCAACTTGGCAAAGGTGATGAAACAAGCTGTACAACACTGCGATTGTGTGCGCAGCTTGCCAAGTGGGAGAAAACAGTACCTGACCACTCTCCTGCCTTTTCTATTCACTTGAACATTCGATTGCAAGCTGTTTTGGACAACTATCTTTCTCTTCTTGCAAAACACTCGGCAGACCTCCGTGCAGCTTCTAGAACACGATGGGAGATGTTTTCTGTGCTGGCACAGTTTCTCCTTGCCAGACAGAGTGGAAAAGCTTTTTGCTAAGATGTAGACGAGAAGAGAGGCTAAAGACGAAGGTACGGTGCTCTGCAGAGCTAAGCACCGCTCCCGGGCCTCTTTCGGCAGAAGGCGCACACCGGAGAGCACTATGAGCGGCCGAATCGTCTTTGCGCGAAGAAGCAGCTTCTTCGTCTCCGGGAGCCGGAGAGAGCGGCAACTTCGCAAAGGTGATAAAACAAGCTGTACAACACTGCGATTGTGTGCGCAGCTTGCCAACTGAGAGAAAACAGTACCTGACCACTCTCCTGCCTTTTCTATTCACATGAACATTCGATTGCAAGCTGTTTTGGACAACTTTCTTTCTCTTCTTGCAAAACACTCGGCAGACCTCCGTGCAGCCTCTAGAACACGATGGGAGATGTTTTCTGTGCTGGCAAAGTTTCTCCTTGCCAGACAGAGTGGAAAAGCTTTTTGCTAAGATGTAGACGAGAAGAGAGGCTAAAGAAGCACGTATGGTACTCTGCAGAGCTAAGCATCGCTCCCGGACCTCTTTCGGCAGAAGGCGCACACCGCAGAGCACTGTGAGGGGCAGAATCGTCTTTGCGCGAAGAAGCAGCTTCTTCGTCTCCGGGAGCCGGAGAGAGCGGCAACTTCGCAAAGGTGATGAAACAAGCTGTACAACACTGCGATTGTGTGCGCAGCTTGCCAACTGAGAGAAAACAGTACCTGACCACTCTCCTGCCTTTTCTATTCACATGAACATTCGATTGCAAGCTGTTTTGGACAACTTTCTTTCTCTTCTTGCAAAACACTCGGCAGACCTCCGTGCAGCCTCTAGAACACGATGGGAGATGTTTTCTGTGCTGGCACAGTTTCTCCTTGCCAGACAGAGTGGAAAAGCTTTTTGCTAAGATGTAGACGAGAAGAGAGGCTAAAGACGAAGGTACGGTGCTCTGCAGAGCTAAGCACCGCTCCCGGACGTCTTTCGGCAGAAGGCGCACAACACAGAGCACTGTGAGCGGCAGAATCGTCTTTGCGCGAAGAAGCAGCTTCTTCGTCTCCAGGAGCCGGAGAGAGCGGCAACTTCGCAAAGGTGATGAAACAAGCTGTACAACACTGCGATTGTGTGCGCAGCTTGCCAACTGAGAGAAAACAGTACCTGACCACTCTCCTACCTTTTCTATTCACATGAACATTCGATTGCAAGCTGTTTTGGACAACTTTCTTTCTCTTCTTGCAAAACACTCGGCAGACCTCCGTGCAGCTTCTAGAACACGATGGGAGATGTTTTCTGTGCTGGCAAAGTTTCTCCTTGCCAGACAGAGTGGAAAAGCTTTTTGCTAAGATGTAGACGAGAAGAGAGGCTAAAGACGAAGGTACGGTGCTCTGCAGAGCTAAGCACCGCTCCCGGACCTCTTTCGGCAGAAGGCGCACACCGCAGAGCACTGTGAGCGGCAGAATCGTCTTTGCGCGAAGAAGCAGCTTCTTCGTCTCCGGGAGCCGGAGAGAGCGGCAGCTTCGCAAAGGTGATGAAAAAAGCTGTACAACACTGCGATTGTGTGCGCAGCTTGCCAACTGAGAGAAAACAGTACCTGACCACTCTCCTGCCTTTTCTATTCACTTGAACATTCGATTGCAAGCTGTTTTGGACAACTTTCTTTCTCTTCTTGCAAAACACTCGGCAGACCTCCGTGCAGCCTCTAGAACACGATGGGAGATGTTTTTTGTGCTGGCACAGTTTCTCCTTGCCAGACAGAGTGGAAAAGCTTTTTGCTAAGATGTAGATGAGAAGAGAGGCTAAAGACGAAGGTACGGTGCTCTGCAGAGCTAAGCATCGCTCCCGGACCTCTTTCGGCAGAATGCGCACACCGCAGAGCACAGTGAGCGGCAGAATCGTCTTTGCGCGAAGAAGCAGCTTCTTCGTCTCCGGGAGCCGGAGAGAGCGGCAACTTCGCAAAGGTGATGAAACAAGCTGTACAACACTGCGATTGTGTGCGCAGCTTGCCAAGTGGGAGAAAACAGTACCTGACCACTCTCCTGCCTTTTCTATTCACTTCAACATTCGATTGCAAGCTGTTTTGGACAACTTTCTTTCTCTTCTTGCAAAACACTCGGCAGACCTCCGTGCAGCCTCTAGAACACGATGGGAGATGTTTTTTGTGCTGGCACAGTTTCTCCTTGCCAGACAGAGTGGAAAAGCTTTTTGCTAAGATGTAGACGAGAAGAGAGGCTAAAGACGAAGGTACGGTGCTCTGCAGAGCTAAGCACAGCTCCCGGGCCTCTTTCGGCAGAAGGCGCACACCGCAGAGCACTGTGAGCGGCAGAATCGTCTTTGCGCGAAGAAGCAGCTTCTTCGTCTCCGGGAGCCGGAGAGAGCGGCAACTTCGCAAAGGTGATGAAACAAGCTGTACAACACTGCGATTGTGTGCGCAGCTTGCCAAGTGGGAGAAAACAGTACCTGACCACTCTCCTGCCTTTTCTATTCACTTGAACATTCGATTGCAAGCTGTTTTGGACAACTTTCTTTCTCTTCTTGCAAAACACTCGGCAGACCTCCGTGCAGCCTCTAGAACACGATGGGAGATGTTTTCTGTGCTGGCACAGTTTCTCCTTGCCAGACAGAGTGGAAAAGCTTTTTGCTAAGATGTAGACGAGAAGAGAGACTAAAGACGAAGGTACGGTGCTCTGCAGAGCTAAGCACCGCTCCCGGGCCTCTTTCGGCAGAAGGCGCACACCGCAGAGCACTGTGAGCGGCAGAATCGTCTTTGCGCGAAGAATCAGCTTCTTCGTCTCCGGGAGCCGGAGAGAGCGGCAACTTCGCAAAGGTGATGAAACAAGCTGTACAACACTGCGATTGTGTGCGCAGCTTGCCAACTGAGAGAAAACAGTACCTGACCACTCTCCTGCCTTTTCTATTCACATGAACATTCGATTGCAAGCTGTTTTGGACAACTTTCTTTCTCTTCTTGCAAAACACTCGGCAGACCTCCGTGCAGCCTCTAGAACACGATGGGAGATGTTTTCTGTGCTGGCACAGTTTCTCCTTGCCAGACAGAGTGGAAAAGCTTTTTGCTAAGATGTAGACGAGAAGAGAGGCTAAAGACGAAGGTACGGTGCTCTGCAGAGCTAAGCACCGCTCCCGTGCCTCTTTCGGCAGAAGGCGCACACCGCAGAGCACTGTGAGCGGCAGAATCGTCTTTGCGCGATGAAGCAGATTCTTCGTCTCCGGGAGCCGGAGAGAGCGGCAACTTCGCAAAGGTGATGAAACAAGCTGTACAAAACTGCGATTGTGTGCGCAGCTTGCCAAGTGAGAGAAAACAGTACCTGACCACTCTCCTGCCTTTTCTATTCACATGAACATTCGATTGCAAGCTGTTTTGGACAACTTTCTTTCTCTTCGTGCAGAACACTCGGCAGACCTCCGTGCAGCTTCTAGAACACGATGGGAGATGTTTTCTGTTCTGGCAAAGTTTCTCCTTGCCAGACAGAGTGGAAAAGCTTTTTGCTAAGATGTAGACGAGAAGAGAGGCTAAAGACGAAGGTACGGTGCTCTGCAGAGCTAAGCACCGCTCCCTGACCTCTTTCGGCAGAAGGCGCACACCGCAGAGCACTGTGAGCGGCAGAATCGTCTTTGCGCGAAGAAGCAGCTTCTTCGTCTCCGGGAGCCGGAGAGAGCGGCAACTTCGCAAAGGTGATGAAACAAGCTGTACAAAACTGCGATTGTGTGCGCAGCTTGCCAACTGAGAGAAAACAGTACCTGATTACTCTCCTGCCTTTTGTAATCACATGAACATTCGATTGCAAGCTGTTTTGGACAACTTTCTTTCTCTTCTTGCAAAACACTCGGCAGACCTCCGTGCAGCCTCTAGAACACGATGGGAGATGTTTTCTGTGCTGGCACAGTTTCTCCTTGCCAGACAGAGTGAAAAAGCTTTTTGCTAAGATGTAGACGAGAAGAGAGACTAAAGACGAAGGTACGGTGCTCTGCAGAGCTAAGCACCGCTCCCGGACCTCTTTCGGCAGAAGGCGCACACCGCAGAGCACAGTGAGCGGCAGAATCGTCTTTGCGCGAAGAAGCAGCTTCTTCGTCTCCGGGAGCCGGAGAGAGCGGCAACTTCGCAAAGGTGATGAAACAAGCTGTACAACACTGCGATTGTGTGCGCAGCTTGCCAACTGAGAGAAAACAGTACCTGACCACTCTCCTGCCTTTTCTATTCACATGAACATTCGATTGCAAGCTGTTTTGGACAACTTTCTTTCTCTTCTTGCAAAACACTCGGCAGACCTCCGTGCAGCCTCTAGAACACGATGGGAGATGTTTTCTGTGCTGGCAAAGTTTCTCCTTGCCAGACAGAGTGGAAAAGGTTTTTGCTAAGATGTAGACGTGAAGAGAGGCTGAAGAAGCAGGTATGGTGCTCTGCAGAGCTAAGCACCGCTCCCGGACGTCTTTCGGCAGAAGGCGCACACCGCAGAGCACTGTGAGCGGCAGAATCGTCTTTGCGCGAAGAAGCAGCTTCTTCGTCTCCGGGAGCCGGAGAGAGCGGCAACTTCGCAAAGGTGATGAAACAAGCTGTACAACACTGCGATTGTGTGCGCAGCTTGCCAACTGAGAGAAAACAGTACCTGACCACTCGCCTGCCTTTTCTATTCACATGAACATTCGATTGCAAGCTGTTTTGGACAACTTTCTTTCTCTTCTTGCAAAACACTCGGCAGACCTCCGTGCAGCCTCTAGAACACGATGGGAGATGTTTTCTGTGCTGGCACAGTTTCTCCTTGCCAGACAGAGTGGAAAAGCTTTTTGCTAAGATGTAGACGAGAAGAGAGGCTAAAGAAGCACGTATGGTACTCTGCAGAGCTAAGCATCGCTCCCGGACTTCTTTGGGCAGAAGGCGCACACCGCAGAGCACAGTGAGCGGCAGAATCGTCTTAGCGCGAAAAAGCAGCTTCTTCGTCTCCGGGAGCCGGAGAGAGCGGCAACTTCGCAAAGGTGATAAAACAAGCTGTACAACACTGCGATTGTGTGCGCAGCTTGCCAAGTGAGAGAAAACAGTACCTGACCACTCTCCTGCCTTTTCTATTCACATGAACATTCGATTGCAAGCTGTTTTGGACAACTTTCTTTCTCTTCTTGCAAAACACTCGGCAGACCTCCGTGCAGCCTCTAGAACACGATGGGAGATGTTTTCTGTGCTGGCACAGTTTCTCCTTGCCAGACAGAGTGGAAAAGCTTTTTGCTAAGATGTAGACGAGAAGAGAGGCTAAAGACGAAGGTACGGTGCTCTGCAGAGCTAAGCACCGCTCCCGGACCTCTTTCGGCAGAAGGCGCACACCGCAGAGCACTGTGAGCGGCAGAATCGTCTTTGCGCGAAAAAGCAGCTTCTTCGTCTCCGGGAGCCGGAGAGAGCGGCAACTTCGCAAAGGTGATGAAACAAGCTGTACAACACTGCGATTGTGTGCGCAGCTTGCCAAGTGAGAGAAAAGAGTACCTGACCACTCTCCTGCCTTTTGTAATCACATGAACATTCGATTGCAAGCTGTTTTGGACAACTTTCTTTCTCTTCTTGCAAAACACTCGGCAGACCTCCGTGCAGCCTCTAGAACACAATGGGAGATGTTTTCTGTGCTGGCACAGTTTCTCCTTGCCAGACAGAGTGGAAAAGCTTTTTGCTAAGATGTAGACGAGAAGAGAGGCTAAAGACGAAGGTACGGTGCTCTGCAGAGCTAAGCACCGCTCCCGGGCCTCTTTCGGCAGAAGGCGCACACCGCAGAGCACTGTGAGCGGCAGAATCGTCTTTGCGCGAAGAAGCAGCTTCTTCGTCTCCGGGAGCCGGAGAGAGCGGCAACTTGGCAAAGGTGATGAAACAAGCTGTACAACACTGCGATTGTGTGCGCAGCTTGCCAACTGAGAGAAAACAGTACCTGACCACTCTCCTGCCTTTTTTATTCACATGAACATTCGGTTGCAGGCTGTTTCGGACAACTTTCTTTCTCTTCTTGCAAAACACTCGGCAGACCTCCGTGCAGCCTCTAGAAGACGATGGGAGATGTTTTCTGTGCTGGCACAGTTTCTCCTTGCCAGACAGAGTGGAAAAGTTTTTGCTAAGATGTAGACGAGAAGAGAGGCTAAAGACGAAGGTACGGTGCTCTGCAGAGCTAAGCACCGCTCCCGTGCCTCTTTCGGCAGAAGGCGCACACCGCAGAGCACTGTGAGCGGCAGAATCGTCTTTGCGCGAAGAAGCAGCTTCTTCGTCTCCGGGAGCCGGAGAGAGCGGCAACTTCGCAAAGGTGATGAAACAAGCTGTACAACACTGCGATTGTGTGCGCAGCTTGCCAACTGAGAGAAAACAGTACCTGACCACTCTCCTGCCTTTTCCAATCACATGAACATTCGATTGCAAGCTGTTTTGGACATCTTTCTTTCTCTTCTTGCAAAACACTCGGCAGACCTCCGTGCAGCCTCTAGAACACAATGGGAGATGTTTTCTGTGCTGGCACAGTTTCTCCTTGCCAGACAGAGTGGAAAAGCTTTTTGCTAAGATGTAGACGAGAAGAGAGGCTAAAGACGAAGGTACGGTGCTCTGCAGAGCTAAGCACCGCTCCCCGGCCTCTTTCGGCAGAAGGCGCACACCGCAGAGCACTGTGAGCGGCAGAATCGTCTTTGCGCGAAGAAGCAGATTCTTCGTCTCCGGCAGCCGGAGAGAGCGGCAACTTCGCAAAGGTGATGAAACAAGCTGTACAACACTGCGATTGTGTGCGCAGCTTGCCAAGTGAGAGAAAACAGTACCTGACCACTCTCCTGCCTTTTCTATTCACATGAACATTCGATTGCAAGCTGTTTTGGACAACTTTCTTTCTCTTCTTGCAAAACACTCGGCAGACCTCCGTGCAGCCTCTAGAACACAATGGGAGATGTTTTCTGTGCTGGCACAGTTTCTCCTTGCCAGACAGAGTGGAAAAGCTTTTTGCTAAGATGTAGACGAGAAGAGAGGCTAAAGACGAAGGTACGGTGCTCTGCAGAGCTAAGCACCGCTCCCGGGCCTCTTTCGGCAGAAGGCGCACACCGCAGAGCACTGTGAGCGGCAGAATCGTCTTTGCGCGAAGAAGCAGCTTCTTCGTCTCCGGGAGCCGGAGAGAGCGGCAACTTCGCAAAGGTGATGAAACAAGCTGTACAACACTGCGATTGTGTGCGCAGCTTGCCAACTGAGAGAAAACAGTACCTGACCACTCTCCTGCCTTTTTTATTCACATGAACATTCGGTTGCAGGCTGTTTCAGACAACTTTCTTTCTCTTCTTGCAAAAACACTCGGCAGACCTCCGTGCAGCCTCTAGAACACGATGGGAGATGTTTTCTGTGCTGGCACAGTTTCTCCTTGCCAGACAGAGTGGAAAAGCTTTTTGCTAAGATGTAGACGAGAAGAGAGGCTAAAGACGAAGGTACGGTGCTCTGCAGAGCTAAGCACCGCTCCCGGACCTCTTTCGGCAGAAGGGTCACACCGCAGAGCACTGTGAGCGGCAGAATCGTCTTTGCGCGAAGAAGCAGCTTCTTCGTCTCCGGGAGCCGGAGAGAGCGGCAACTTCGCAAAGGTGATGAAACAAGCTGTACAACACTGCGATTGTGTGCGCAGCTTGCCAAGTGAGAGAAAACAGTACCTGACCACTCTCCTGCCTTTTCCATTCACATGAACATTCGATTGCAAGCTGTTTTGGACAACTTTCTTTCTCTTCTTGCAAAACACTCGGCAGACCTCCGTGCAGCCTCTAGAACACAATGGGAGATGTTTTCTGTGCTGGCAAAGTTTCTCCTTGCCAGACAGAGTGGAAAAGCTTTTTGCTAAGATGTAGACGAGAAGAGAGGCTAAAGACGAAGGTACGGTGCTCTGCAGAGCTAAGCACCGCTCCCGTGCGTCTTTCGGCAGAAGGCGCACACCGCAGAGCACTGTGAGCGGCAGAATCGTCTTTGCGCGAAGAAGCAGCTTCTTCGTCTCCGGGAGCCGGAGAGAGCGGCAACTTCGCAAAGGTGATGAAACAAGCTGTACAACACTGCGATTGTGTGCGCAGCTTGCCAACTGAGAGAAAACAGTACCTGACCACTCTCCTGCCTTTTTTATTCACATGAACATTCTGTTGCAGGCTGTTTCGGACAACTTTCTTTCTCTTCTTGCAAAACACTCGGCAGACCTCCGTGCAGCCTCTAGAAGACGATGGGAGATGTTTTCTGTGCTGGCACAGATTCTCCTTGCCAGACAGAGTGGAAAAGCTTTTTGCTAAGATGTAGACGAGAAGAGAGGCTAAAGACGAAGGTACGGTGCTCTGCAGAGCTAAGCACCGCTCCCGGGCCTCTTTCGGCAGAAGGCGCACACCGCAGAGCACTGTGAGCGGCAGAATCGTCTTTGCGCGAAGAAGCAGATTCTTCGTCTCCGGGAGCCGGAGAGAGCGGCAACTTGGCAAAGGTGATGAAACAAGCTGTACAACACTGCGATTGTGTGCGCAGCTTGCCAACTGAGAGAAAACAGTACCTGACCACTCTCCTGCCTTTTTTATTCACATGAACATTCGGTTGCAGGCTGTTTCGGACAACTTTCTTTCTCTTCTTGCAAAACACTCGGCAGACCTCCGTGCAGCCTCTAGAAGACGATGGGAGATGTTTTCTGTGCTGGCACAGTTTCTCCTTGCCAGACAGAGTGGAAAAGCTTTTTGCTAAGATGTAGACGAGAAGAGAGGCTAAAGACGAAGGTACGGTGCTCTGCAGAGCTAAGCATCGCTCCCGGGCCTCTTTCGGCAGAAGGCGCACACCGCAGAGCACTGTGAGCGGCAGAATCGTCTTTGCCCGAAGAAGCAGCTTCTTCGTCTCCGGGAGCCGGAGAGAGCGGCAACTTGGCAAAGGTGATGAAACAAGATGTACAACACTGCGATTGTGTGCGCAGCTTGCCAACTGAGAGAAAACAGTACCTGACCACTCTCCTGCCTTTTCTATTCACATGAACATTCGATTGCAAGCTGTTTTGGACAACTTTCTTTCTCTTCTTGCAAAACACTCGGCAGACCTCCGTGCAGCCTCTAGAACACGATGGGAGATGTTTTCTGTGCTGGCACAGTTTCTCCTTGCCAGACAGAGTGGAAAAGCTTTTTGCTAAGATGTAGACGAGAAGAGAGGCTAAAGACGAAGGTTCGGTGCTCTGCAGAGCTAAGCACCGCTCCCGGACCTCTTTCGGCAGAAGACACACACTGCAGAGCACTGTGAGGGGCAGAATCGTCTTTGCGCGAAGAAGCAGCTTCTTCGTCTCCGGGAGCCGGAGAGAGCGGCAACTTCGCAAAGGTGATGAAACAAGCTGTACAACACTGCGATTGTGTGCGCAGCTTGCCAACTGAGAGAACACAGTACCTGACCACTCTCCTGCCTTTCTATTCACATGAACATTCGATTGGAAGCTGTTTTGGACAACTTTCTTTCTCTTCTTGCAAAACACTCGGCAGACCTCCGTGCAGCCTCTAGAACACGATGGGAGATGTTTTTTGTGCTGGCACAGTTTCTCCTTGCCAGACAGAGTGGAAAAGCTTTTTGCTAAGATGTAGACGAGAAGAGAGGCTAAAGACGAAAGTACGGTGCTCTGCAGAGCTAAGCACCGCTCCCGTGCCTCTTTCGGCAGAAGGCGTACACCGCAGAGCACTGTGAGCGGCAGAATCGTCTTTGCGCGATGAAGCAGCTTCTTCGTCTCCGGGAGCCGGAGAGAGCGGCAACTTCGCAAAGGTGATGAAACAAGCTGTACAAAACTGCGATTGTGTGCGCAGCTTGCCAAGTGAGAGAGTATCTGACCACTCTCCTGCCTTTTCTATACACATGAACATTCGATTGCAAGCTGTTTTGGGCAACTTTCTTTCTCTTCTTGCAGAACACTCGGCAGACCTCCGTGCAGCTTCTAGAACACGATGGGAGATGTTTTCTGTTCTTGCAAAGTTTATCCTTGCCAGACAGAGTGGAAAAGCTTTTTGCTAAGATGTAGACGAGAAGAGAGGCTAAAGACGAAGGTACGGTGCTCTGCAGAGCTAAGCATCGCGCCCGGACCTCTTTCGGTAGAAGGCGCACACCGCAGAGCACTGTGAGCGGCAGAATCGTCTTTGCGTGAAGAAGCAGCTTTTTCGTCTCCGGGAGCCGGAGAGAGCGGCAACTTCGCAAAGGTGATGAAACAAGCTGTACAAAACTTCGATTGTGTGCGCAGCTTGCCAACTGAGAGAAAACAGTACCTGACAACTCTCCTGCTTTTGTAATCACATGAACATTCGATTGCAAGCTGTTTTGGACAACTTTCTTTCTCTTCTTGCAAAACACTCGGCAGACCTCCGTGCAGCCTCTAGAACACGATGGGAGATGTTTTCGGTGCTGGCACAGTTTCTCCTTGCCAGACAGAGTGGAAAAGCTTTTTGCTAAGATGTAGACGAGAAGAGAGGCTAAAGAAGCAGGTACGGTGCTCTGCAGAGCTAAGCATCGCTCCCGGACGTCTTTCGGCAGAAGGCGCACACCGCAGAGCACTGTGAGCGGCAGAATCGTCTTTGCGCGAAGAAGCAGCTTCTTCGTCTCCGGCAGCCGGAGAGAGCGGCAGCTTCGCAAAGGTGATGAAACAAGCTGTACAACACTGCGATTGTATGCGCAGCTTGCCAACTGAGAGAAAACAGTACCTGACCACTCTCCTGCCTTTTCTATTCACATGAACATTCGATTGCAAGCTGTTTTGGACAACTTTCTTTCTCTTCTTGCAAAACACTCGGCAGACCTCCGTGCAGCCTCTAGAACACGATGGGAGATGTTTCTCTTTGTGCTGGCACAGTTTCTCCTTGCCAGACAGAGTGGAAAAGCTTTTTGCTAAGATGTAGACGAGAAGAGAGACTAAAGACGAAGGTACGGTGGTCTGCAGAGCTAAGCACCGCCTCCCCCCGGACCTCTTTCGGCAGAAGGCGCACACCGCAGAGCACAGTGAGCGGCAGAATCGTCTTTGCGCGAAGAAGCAGCTTCTTCGTCTCCGGGAGCCGGAGAGAGCGGCAGCTTCGCAAAGGTGATGAAACAAGCTGTACAACACTGCGATTGTGTGCGCAGCTTGCCAACTGAGAGAAAACAGTACCTGACCACTCTCCTACCTTTTCTATTCACATGAACATTCGATTGCAAGCTGTTTTGGACAACTTTCTTTCTCTTCTTGCAAAACACTCGGCAGACCTCCGTGCAGCCTCTAGAAGACGATGGGAGATGTTTTGTGTGCTGGCACAGTTTCTCCTTGCCAGACAGAGTGGAAAAGCTTTTTGCTAAGATGTAGACGAGAAGAGAGGCTAAAGACGAAGGTACGGTGCTCTGCAGAGCTAAGCACCGCTCCCGGACGTCTTTCGGCAGAAGGCGCACACCGCAGAGCACTGTGAGCGGCAGAATCGTCTTTGCGCGAAGAAGCAGCTTCTTCGTCTCCGGGAGCCGGAGAGAGCGGCAGTTTCGCAAAGGTGATGAAACAAGCTGTACAACACTGCGATTGTGTGCGCAGCTTGCCAACTGAGAGAAAACAGTACCTGACCACTCTCCTGCCTTTTCTATTCACTTGAACATTCGATTAGAAGCTGTTTTGGACAACTTTCTTTCTCTTCTTGCAAAACACTCGGCAGACCTCCGTGCAGCCTCTAGAAGACGATGGGAGGTGTTTTCTGTGCTGGCACAGTTTCTCCTTGCCAGACAGAGTGGAAAAGCTTTTTGCTAGGATGTAGACGAGAAGCGAAGCCAAAGAAGCACGTACGGTACTCTGCAGAGCTAAGCATCGCTCCCGGACTTCTTTCGGCAGAAGGCGCACACCGCAGAGCACTGTGAGCGGCAGAATCGTCTTTGCGCGAAGAAGCAGCTTCTTCGTCTCCGGGAGCCGGAGAGAGCGGCAACTTCGCAAAGGTCATGAAACAAGCTGTACAACACTGCGATTGTGTGAGCAGCTTGCCAAGTGAGAGAAAACAGTACGTGAGTACTCTCCTGCCTTTTCTATTCACATGAACATTCGATTGCAAGCTGTTTTGGACAACTTTCTTTCTCTTCTTGCAAAACACTCGGCAGACCTCCGTGCAGCTTCTAGAACACGATGGGAGATGTTTTCTGTGCTGGCACAGTTTCTCCTTGCCAGACAGAGTGGAAAAGCTTTTTGCTAAGATGTAGACGAGAAGAGAGGCTAAAGACGAAGGTACGGTGCTCTGCAGAGCTAAGCACCGCTCCCGGGCTTCTTTCGGCAGGAGGCGCACACCGCAGAGCACTGTGAGCGGCAGAATCGTCTTTGCGCGAAGAAGCAGCTTCTTCGTCTCCGGGAGCCGGAGAGAGCGGCAACTTCGCAAAGGTGATGAAACAAGCTGTACAACACTGCGATTGTGTGCGCAGCTTGCCAACTGAGAGAAAACAGTACCTGACCACTCTCCTGCCTTTTCTATTCACATGAACATTCGATTGCAAGCTATTTTGGACAACTTTCTTTCTCTTCTTGCAAAACACTCGGCAGACCTCCGTGCAGCCTCTAGAACACGATGGGAGATGTTTTTTGTGCTGGCACAGTTTCTCCTTGCCAGACAGAGTGGAAAAGCTTTTTGCTAAGATGTAGACGAGAAGAGAGGCTAAAGACGAAGGTACGGTGCTCTGCAGAGCTAAGCACCGCTCCCGGACCTCTTTCGGCAGAAGGCGCACACCGCAGAGCACTGTGAGCGGCAGAATCGTCTTTGCGCGAAGAAGCAGCTTCTTCGTCTCCGGGAGCCGGAGAGAGCGGCAGCTTCGCAAAGGTGATGAAACAAGCTGTACAACACTGCGATTGTGTGCGCAGCTTGCCAACTGAGAGAAAACAGTACCTGACCACTCTCCTGCCTTTTCTATTCACATGAACATTCGATTGCAAGCTGTTTTGGACAACTTTCTTTCTCTTCTTGCAAAACACTCGGCAGATCTCCGTGCAGCCTCTAGAACACGATGGGAGATGTTTTGTGTGCTGGCACAGTTTCTCCTTGCCAGACAGAGTGGAAAAGCTTTTAGCTAAGATGTAGACGAGAAGCGAGGCTAAAGAAGCACGTATGGTACTCTGCAGAGCTAAGCATCGCTCCCGGACCTCTTTCGGCAGAAGGCGCACACCGCAGAGCACAGTGAGCGGCAGAATCGTCTTTGCGCGAAGAAGCAGCTTCTTCGTCTCCGGGAGCCGGAGAGAGCGGCAACTTCGCAAAGGTGATGAAACAAGCTGTACAACACTGCGATTGTGTGCGCAGCTTGCCAAGTGAGAGATAATAGTCCCTGACCACTCTCCTGCATTTTCTATTCACATGAACATTCGATTGCAAGCTGTTTTGGACAACTTTCTTTCTCTTCTTGCAAAACACTCGGCAGACCTCCGTGCAGCCTCTAGAACACGATGGGAGATGTTTTTTTGTGCTGGCACAGTTTCTCCTTGCCAGACAGAGTGGAAAAGCTTTTTGCTAAGATGTAGATGAGAAGAGAGGCTAAAGACGAAGGTACGGTGCTCTGCAGAGCTAAGCACAGCTCCCGGGCCTCTTTCGGCAGAAGGCGCACACCGCAGAGCACTGTGAGCGGCAGAATCGTCTTTGCGCGAAGAAGCAGCTTCTTCGTCTCCGGGAGCCGGAGAGAGCGGCAGCTTCGCAAAGGTGATGAAACAAGCTGTACAACACTGCGATTGTGTGCGCAGCTTGCCAACGGAGAGAAAACAGTACCTGACCACTCTCCTGCCTTTTTTATTCACATGAACATTCGATTGCAATCTGTTTTGGACAACTTTCTTTCTCTTCTTGCAAAACACTCGGCAGACCTCCGTGCAGCCTCTAGAACACGATGGGAGATGTTTTCTGTGCTGGCACAGTTTCTCCTTGCCAGACAGAGTGGAAAAGCTTTTTGCTAAGATGTAGACGAGAAGAGAGGCTAAAGACGAAGGTACGGTGCTCTGCAGAGCTAAGCACCGCTCCCGGACCTCTTTCGGCAGAAGGCGCATACCGCAGAGCACAGTGAGCGACAGAATCGTCTTTGCGCGAAGAAGCAGCTTCTTCGTCTCCGGGAGGCGGAGAGAGCGGCAACTTCGCAAAGGTGATGAAACAAGCTGTACAACACTGCGACTGTGTGGGCAGCTTGCCAACTGAGAGAAAACAGTACCTGACCACTCTCCTGCCTTTTCTATTCACATGAACATTCGATTGCAAGCTGTTTTGGACAACTTTCTTTCTCTTCTTGCAAAACACTCGGCAGACCTCCGTGCAGCCTCTAGAACACGATGGGAGATGTTTTCTGTGCTGGCAAAGTTTCTCCTTGCCAGACAGAGTGGAAAAGCTTTTTGCTAAGATGTAGACGAGAAGAGAGGCTAAAGACGAAGGTACGGTGCTCTGCAGAGCTAAGCACCGCTCCCGGACCTCTTTCAGCAGAAGGGTCACACCGCAGAGCACTGTGAGCGGCAGAATCGTCTTTGCGCGAAGAAGCAGCTTCTTCGTCTCCGGGAGCCGGAGAGAGCGGCAACTTCGCAAAGGTGATGAAACAAGCTGTACAACACTGCGATTGTGTGCGCAGCTTGCCAAGTGAGAGAAAACAGTACCTGACCACTCTCCTGCCTTTTCTATTCACATGAACATTCGATTGCAAGCTGTTTTAGACAACTTTCTTTCTCTTCTTGCAAAACACTCGGCAGACCTCCGTGCAGCCTCTAGAAGACGATGGGAGATGTTTTCTGTGCTGGCACAGTTTCTCCTTGCCAGACAGAGTGGAAAAGCTTTTAGCTAAGATGTAGACGAGAAGCGTGGCTAAAGAAGCACGTATGGTACTCTGCAGAGCTAAGCATCGCTCCCGGACTTCTTTCGGCAGAAGGCGCACACCGCAGAGCACAGTGAGCGGCAGAATCGTCTTTGCGCGAAGAATCAGCTTCTTCGTCTCCGGGAGCCGGAGAGAGCGGCAACTTCGCAAAGGTGATGAAACAAGCTGTACAACACTGCGATTGTGTGCGCAGCTTGCCAACTGAGAGAAAACAGTACCTGACCACTCTCCTGCCTTTTCCATTCACATGAACATTCGATTGCAAGCTGTTTTGGACAACTTTCTTTCTCTTCTTGCAAAACACTCGGCAGACCTCCGTGCAGCCTCTAGAAGACGATGGGAGATGTTTTCTGTGCTGGCACAGTTTCTCCTTGCCAGACAGAGTGGAAAAGCTTTTTGCTAAGATGTAGACGAGAAGAGAGGCTAAAGACGAAGGTACGGTGCTCTGCAGAGCTAAGCACCGCTCCCGTGCGTCTTTCGGCAGATGGCGCACACCGCAGAGCACAGTGAGCGGCAGAATCGTCTTTGCGCGAAGAAGCAGCTTCTTCGTCTCCGGGAGCCGGAGAGAGCGGCAACTTTGCAAAGGTGATGAAACAAGCTGTATAACACTGCGATTGTGTGAGCAGCTTGCCAAGTGAGAGAAAACAGTACCTGACCACTCTCCTGCCTTTTCTATTCACATGAACATTCGATTGCAAGCTGTTTTGGACAACTTTCCTTCTCTTCTTGCAAAACACTCGGCAGACCTCCGTGCAGCCTCTAGAACACGATGGGAGATGTTTTCTGTGCTGGCACAGTTTCTCCTTGCCAGACAGAGTGGAAAAGCTTTTTGCTAAGATGTAGACGAGAAGCGAGGCTAAAGAAGCACGTATGGTGCTCTGCAGAGCTAAGCACCGCTCCCGGACGTTTTTCGGCAGAAGGCGCACACTGCAGAGCACTGTGAGCGGCAGAATCGTCTTTGCGCGAAGAAGCAGCTTCTTCGTCTCCGGGAGCCGGAGAGAGCGGCAACTTCGCAAAGGTGATGAAACAAGCTGTACAACACTGCGATTGTGTGCGCAGCTTGCCAACTGAGAGAAAACAGTACCTGACCACTCTCCTGCCTTTTCTATTCACATGAACATTCGATTGGAAGCTGTTTTGGACAACTTTCTTTCTCTTCTTGCAAAACACTCGGCAGACCTCCGTGCAGCCTCTAGAACACGATGGGAGATGTTTTCTGTGCTGGCACAGTTTCTCCTTGCCAGACAGAGTGGAAAAGCTTTTAGCTAAGATGTAGACGAGAAGCGAGACTAAAGAAGCACGTATGGTACTCTGCAGAGCTAAGCATCGCTCCCGGACCTCTTTCGGCAGAAGGCGCACACCGCAGAGCACTGTGAGCGGCAGAATCGTCTTTGCGCGAAGAAGCAGCTTCTTCGTCTCCGGGAGCCGGAGAGAGCGGCAACTTCGCAAAGGTGATGAAATAAGCTGTACAACACTGCGATTGTGTGCGCAGCTTGCCAAGTGAGAGAAAATAGTACCTGACCACTCTCCTGCCTTTTCTATTCACATGAACATTCGATTGCAAGCTGTTTTGGACAACTTTCTTCCTCTTCTTGCAAAACACTCGGCAGACCTCCGTGCAGCCTCTAGAACACGATGGGAGATGTTTTCTGTGCTGGCACAGTTTCTCCTTGCCAGACAGAGTGGAAAAGCTTTTTGCTAAGATGTAGATGAGAAGAGAGGCTAAAGACGAAGGTACGGTGCTCTGCAGAGCTAAGCACAGCTCCCGGGCCTCTTTCGGCAGAAGGCGCACACCGCAGAGCACTGTGAGCGGCAGAATCGTCTTTGCGCGAAGAAGCAGCTTCTTCGTCTCCGGGAGCCGGAGAGAGCGGCAGCTTCGCAAAGGTGATGAAACAAGCTGTACAACACTGCGATTGTGTGCGCAGCTTGCCAACGGAGAGAAAACAGTACCTGACCACTCTCCTGCCTTTTTTATTCACATGAACATTCGATTGCAAGCTGTTTTGGACAACTTTCTTTCTCTTCTTGCAAAACACTCGGCAGACCTCCGTGCAGCCTCTAGAACACGATGGGAGATGTTTTCTGTGCTGGCACAGTTTCTCCTTGCCAGACAGAGTGGAAAAGCTTTTTGCTAAGATGTAGACGAGAAGAGAGGCTAAAGACGAAGGTACGGTGCTCTGCAGAGCTAAGCACCGCTCCCGGACCTCTTTCGGCAGAAGGCGCATACCGCAGAGCACAGTGAGCGACAGAATCGTCTTTGCGCGAAGAAGCAGCTTCTTCGTCTCCGGGAGGCGGAGAGAGCGGCAACTTCGCAAAGGTGATGAAACAAGCTGTACAACACTGCGACTGTGTGGGCAGCTTGCCAACTGAGAGAAAACAGTACCTGACCACTCTCCTGCCTTTTCTATTCACATGAACATTCGATTGCAAGCTGTTTTGGACAACTTTCTTTCTCTTCTTGCAAAACACTCGGCAGACCTCCGTGCAGCCTCTAGAACACGATGGGAGATGTTTTCTGTGCTGGCAAAGTTTCTCCTTGCCAGACAGAGTGGAAAAGCTTTTTGCTAAGATGTAGACGAGAAGAGAGGCTAAAGACGAAGGTACGGTGCTCTGCAGAGCTAAGCACCGCTCCCGGACCTCTTTCAGCAGAAGGGTCACACCGCAGAGCACTGTGAGCGGCAGAATCGTCTTTGCGCGAAGAAGCAGCTTCTTCGTCTCCGGGAGCCGGAGAGAGCGGCAACTTCGCAAAGGTGATGAAACAAGCTGTACAACACTGCGATTGTGTGCGCAGCTTGCCAAGTGAGAGAAAACAGTACCTGACCACTCTCCTGCCTTTTCTATTCACATGAACATTCGATTGCAAGCTGTTTTAGACAACTTTCTTTCTCTTCTTGCAAAACACTCGGCAGACCTCCGTGCAGCCTCTAGAAGACGATGGGAGATGTTTTCTGTGCTGGCACAGTTTCTCCTTGCCAGACAGAGTGGAAAAGCTTTTAGCTAAGATGTAGACGAGAAGCGTGGCTAAAGAAGCACGTATGGTACTCTGCAGAGCTAAGCATCGCTCCCGGACTTCTTTCGGCAGAAGGCGCACACCGCAGAGCACAGTGAGCGGCAGAATCGTCTTTGCGCGAAGAATCAGCTTCTTCGTCTCCGGGAGCCGGAGAGAGCGGCAACTTCGCAAAGGTGATGAAACAAGCTGTACAACACTGCGATTGTGTGCGCAGCTTGCCAACTGAGAGAAAACAGTACCTGACCACTCTCCTGCCTTTTCCATTCACATGAACATTCGATTGCAAGCTGTTTTGGACAACTTTCTTTCTCTTCTTGCAAAACACTCGGCAGACCTCCGTGCAGCCTCTAGAAGACGATTGGAGATGTTTTCTGTGCTGGCACAGTTTCTCCTTGCCAGACAGAGTGGAAAAGCTTTTTGCTAAGATGTAGACGAGAAGAGAGGCTAAAGACGAAGGTACGGTGCTCTGCAGAGCTAAGCACCGCTCCCGTGCGTCTTTCGGCAGATGGCGCACACCGCAGAGCACAGTGAGCGGCAGAATCGTCTTTGCGCGAAGAAGCAGCTTCTTCGTCTCCGGGAGCCGGAGAGAGCGGCAACTTTGCAAAGGTGATGAAACAAGCTGTATAACACTGCGATTGTGTGAGCAGCTTGCCAAGTTTGAGAAAACAGTACCTGACCACTCTCCTGCCTTTTCTATTCACATGAACATTCGATTGCAAGCTGTTTTGGACAACTTTCCTTCTCTTCTTGCAAAACACTCGGCAGACCTCCGTGCAGCCTCTAGAACACGATGGGAGATGTTTTCTGTGCTGGCACAGTTTCTCCTTGCCAGACAGAGTGGAAAAGCTTTTTGCTAAGATGTAGACGAGAAGCGAGGCTAAAGAAGCACGTATGGTGCTCTGCAGAGCTAAGCACCGCTCCCGGACGTTTTTCGGCAGAAGGCGCACACTGCAGAGCACTGTGAGCGGCAGAATCGTCTTTGCGCGAAGAAGCAGCTTCTTCGTCTCCGGGAGCCGGAGAGAGCGGCAACTTCGCAAAGGTGATGAAACAAGCTGTACAACACTGCGATTGTGTGCGCAGCTTGCCAACTGAGAGAAAACAGTACCTGACCACTCTCCTGCCTTTTCTATTCACATGAACATTCGATTGGAAGCTGTTTTGGACAACTTTCTTTCTCTTCTTGCAAAACACTCGGCAGACCTCCGTGCAGCCTCTAGAACACGATGGGAGATGTTTTCTGTGCTGGCACAGTTTCTCCTTGCCAGACAGAGTGGAAAAGCTTTTTGCTAAGATGTAGACGAGAAGAGAGGCTAAAGAAGCACGTATGGTACTCTGCAGAGCTAAGCATCGCTCCCGGACCTCTTTCGGCAGAAGGCGCACACCGCAGAGCACTGTGAGCGGCAGAATCGTCTTTGCGCGAAGAAGCAGCTTCTTCGTCTCCGGGAGCCGGAGAGAGCGGCAACTTCGCAAAGGTGATGAAATAAGCTGTACAACACTGCGATTGTGTGCGCAGCTTGCCAAGTGAGAGAAAATAGTACCTGACCACTCTCCTGCCTTTTCTATTCACATGAACATTCGATTGCAAGCTGTTTTGGACAACTTTCTTCCTCTTCTTGCAAAACACTCGGCAGACCTCCGTGCAGCCTCTAGAACACGATGGGAGATGTTTTCTGTGCTGGCACAGTTTCTCCTTGCCAGACAGAGTGGAAAAGCTTTTTGCTAAGATGTAGATGAGAAGAGAGGCTAAAGACGAAGGTACGGTGCTCTGCAGAGCTAAGCACAGCTCCCGGGCCTCTTTCGGCAGAAGGCGCACACCGCAGAGCACTGTGAGCGGCAGAATCGTCTTTGCGCGAAGAAGCAGCTTCTTCGTCTCCGGGAGCCGGAGAGAGCGGCAACTTCGCAAAGGTGATGAAACAAGCTGTACAACACTGCGATTGTGTGCGCAGCTTGCCAACTGAGAGAAAACAGTACCTGACCACTCTCCTGCCTTTTCCATTCACATGAACATTCGATTGCAAGCTGTTTTGGACAACTTTCTTTCTCTTCTTGCAAAACACTCGGCAGACCTCCGTGCAGCCTCTAGAACACGATGGGAGATGTTTTCTGTGCTGGCACAGTTTCTCCTTGCCAGACAGAGTGGAAAAGCTTTTTGCTAAGATGTAGACGAGAAGCGAGGCTAAAGAAGCACGTATGGTGCTCTGCAGAGCTAAGCACCGCTCCCGGACGTCTTTCGGCAGAAGGCGCACACTGCAGAGCACTGTGTGCGGCAGGATCGTCTTTGCGCGAAGAAGCAGCTTCTTCGTCTCCGGGAGCCGGAGAGAGCGGCAACTTGGCAAAGGTGATGAAACAAGCTGTACAACACTGCGATTGTGTGCGCAGCTTGCCAAGTGAGAGAAAACAGTACCTGACCACTCTCCTGCCTTTTCCATTCACATGAACATTCGATTGCAAGCTGTTTTGGACAACTTTCTTTCTCTTCTTGCAAAACACTCGGCAGACCTCCGTGGAGCCTCTAGAACACGATGGGAGATGTTTTCTGTTCTGGCAAAGTTTCTCCTTGCCAGACAGAGTGGAAAAGCTTTTTGCTAAGATGTAGACGAGAAGAGAGGCTAAAGACGAAGGTACGGTGCTCTGCAGAGCTAAGCACCACTCCCGGACGTCTTTCGGCAGAAGGCGCACACCGCAGAGCACTGTGAGCGGCAGAATCGTCTTTGCGCGAAGAAGCAGCTTCTTCGTCTCCGGCAGCCGGAGAGAGCGGCAACTTCGCAAAGGTGATGAAACAAGCTGTACAAAACTGCGATTGTGTGCGCAGCTTGCCAAGTGAGAGAAAACAGTACCTGACCACTCTCCTGCCTTTTCTATTCACATGAACATTCGATTGCAAGCTGTTTTGGACAACTTTCTTTCTCTTCTTGCAAAACACTCGGCAGACCTCCGTGCAGCCTCTAGAAGACGATGGGAGGTGTTTTCTGTGCTGGCAAAGTTTCTCCTTGCCAGACAGAGTGGAAAAGCTTTTTGCTAAGATGTAGACGAGAAGCGTGGCTAAAGAAGCACATACGGTACTCTGCAGAGCTAAGCATCGCTCCCGGACTTCTTTCGGCAGAAGGCGCACACCGCAGAGCACAGTGAGCGGCAGAATCGTCTTTGCGCGAAGAATCAGCTTCTTCGTCTCCGGGAGCCGGAGAGAGCGGCAACTTCGCAAAGGTGATGAAACAAGCTGTACAACACTGCGATTGTGTGCGCAGCTTGCCAACTGAGAGAAAACAGTACCTGACCACTCTCCTGCCTTTTCCATTCACATGAACATTCGATTGCAAGCTGTTTTGGACAACTTTCTTTCTCTTCTTGCAAAACACTCGGCAGACCTCCGTGCAGCCTCTAGAACACGATGGGAGATGTTTTCTGTGCTGGCACAGTTTCTCCTTGCCAGACAGAGTGGAAAAGCTTTTTGCTAAGATGTAGACGAGAAGAGAGGCTAAAGACGAAGGTACGGTGCTCTGCAGAGCTAAGCACCGCTCCCGTGCGTCTTTCGGCAGATGGCGCACACCGCAGAGCACAGTGAGCGGCAGAATCGTCTTTGCGCGAAGAAGCAGCTTCTTCGTCTCCGGGAGCCGGAGAGAGCGGCAACTTTGCAAAGGTGATGAAACAAGCTGTACAACACTGCGATTGTGTGAGCAGCTTGCCAAGTTTGAGAAAACAGTACCTGACCACTCTCCTGCCTTTTCTATTCACATGAACATTCGATTGCAAGCTGTTTTGGACAACTTTCTTTCTCTTCTTGCAAAACACTCGGCAGACCTCCGTGCAGCCTCTAGAACACGATGGGAGATGTTTTCTGTGCTGGCACAGTTTCTCCTTGCCAGACAGAGTGGAAAAGCTTTTTGCTAAGATGTAGACGAGAAGCGAGGCTAAAGAAGCACGTATGGTGCTCTGCAGAGCTAAGCACCGCTCCCGGACGTCTTTCGGCAGAAGGCGCACACTGCAGAGCACTGTGAGCGGCAGAATCGCCTTTGCGCGAAGAAGCAGCTTCTTCGTCTCCGGGAGCCGGAGAGAGCGGCAACTTCGCAAAGGTGATGAAACAAGCTGTACAACACTGCGATTGTGTGCGCAGCTTGCCAACTGAGAGAAAACAGTACCTGACCACTCTCCTGCCTTTTCTATTCACATGAACATTCGATTGCAAGCTGTTTTGGACAACTTTCTTTCTCTTCTTGCAAAACACTCGGCAGACCTCCGTGCAGCCTCTAGAAGACGATGGGAGGTGTTTTCTGTGCTGGCACAGTTTCTCCTTGCCAGACAGAGTGGAAAAGCTTTTTGCTAGGATGTAGACGAGAAGCGAAGCCAAAGAAGCACGTACGGTACTCTGCAGAGCTAAGCATCGCTCCCGGACTTCTTTCGGCAGAAGGCGCACACTGCAGAGCACTGTGAGCGGCAGAATCATCTTTGCGCGAAGAAGCAGCTTCTTCGTCTCCGGCAGCCGGAGAGAGCGGCAACTTCGCAAAGGTGATGAAACAAGCTGTACAACACTGCGATTGTGTGAGCAGCTTGCCAACTGAGAGAAAACAGTACCTGACCACTCTCCTGCCTTTTCTATTCACATGAACATTCGATTGCAAGCTGTTTTGGACAACTTTCCTTCTCTTCTTGTAAAACACTCGGCAGACCTCCGTGCAGCCTCTAGAACACGATGGGAGATGTTTTTTGTGCTGGCACAGTTTCTCCTTGCCAGACAGAGTGGAAAAGCTTTTTGCTAAGATGTAGACGAGAAGAGAGGCTAAAGACGAGGGTACGGTGCTCTGCAGAGCTAAGCACAGCTCCCGGACCTCTTTCGGCAGAAGGCGCACACCGCAGAGCACTGTGAGCGGCAGAATCGTCTTTGCGCGAAGAAGCAGCTTCTTCGTCTCCGGGAGCCGGAGAGAGCGGCAACTTCGCAAAGGTGATGAAACAAGCTGTACAACACTGCGATTGTGTGCGCAGCTTGCCAACTGAGAGAAAACAGTACCTGAGCACTCTCCTGCCTTTTCTATTCACATGAACATTCGATTGCAAGCTGTTTTGGACAACTTTCTTTCTCTTCTTGCAAAACACTCGGCAGACCTCCGTGCAGCCTCTAGAACACGATGGGAGATGCTTTTTGTGCTGGCACAGTTTCTCCTTGCCAGACAGAGTGGAAAAGCTTTTTGCTAAGATGTAGACGAGAAGAGAGGCTAAAGACGAAGGTACGTTGCTCTGCAGAGCTAAGCACCGCTCCCGGACCTCTTTCGGCAGAAGGCGCACACCGCAGAGCACTGTGAGCGGCAGAATCGTCTTTGCGCGAAGAAGCAGCTTCTTCGTCTCCGGGAGCCGGAGAGAGCGGCAGCTTCGCAAAGGTGATGAAACAAGCTGTACAACACTGCGATTGTGTGCGCAGCTTGCCAAGTGAGAGAAAACAGTACCTGACCACTCTCCTGCCTTTTCTATTCACATGAACATTGGATTGCAAGCTGTTTTGGACAACTTTCTTTCTCTTCTTGCAAAACACTCGGCAGATCTCCGTGCAGCCTCTAGAACACGATGGGAGATGTTTTCTGTGCTGGCACAGTTTCTCCTTGCCAGACAGAGTGGAAAAGCTTTTAGCTAAGATGTAGACGAGAAGCGAGGCTAAAGAAGCACGTATGGTACTCTGCAGAGCTAAGCATCGCTCCCGGACCTCTTTCGGCAGAAGGCGCACACCGCAGAGCACAGTGAGCGGCAGAATCGTCTTTGCGCGAAGAAGCAGCTTCTTCGTCTCCGGGAGCCGGAGAGAGCGGCAACTTCGCAAAGGTGATGAAATAAGCTGTACAACACTGCGATTGTGTGCGCAGCTTGCCAACTGAGAGAAAACAGTACCTGACCACTCTCCTGCCTTTTCTATTCACATGAACATTCGATTGCAAGCTGTTTTGGACAACTTTCTTTCTCTTCTTGCAAAACACTCGGCAGACCTCCGTGCAGCCTCTAGAACACGATGGGAGATGTTTTCTGTGCTGGCAAAGTTTCTCCTTGCCAGACAGAGTGGAAAAGCTTTTTGCTAAGATGTAGACGAGAAGAGAGGCTAAAGACGAAGGTACGGTGCTCTGCAGAGCTAAGCACCGCTCCCGGACCTCTTTCAGCAGAAGGGTCACACCGTAGAGCACTGTGAGCGGCAGAATCGTCTTTGCGCGAAGAAGCAGCTTCTTCGTCTCCGGGAGCCGGAGAGAGCGGCAACTTGGCAAAGGTGATGAAACAAGCTGTACAACACTGCGATTGTGTGCGCAGCTTGCCAAGTGAGAGAAAACAGTACCTGACCACTCTCCTGCCTTTTCTATTCACATGAACATTCGATTGCAAGCTGTTTTAGTCAACTTTCTTTCTCTTCTTGCAAAACACTCGGCAGACCTCCGTGCAGCCTCTAGAAGACGATGGGAGATGTTTTCTGTGCTGGCACAGTTTCTCCTTGCCAGACAGAGTGGAAAAGCTTTTAGCTAAGATGTAGACGAGAAGCGTGGCTAAAGAAGCACGTATGGTACTCTGCAGAGCTAAGCATCGCTCCCGGACTTCTTTCGGCAGAAGGCGCACACCGCAGAGCACAGTGAGCGGCAGAATCGTCTTTGCGCGAAGAATCAGCTTCTTCGTCTCCGGGAGCCGGAGAGAGCGGCAACTTCGCAAAGGTGATGAAACAAGCTGTACAACACTGCGATTGTGTGCGCAGCTTGCCAACTGAGAGAAAACAGTACCTGACCACTCTCCTGCCTTTTCCATTCACATGAACATTCGATTGCAAGCTGTTTTGGACAACTTTCTTTCTCTTCTTGCAAAACACTCGGCAGACCTCCGTGCAGCCTCTAGAAGACGATGGGAGATGTTTTCTGTGCTGGCACAGTTTCTCCTTGCCAGACAGAGTGGAAAAGCTTTTTGCTAAGATGTAGACGAGAAGAGAGGCTAAAGACGAAGGTACGGTGCTCTGCAGAGCTAAGCACCGCTCCCGTGCGTCTTTCGGCAGATGGCGCACACCGCAGAGCACAGTGAGCGGCAGAATCGTCTTTGCGCGAAGAAGCAGCTTCTTCGTCTCCGGGAGCCGGAGAGAGCGGCAACTTTGCAAAGGTGATGAAACAAGCTGTATAACACTGCGATTGTGTGAGCAGCTTGCCAAGTTTGAGAAAACAGTACCTGACCACTCTCCTGCCTTTTCTATTCACATGAACATTCGATTGCAAGCTGTTTTGGACAACTTTCCTTCTCTTCTTGCAAAACACTCGGCAGACCTCCGTGCAGCCTCTAGAACACGATGGGAGATGTTTTCTGTGCTGGCACAGTTTCTCCTTGCCAGACAGAGTGGAAAAGCTTTTTGCTAAGATGTAGACGAGAAGCGAGGCTAAAGAAGCACGTATGGTGCTCTGCAGAGCTAAGCACCGCTCCCGGAGGTTTTTCGGCAGAAGGCGCACACTGCAGAGCACTGTGAGCGGCAGAATCGTCTTTGCGCGAAGAAGCAGCTTCTTCGTCTCCGGGAGCCGGAGAGAGCGGCAACTTGGCAAAGGTGATGAAACAAGCTGTACAACACTGCGATTGTGTGCGCAGCTTGCCAAGTGAGAGAAAACAGTACCTGACCACTCTCCTGCCTTTTCTATTCACATGAACATTCGATTGCAAGCTGTTTTGGACAACTTTCTTTCTCTTCTTGCAAAACACTCGGCAGACCTCCGTGCAGCCTCTAGAACACGATGGGAGATGTTTTCTGTGCTGGCACAGTTTCTCCTTGCCAGACAGAGTGGAAAAGCTTTTTGCTAAGATGTAGACGAGAAGAGAGGCTAAAGACGAAGGTACGGTGCTCTGCAGAGCTAAGCACCGCTCCCGGACTTCTTTCGGCAGAAGGCGCACACCGCAGAGCACAGTGAGCGGCAGAATCGTCCTTGCGCGAAGAAGCAGCTTCTTCGTCTCCGGGAGCCGGAGAGAGCGGCAACTTCGCAAAGGTGATGAAACAAGCTGTACAACACTGCGATTGTGTGCGCAGCTTGCCAAGTGAGAGAAAACAGTACCTTACCACTCTCCTGCCTTTTCTATTCACATGAACATTCGATTGCAAGCTGTTTTGGACAACTTTCTTTCTCTTCTTGCAAAACACTCGGCAGACCTCCGTGCAGCCTCTAGAACACGATGGGAGATGTTTTCTGTGCTGGCAAAGTTTCTCCTTGCCAGACAGAGTGGAAAAGCTTTTTGCTAAGATGTAGACGAGAAGAGAGGCTAAAGACGAAGGTACGGTGCTCTGCAGAGCTAAGCACCGCTCCCGGACTTCTTTCGGCAGAAGGCGCACACCGCAGAGCACAGTGAGCGGCAGAATCGTCTTTGCGCGAAGAAGCAGCTTCTTCGTCTCCGGGAGCCGGAGAGAGCGGCAACTTGGCAAAGGTGATGAAACAAGCTGTACAACACTGCGATTGTGTGAGCAGCTTGCCAACTGAGAGAAAACAGTACCTGACCACTCTCCTGCCTTTTCTATTCACATGAACATTCGATTGCAAGCTGTTTTGGACAACTTTCTTTCTCTTCTTGCAAAACACTCGGCAGACCTCCGTGCAGCCTCTAGAACACGATGGGAGATGTTTTCTGTGCTGGCACAGTTTCTCCTTGCCAGACAGAGTGGAAAAGCTTTTTGCTAAGATGTAGACGAGAAGAGAGGCTAAAGAAGCAGGTACGGTGCTCTGCAGAGCTAAGCACAGCTCCCGTGCCTCTTTCGGCAGAAGGCGCACACCGCAGAGCACTGTGAGCGGCAGAATCGTCTTTGCGCGAAGAAGCAGCTTCTTCGTCTCCGGGAGCCGGAGAGAGCGGCAACTTTGCAAAGGTGATGAAACAAGCTGTACAACACTGCGATTGTGTGAGCAGCTTGCCAAGTGAGAGAAAACAGTACCTGACCACTCTCCTGCCTTTTCTATTCACATGAACATTCGATTGCAAGCTGTTTTGGACAACTTTCCTTCTCTTCTTGCAAAACACTCGGCAGACCTCCGTGCAGCCTCTAGAACACGATGGGAGATGTTTTCTGTGCTGGCACAGTTTCTCCTTGCCAGACAGAGTGGAAAAGCTTTTTGCTAAGATGTAGACGAGAAGAGAGGCTAAAGAAGCAGGTATGGTGCTCTGCAGAGCTAAGCACCGCTCTCGGACGTCCTTCGGCAGAAGGCGCACACCGCAGAGCACTGTGAGCGGCAGAATCGTCTTTGCGCGAAGAAGCAGCTTCTTCGTCTCCGGGAGCCGGAGAGAGCGGCAACTTGGCAAAGGTGATGAAACAAGCTGTACAACACTGCGATTGTGTGCGCAGCTTGCCAAGTGAGAGAAAACAGTACCTGACCACTCTCCTGCCTTTTCTATTCACATGAACATTCGATTGCAAGCTGTTTTGGACAACTTTCTTTCTCTTCTTGCAAAACACTCGGCAGACCTCCGTGCAGCCTCTAGAACACGATGGGAGATGTTTTCTGTGCTGGCACAGTTTCTCCTTGCCAGACAGAGTGGAAAAGCTTTTTGCTAAGATGTAGACGAGAAGAGAGGCTAAAGACGAAGGTACGGTGCTCTGCAGAGCTAAGCACCGCTCCCGGACGTCTTTCGGCAGAAGGCGCACACCGCAGAGCACTGTGAGCGGCAGAATCGTTTTTGCGCGAAGAAGCAGCTTCTTCGTCTCCGGGAGCCGGAGAGAGCGGCAGCTTCGCAAAGGTGATGAAACAAGCTGTACAACACTGCGATTGTGTGCGCAGCTTGCCAACTGAGAGAAAACAGTACCTGAGCACTCTCCTGCCTTTTCTATTCACTTGAACATTCGATTGCAAGCTGTTTTGGACAACTTTCTTTCTCTTCTTGCAAAACACTCGGTAGACCTCCGTGCAGCCTCTAGAACACGATGGGAGATGTTTTCTGTGCTGGCACAGTTTCTCCTTGCCAGACAGAGTGGAAAAGCTTTTTGCTAAGATGTAGACGAGAAGAGAGGCTAAAGACGACGGTACGGTGCTCTGCAGAGCTAAGCACCGCTCCCGGACCTCTTTCGGCAGAAGGCGCACACCGCAGAGCACTGTGAGCGGCAGAATCGTCTTTGCGCGAAGAAGCAGCTTCTTCGTCTCCGGGAGCCGGAGAGAGCGGCAACTTCGCAAAGGTGATGAAACAAGCTGTACAACACAGCGATTCTGTGAGCAGCTTGCCAAGTGAGAGAAAACAGTACCTGACCACTCTCCTGCCTTTTCTATTCACATGAACATTCGATTGCAAGCTGTTTTGGACAACTTTCTTTCTCTTCTTGCAAAACACTCGGCAGACCTCCGTGCAGCCTCTAGAACACGACGGGAGATGTTTTCTGTGCTGGCACAGTTTCTCCTTGCCAGACAGAGTGGAAAAGCTTTTTGCAAAGATGTAGACGAGAAGAGAGGCTAAAGACGAAGGTACGGTGCTCTGCAGAGCTAAGCACCGCTCCCGGACCTCTTTCGGCAGAAGGCGCACACCGCAGAGCACTGTGAGCGGCAGAATCGTCTTTGCGTGAAGAAGCAGCTTCTTCGTCTCCGGGAGCCGGAGAGAGCGGCAACTTCGCAAAGGTGATGAAACAAGCTGTACAACACTGCGATTGTGTGCGCAGCTTGCCAAGTGAGAGAAAACAGTACCTGACCACTCTCCTGCCTTTTCTATTCACATGAACATTCGATTGCAAGCTGTTTTGGACAACTTTCTTTCTCTTCTTGCAAAACACTCGGCAGGCCTCCGTGCAGCCTCTAGAACACGATGGGAGATGTTTTGTGTGCTGGCACAGTTTCTCCTTGCCAGACAGAGTGGAATAGCTTTTAGCTAAGATGTAGACGAGAAGCGAGGCTAAAGAAGCACGTATGGTACTCTGCAGAGCTAAGCATCGCTCCCGGACCTCTTTCGGCAGAAGGCGCACACCGCAGAGCACAGTGAGCGGCAGAATCGTCTTTGCGCGAAGAAGCAGCTTCTTCGTCTCCGGGGGCCGGAGAGAGCGGCAACTTCGCAAAGGTGATGAAATAAGCTGTACAACACTGCGATTGTGTGCGCAGCTTGCCAACTGAGAGAAAATAGTCCCTGACCACTCTCCTGCATTTTCTATTCACATGAACATTCGATTGCAAGCTGTTTTGGACAACTTTCTTTCTCTTCTTGCAAAACACTCGGCAGACCTCCGTGCAGCCTCTAGAACACGATGGGAGATGTTTTTTGTGCTGGCACAGTTTCTCCTTGCCAGACAGAGTGGAAAAGCTTTTTGCTAAGATGTAGACGAGAAGAGAGCCTAAAGACGAAGGTACGGTGCTCTGCAGAGCTAAGCACAGCTCCCGGGCCTCTTTCGGCAGAAGGCGCACACCGCAGAGCACTGTGAGCGGCAGAATCGTCTTTGCGCGAAGAAGCAGCTTCTTCGTCTCCGGGAGCCGGAGAGAGCGGCAACTTCGCAAAGGTGATGAAACAAGCTGTACAACACTGCGATTGTGTGCGCAGCTTGCCAAGTGAGAGAAAACAGTACCTGACCACTCTCCTGCCTTTTCTATTCACATGAACATTCGATTGGAAGCTGTTTTGGACAACTTTCTTTCTCTTCTTGCAAAACACTCGGCAGACCTCCGTGCAGCCTCTAGAACACGATGGGAGATGTTTTCTGTGCTGGCACAGTTTCTCCTTGCCAGACAGAGTGGAAAAGCTTTTTGCTAAGATGTAGACGAGAAGAGAGGCTAAAGAAGCAGGTACGGTGCTCTGCAGAGCTAAGCACAGCTCCCGTGCCTCTTTCGGCAGAAGGCGCACACCGCAGAGCACTGTGAGCGGCAGAATCGTCTTTGCGCGAAGAATCAGCTTCTTCGTCTCCGGAAGCCGGAGAGAGCGGCAACTTTGCAAAGGTGATGAAACAAGTTGTACAACACTGCGATTGTGTGAGCAGCTTGCCAAGTGAGAGAAAACAGTACCTTACCACTCTCCTGCCTTTTCTATTCACATGAACATTCGATTGCAAGCTGTTTTGGACAACTTTCCTTCTCTTCTTGCAAAACACTCGGCAGACCTCCGTGCAGCCTCTAGAACACGATGGGAGATGTTTTCTGTGCTGGCACAGTTTCTCCTTGCCAGACAGAGTGGAAAAGCTTTTTGCTAAGATGTAGACGAGAAGAGAGGCTAAAGAAGCAGGTATGGTGCTCTGCAGAGCTAAGCACCGCTCTCGGACGTCTTTCGGCAGAAGGCGCACACCGCAGAGCACTGTGAGCGGCAGAATCGTCTTTGCGCGAAGAAGCAGCTTCTTCGTCTCCGGGAGCCGGAGAGAGCGGCAACTTGGCAAAGGTGATGAAACAAGCTGTACAACACTGCGATTGTGTGCGCAGCTTGCCAAGTGAGAGAAAACAGTACCTGACCACTCTCCTGCCTTTTCTATTCACATGAACATTCGATTGCAAGCTGTTTTGGACAACTTTCTTTCTCTTCTTGCAAAACACTCGGCAGACCTCCGTGCAGCCTCTAGAACACGATGGGAGATGTTTTCTGTGCTGGCACAGTTTCTCCTTGCCAGACAGAGTGGAAAAGCTTTTTGCTAAGATGTAGACGAGAAGAGAGGCTAAAGACGAAGGTACGGTGCTCTGCAGAGCTAAGCACCGCTCCCGGACTTCTTTCGGCAGAAGGCGCACACCGCAGAGCACAGTGAGCGGCAGAATCGTCTTTGCGCGAAGAAGCAGCTTCTTCGTCTCCGGGAGCCGGAGAGAGCGGCAACTTCGCAAAGGTGATGAAACAAGCTGTACAACACTGCGATTGTGTGCGCAGCTTGCCAAGTGAGAGAAAACAGTACCTTACCACTCTCCTGCCTTTTCTATTCACATGAACATTCGATTGCAAGCTGTTTTGGACAACTTTCTTTCTCTTCTTGCAAAACACTCGGCAGACCTCCGTGCAGCCTCTAGAACACGATGGGAGATGTTTTCTGTGCTGGCAAAGTTTCTCCTTGCCAGACAGAGTGGAAAAGCTTTTTGCTAAGATGTAGACGAGAAGAGAGGCTAAAGACGAAGGTACGGTGCTCTGCAGAGCTAAGCACCGCTCCCGTGCCTCTTTCGGCAGAAGGCGCACACCGCAGAGCACTGTGAGCGGCAGAATCGTCTTTGCGCGAAGAAGCAGCTTCTTCGTCTCCGGGAGCCGGAGAGAGCGGCAACTTCGCAAAGGTGATGAAACAAGCTGTACAACACTGCGATTGTGTGCGCAGCTTGCCAACTGAGAGAAAACAGTACCTGACCACTCTCCTGCCTTTTCTATTCACATGAACATTCGATTGCAAGCTGTTTTGGACAACTTTCTTTCTCTTCTTGCAAAACACTCGGCAGACCTCCGTGCAGCCTCTAGAACACGATGGGAGATGTTTTCTGTGCTGGCACAGTTTCTCCTTGCCAGACAGAGTGGAAAAGCTTTTTGCTAAGATGTAGACGAGAAGAGAGGCTAAAGAAGCAGGTACGGTGCTCTGCAGAGCTAAGCACAGCTCCCGTGCCTCTTTCGGCAGAAGGCGCACACCGCAGAGCACTGTGAGCGGCAGAATCGTCTTTGCGCGAAGAAGCAGCTTCTTCGTCTCCGGGAGCCGGAGAGAGCGGCAACTTTGCAAAGGTGATGAAACAAGCTGTACAACACTGCGATTGTGTGAGCAGCTTGCCAAGTGAGAGAAAACAGTACCTGACCACTCTCCTGCCTTTTCTATTCACATGAACATTCGATTGCAAGCTGTTTTGGACAACTTTCCTTCTCTTCTTGCAAAACACTCGGCAGACCTCCGTGCAGCCTCTAGAACACGATGGGAGATGTTTTCTGTGCTGGCACAGTTTCTCCTTGCCAGACAGAGTGGAAAAGCTTTTTGCTAAGATGTAGACGAGAAGATAGGCTAAAGAAGCAGGTATGGTGCTCTGCAGAGCTAAGCACCGCTCTCGGACGTCTTTCGGCAGAAGGCGCACACCGCAGAGCACTGTGAGCGGCAGAATCGTCTTTGCGCGAAGAAGCAGCTTCTTCGTCTCCGGGAGCCGGAGAGAGCGGCAACTTGGCAAAGGTGATGAAACAAGCTGTACAACACTGCGATTGTGTGCGCAGCTTGCCAAGTGAGAGAAAACAGTACCTGACCACTCTCCTGCCTTTTCTATTCACATGAACATTCGATTGCAAGCTGTTTTGGACAACTTTCTTTCTCTTCTTGCAAAACACTCGGCAGACCTCCGTGCAGCCTCTAGAACACGATGGGAGATGTTTTCTGTGCTGGCACAGTTTCTCCTTGCCAGACAGAGTGGAAAAGCTTTTTGCTAAGATGTAGACGAGAAGAGAGGCTAAAGACGAAGGTACGGTGCTCTGCAGAGCTAAGCACCGCTCCCGGACGTCTTTCGGCAGAAGGCGCACACCGCAGAGCACTGTGAGCGGCAGAATCGTTTTTGCGCGAAGAAGCAGCTTCTTCGTCTCCGGGAGCCGGAGAGAGCGGCAGCTTCGCAAAGGTGATGAAACAAGCTGTACAACACTGCGATTGTGTGCGCAGCTTGCCAACTGAGAGAAAACAGTACCTGAGCACTCTCCTGCCTTTTCTATTCACTTGAACATTCGATTGCAAGCTGTTTTGGACAACTTTCTTTCTCTTCTTGCAAAACACTCGGTAGACCTCCGTGCAGCCTCTAGAACACGATGGGAGATGTTTTCTGTGCTGGCACAGTTTCTCCTTGCCAGACAGAGTGGAAAAGCTTTTTGCTAAGATGTAGACGAGAAGAGAGGCTAAAGACGAAGGTACGGTGCTCTGCAGAGCTAAGCACCGCTCCCGGACCTCTTTCGGCAGAAGGCGCACACCGCAGAGCACTGTGAGCGGCAGAATCGTCTTTGCGCGAAGAAGCAGCTTCTTCGTCTCCGGGAGCCGGAGAGAGCGGCAACTTCGCAAAGGTGATGAAACAAGCTGTACAACACAGCGATTCTGTGCGCAGCTTGCCAACTGAGAGAAAACAGTACCTGACCACTCTCCTGCCTTTTCTATTCACATGAACATTCGATTGCAAGCTGTTTTGGACAACTTTCTTTCTCTTCTTGCAAAACACTCGGCAGACCTCCGTGCAGCCTCTAGAACACGACGGGAGATGTTTTCTGTGCTGGCACAGTTTCTCCTTGCCAGACAGAGTGGAAAAGCTTTTTGCAAAGATGTAGACGAGAAGAGAGGCTAAAGACGAAGGTACGGTGCTCTGCAGAGCTAAGCACCGCTCCCGGACCTCTTTCGGCAGAAGGCGCACACCGCAGAGCACTGTGAGCGGCAGAATCGTCTTTGCGCGAAGAAGCAGCTTCTTCGTCTCCGGGAGCCGGAGAGAGCGGCAACTTCGCAAAGGTGATGAAACAAGCTGTACAACACTGCGATTGTGTGCGCAGCTTGCCAAGTGAGAGAAAACAGTACCTGACCACTCTCCTGCCTTTTCTATTCACATGAACATTCGATTGCAAGCTGTTTTGGACAACTTTCTTTCTCTTCTTGCAAAACACTCGGCAGGCCTCCGTGCAGCCTCTAGAACACGATGGGAGATGTTTTGTGGGCTGGCACAGTTTCTCCTTGCCAGACAGAGTGGAAAAGCTTTTAGCTAAGATGTAGACGAGAAGCGAGGCTAAAGAAGCACGTATGGTACTCTGCAGAGCTAAGCATCGCTCCCGGACCTCTTTCGGCAGAAGGCGCACACCGCAGAGCACAGTGAGCGGCAGAATCGTCTTTGCGCGAAGAAGCAGCTTCTTCGTCTCCGGGAGCCGGAGAGAGCGGCAACTTCGCAAAGGTGATGAAATAAGCTGTACAACACTGCGATTGTGTGCGCAGCTTGCCAAGTGAGAGAAAATAGTCCCTGACCACTCTCCTGCATTTTCTATTCACATGAACATTCGATTGCAAGCTGTTTTGGACAACTTTCTTTCTCTTCTTGCAAAACACTCGGCAGACCTCCGTGCAGCCTCTAGAACACGATGGGAGATGTTTTTTGTGCTGGCACAGTTTCTCCTTGCCAGACAGAGTGGAAAAGCTTTTAGCTAAGATGTAGACGAGAAGAGAGGCTAAAGACGAAGGTACGGTGCTCTGCAGAGCTAAGCACCGCTCCCGGGCCTCTTTCGGCAGATGGCGCACACCGCAGAGCACAGTGAGCGGCAGAATCGTCTTTGCGCGAAGAAGCAGCTTCTTCGTCTCCGGGAGCCGGAGAGAGCGGCAACTTTGCAAAGGTGATGAAACAAGCTGTACAACACTGCGATTGTGTGAGCAGCTTGCCAAGTTTGAGAAAACAGTACCTGACAACTCTCCTGCCTTTTCTATTCACATGAACATTCGATTGCAAGCTGTTTTGGACAACTTTCCTTCTCTTCTTGCAAAACACTCGGCAGACCTCCGTGCAGCCTCTAGAAGACGATGGGAGATGTTTTCTGTGCTGGCACAGTTTCTCCTTGCCAGACAGAGTGGAAAAGCTTTTTGCTAAGATGTAGACGAGAAGCGAGGCTAAAGAAGCACGTATGGTGCTCTGCAGAGCTAAGCACCGCTCCCGGACGTCGTTCGGCAGAAGGCGCACACTGCAGAGCACTGTGAGCGGCAGAATCGTCTTTGCGCGAAGAAGCAGCTTCTTCGTCTCCGGGAGCCGGAGAGAGCGGCAACTTCGCAAAGGTGATGAAACAAGCTGTACAACACTGCGATTGTGTGCGCAGCTTGCCAACTGAGAGAAAACAGTACCTGACCACTCTCCTGCCTTTTCTATTCACATGAACATTCGATTGGAAGCTGTTTTGGACAACTTTCTTTCTCGTCTTGCAAAACACTCGGCAGACCTCCGTGCAGCCTCTAGAACACGATGGGAGATGTTTTCTGTGCTGGCACAGTTTCTCCTTGCCAGACAGAGTGGAAAAGCTTTTAGCTAAGATGTAGACGAGAAGCGAGGCTAAAGAAGCACGTATGGTACTCTGCAGAGCTAAGCATCGCTCCCGGACCTCTTTCGGCAGAAGGCGCACACCGCAGAGCACAGTGAGCGGCAGAATCGTCTTTGCGCGAAGAAGCAGCTTCTTCGTCTCCGGGAGCCGGAGAGAGCGGCAACTTCGCAAAGGTGATGAAATAAGCTGTACAACACTGCGATTGTGTGCGCAGCTTGCCAAGTGAGAGAAAATAGTACCTGACCACTCTCCTGCCTTTTCTATTCACATGAACATTCGATTGCAAGCTGTTGTGGACAACTTTCTTCCTCTTCTTGCAAAACACTCGGCAGACCTCCGTGCAGCCTCTAGAATACGATGGGAGATGTTTTTTGTGCTGGCACAGTTTCTCCTTGCCAGACAGAGTGGAAAAGCTTTTTGCTAAGATGTAGATGAGAAGAGAGGCTAAAGACGAAGGTACGGTGCTCTGCAGAGCTAAGCACAGCTCCCGGGCCTCTTTCGGCAGAAGGCGCACACCGCAGAGCACTGTGAGCGGCAGAATCGTCTTTGCGCGAAGAAGCAGCTTCTTCGTCTCCGGGAGCCGGAGAGAGCGGCAACTTCGCAAAGGTGATGAAACAAGCTGTACAACACTGCGATTGTGTGAGCAGCTTGCCAAGTGAGAGAAAACAGTACCTGACCACTCTCCTGCCTTTTCTATTCACATGAACATTCGATTGCAAGCTGTTTTGGACAACTTTCTTTCTCTTCTTGCAAAACACTCGGCAGACCTCCGTGCAGCCTCTAGAAGACGATGGGAGATGTTTTCTGTGCTGGCACAGTTTCTCCTTGCCAGACAGAGTGGAAAAGCTTTTTGCTAAGATGTAGACGAGAAGCGTGGCTAAAGAAGCACGTATGGTACTCTGCAGAGCTAAGCATCGCTCCCGGACTTCTTTCGGCAGAAGGCGCACACCGCAGAGCACAGTGAGCGGCAGAATCGTCTTTGCGCGAAGAATCAGCTTCTTCGTCTCCGGCAGCCGGAGAGAGCGGCAACTTCGCAAAGGTGATGAAACAAGCTGTACAACACTGCGATTGTGTGCGCAGCTTGCCAACTGAGAGAAAACAGTACCTGACCACTCTCCTGCCTTTTCCATTCACATGAACATTCGATTGCAAGCTGTTTTGGACAACTTTCTTTCTCTTCTTGCAAAACACTCGGCAGACCTCCGTGCAGCCTCTAGAAGACGATGGGAGATGTTTTCTGTGCTGGCACAGTTTCTCCTTGCCAGACAGAGTGGAAAAGCTTTTTGCTAAGATGTAGACGAGAAGCGAGGCTAAAGAAGCACGTATGGTGCTCTGCAGAGCTAAGCACCGCTCCCGGACGTCTTTCGGCAGAAGGCGCACACCGCAGAGCACTGTGAGCGGCAGAATCGTCTTTGCGCGAAGAAGCAGCTTCTTCGTCTCCGGGAGCCGGAGAGAGCGGCAACTTGGCAAAGGTGATGAAACAAGCTGTACAACACTGCGATTGTGTGCGCAGCTTGCCAACTGAGAGAAAACAGTACCTGACCACTCTCCTGCCTTTTCTATTCACATGAACATTCGATTGCAAGCTGTTTTGGACAACTTTCTTTCTCTTCTTGCAAAACACTCGGCAGACCTCCGTGCAGCCTCTAGAACACGATGGGAGATGTTTTCTGTGCTGGCACAGTTTCTCCTTGCCAGACAGAGTGGAAAAGCTTTTTGCTAAGATGTAGACGAGAAGAGAGGCTAAAGACGAAGGTACGGTGCTCTGCAGAGCTAAGCACCGCTCCCGTGCGTCTTTCGGCAGATGGCGCACACCGCAGAGCACAGTGAGCGGCAGAATCGTCTTTGCGCGAAGAAGCAGCTTCTTCGTCTCCGGGAGCCGGAGAGAGCGGCAACTTTGCAAAGGTGATGAAACAAGCTGTACAACACTGCGATTGTGTGAGCAGCTTGCCAAGTTTGAGAAAACAGTACCTGACCACTCTCCTGCCTTTTCTATTCACATGAACATTCGATTGCAAGCTGTTTTGGACAACTTTCTTTCTCTTCTTGCAAAACACTCGGCAGACCTCCGTGCAGCCTCTAGAACACGATGGGAGATGTTTTCTGTGCTGGCACAGTTTGTCCTTGCCAGACAGAGTGGAAAAGCTTTTTGCTAAGATGTAGACGAGAAGCGAGGCTAAAGAAGCACGTATGGTACTCTGCAGAGCTAAGCATCGCTCCCGGACCTCTTTCGGCAGAAGGCGCACACCGCAGAGCACAGTGAGCGGCAGAATCGTCTTTGCGCGAAGAATCAGCTTCTTCGTCTCCGGGAGCCGGAGAGAGCGGCAACTTCGCAAAGGTGATGAAACAAGCTGTACAACACTGCGATTGTGTGCGCAGCTTGCCAACTGAGAGAAAACAGTACCTGACCACTCTCCTGCCTTTTCTATTCACATGAACATTCGATTGCAAGCTGTTTTGGACAACTTTCTTTCTCTTCTTGCAAAACACTCGGCAGACCTCCGTGCAGCCTCTAGAACACGATGGGAGATGTTTTCTGTGCTGGCACAGTTTCTCCTTGCCAGACAGAGTGGAAAAGCTTTTTGCTAAGATGTAGACGAGAAGAGAGGCTAAAGACGAAGGTACGGTGCTCTGCAGAGCTAAGCACCGCTGCCGTGCCTCTTTCGGCAGAAGGCACACACCGCAGAGCACTGTGAGCGGAAGAATCGTCTTTGCGCGAAGAAGCAGCTTCTTCGTCTCCGGGAGGCGGAGAGAGCGGCAGCTTCGCAAAGGTGATGAAACAAGCTGTACAACACTGCGATTGTGTGCGCAGCTTGCCAACTGAGAGAAAACAGTACCTGACCACTCTCCTGCCTTTTCTATTCACATGAACATTCGATTGCAAGCTGTTTTGGACAACTTTCTTTCTCTTCTTGCAAAACACTCGGCAGACCTCCGTGCAGCCTCTAGAAGACGATGGGAGATGTTTTCTGTTCTGGCACAGTTTCTCCTTGCCAGACAGAGTGGAAAAGCTTTTTGCTAAGATGTAGACGAGAAGCGTGGCTAAAGAAGCACGTATGGTACTCTGCAGAGCTAAGCATCGCTCCCGGACTTCTTTCGGCAGAAGGCGCACACCGCAGAGCACAGTGAGCGGCAGAATCGTCTTTGCGCGAAGAAGCAGCTTCTTCGTCTCCGGGAGCCGGAGAGAGCGGCAACTTCGCAAAGGTGATGAAACAAGCTGTACAACACTGCGATTGTGTGCGCAGCTTGCCAACTGAGAGAAAACAGTACCTTACCACTCTCCTGCCTTTTCTATTCACATGAACATTCGATTGCAAGCTGTTTTGGACAACTTTCTTTCTCTTCTTGCAAAACACTCGGCAGACCTCCGTGCAGCCTCTAGAACACGATGGGAGATGTTTTCTGTGCTGGCACAGTTTCTCCTTGCCAGACAGAGTGGAAAAGCTTTTTGCTAAGATGTAGACGAGAAGAGAGGCTAAAGAAGCAGGTACGGTGCTCTGCAGAGCTAAGCACAGCTCCCGTGCCTCTTTCGGCAGAAGGCGCACACCGCAGAGCACTGTGAGCGGCAGAATCGTCTTTGCGCGAAGAAGCAGCTTCTTCGTCTCCGGGAGCCGGAGAGAGCGGCAACTTCGCAAAGGTGATGAAACAAGCTGTACAACACTGCGATTGTGTGCGCAGCTTGCCAAGTGAGAGAAAACAGTACCTGACCACTCTCCTGCCTTTTCTATTCACATGAACATTCGATTGCAAGCTGTTTTGGACAACTTTCTTTCTCTTCTTGCAAAACACTCGGCAGACCTCCGTGCAGCCTCTAGAACACGATGGGAGATGTTTTCTGTGCTGGCAGAGTTTGTCCTTGCCAGACAGAGTGGAAAAGCTTTTTGCTAAGATGTAGACGAGAAGCGAGGCTAAAATAGCACGTATGGTACTCTGCAGAGCTAAGCATCGCTCCCTGACCTCTTTCGGCAGAAGGCGCACACCGCAGAGCACAGTGAGCGGCAGAATCGTCTTTGCGCGAAGAATCAGCTTCTTCGTCTCCGGGAGCCGGAGAGAGCGGCAACTTCGCAAAGGTGATGAAACAAGCTGTACAACACTGCGATTGTGTGCGCAGCTTGCCAACTGAGAGAAAACAGTACCTGACCACTCTCCTGCCTTTTCTATTCACATGAACATTCGATTGCAAGCTGTTTTGGACAACTTTCTTTCTCTTCTTGCAAAACACTCGGCAGACCTCCGTGCAGCCTCTAGAACACGATGGGAGATGTTTTCTGTGCTGGCAAAGTTTCTCCTTGCCAGACAGAGTGGAAAAGCTTTTTGCTAAGATGTAGACGAGAAGAGAGGCTAAAGACGAAGGTACGGTGCTCTGCAGAGCTAAGCACCGCTGCCGTGCCTCTTTCGGCAGAAGGCACACACCGCAGAGCACTGTGAGCGGAAGAATCGTCTTTGCGCGAAGAAGCAGCTTCTTCGTCTCCGGGAGGCGGAGAGAGCGGCAGCTTCGCAAAGGTGATGAAACAAGCTGTACAACACTGCGATTGTGTGCGCAGCTTGCCAACTGAGAGAAAACAGTACCTGACCACTCTCCTGCCTTTTCTATTCACTTGAACATTCGATTGCAAGCTGTTTTGGACAACTTTCTTTCTCTTCTTGCAAAACACTCGGCAGACCTCCGTGCAGCCTCTAGAAGACGATGGGAGATGTTTTCTGTTCTGGCACAGTTTCTCCTTGCCAGACAGAGTGGAAAAGCTTTTTGCTAAGATGTAGACGAGAAGCGTGGCTAAAGAGGCACGTATGGTACTCTGCAGAGCTAAGCATCGCTCCCGGACTTCTTTCGGCAGAAGGCGCACACCGCAGAGCACAGTGAGCGGCAGAATCGTCTTTGCGCGAAGAATCAGCTTCTTCGTCTCCGGGAGCCGGAGAGAGCGGCAACTTCGCAAAGGTGATGAAACAAGCTGTACAACACTGCGATTGTGTGCGCAGCTTGCCAACTGAGAGAAAACAGTACCTTACCACTCTCCTGCCTTTTCTATTCACATGAACATTCGATTGCAAGCTGTTTTGGACAACTTTCTTTCTCTTCTTGCAAAACACTCGGCAGACCTCCGTGCAGCCTCTAGAACACGATGGGAGATGTTTTCTGTGCTGGCACAGTTTCTCCTTGCCAGACAGAGTGGAAAAGCTTTTTGCTAAGATGTAGACGAGAAGAGAGGCTAAAGACGAAGGTACGGTGCTCTGCAGAGCTAAGCACCGCTCCCGTGCCTCTTTCGGCAGAAGGCGCACACCGAAGAGCACTGTGAGCGGCAGAATCGTCTTTGCGCGAAGAAGCAGCTTCTTCGTCTCCGGGAGCCGGAGAGAGCAGCAACTTCGCAAAGGTGATGAAACAAGCTGTACAACACTGCGATTGTGTGCGCAGCTTGCCAACTGAGAGAAAACAGTACCTGACCACTCTCCTGCCTTTTCTATTCACATGAACATTCGATTGCAAGCTGTTTTGGACAACTTTCTTTCTCTTCTTGCAAAACACTCGGCAGACCTCCGTGCAGCCTCTAGAACACGATGGGAGATGTTTTCTGTGCTGGCACAGTTTCTCCTTGCCAGACAGAGTGGAAAAGCTTTTTGCTAAGATGTAGACGAGAAGAGAGGCTAAAGAAGCAGGTACGGTGCTCTGCAGAGCTAAGCACAGCTCCCGTGCCTCTTTCGGCAGAAGGCGCACACCGCAGAGCACTGTGAGCAGCAGAATCGTCTTTGCGCGAAGAATCAGCTTCTTCGTCTCCGGGAGCCGGAGAGAGCGGCAACTTCGCAAAGGTGATGAAACAAGCTGTACAACACTGCGATTGTGTGAGCAGCTTGCCAACTGAGAGAAAACAGTACCTGACCACTCTCCTGCCTTTTCTATTCACATGAACATTCGATTGCAAGCTGTTTTGGACAACTTTCTTCCTCTTCTTGCAAAACACTCGGCAGACCTCCGTGCAGCCTCTAGAACACGATGGGAGATGTTTTCTGTGCTGGCACAGTTTCTCCTTGCCAGACAGAGTGGAAAAGCTTTTTGCTAAGATGTAGACGAGAAGAGAGGCTAAAGAAGCAGGTATGGTGCTCTGCAGAGCTAAGCACCGCTCTCGGACGTCTTTCGGCAGAAGGCGCACACCGCAGAGCACTGTGAGCGGCAGAATCGTCTTTGCGCGAAGAAGCAGCTTCTTCGTCTCCGGGAGCCGGAGAGAGCGGCAACTTCGCAAAGGTGATGAAACAAGCTGTACAACACTGCGATTGTGTGCGCAGCTTGCCAACTGAGAGAAAACAGTACCTGACCACTCTCCTGCCTTTTCTATTCACATGAACATTCGATTGCAAGCTGTTTTGGACAACTTTCTTTCTCTTCTTGCAAAACACTCGGCAGACCTCCGTGCAGCCTCTAGAACACGATGGGAGATGTTTTCTGTTCTGGCACAGTTTCTCCTTGCCAGACAGAGTGGAAAAGCTTTTTGCTAAGATGTAGACGAGAAGCGTGGCTAAAGAGGCACGTATGGTACTCTGCAGAGCTAAGCATCGCTCCCGGACTTCTTTCGGCAGAAGGCGCACACCGCAGAGCACAGTGAGCGGCAGAATCGTCTTTGCGCGAAGAATCAGCTTCTTCGTCTCCGGGAGCCGGAGAGAGCGGCAACTTCGCAAAGGTGATGAAACAAGCTGTACAACACTGCGATTGTGTGCGCAGCTTGCCAACTGAGAGAAAACAGTACCTTACCACTCTCCTGCCTTTTCTATTCACATGAACATTCGATTGCAAGCTGTTTTGGACAACTTTCTTTCTCTTCTTGCAAAACACTCGGCAGACCTCCGTGCAGCCTCTAGAACACGATGGGAGATGTTTTCTGTGCTGGCACAGTTTCTCCTTGCCAGACAGAGTGGAAAAGCTTTTTGCTAAGATGTAGACGAGAAGAGAGGCTAAAGACGAAGGTACGGTGCTCTGCAGAGCTAAGCACCGCTCCCGTGCCTCTTTCGGCAGAAGGCGCACACCGAAGAGCACTGTGAGCGGCAGAATCGTCTTTGCGCGAAGAAGCAGCTTCTTCGTCTCCGGGAGCCGGAGAGAGCAGCAACTTCGCAAAGGTGATGAAACAAGCTGTACAACACTGCGATTGTGTGCGCAGCTTGCCAACTGAGAGAAAACAGTACCTGACCACTCTCCTGCCTTTTCTATTCACATGAACATTCGATTGCAAGCTGTTTTGGACAACTTTCTTTCTCTTCTTGCAAAACACTCGGCAGACCTCCGTGCAGCCTCTAGAACACGATGGGAGATGTTTTCTGTGCTGGCACAGTTTCTCCTTGCCAGACAGAGTGGAAAAGCTTTTTGCTAAGATGTAGACGAGAAGAGAGGCTAAAGAAGCAGGTACGGTGCTCTGCAGAGCTAAGCACAGCTCCCGTGCCTCTTTCGGCAGAAGGCGCACACCGCAGAGCACTGTGAGCGGCAGAATCGTCTTTGCGCGAAGAATCAGCTTCTTCGTCTCCGGGAGCCGGAGAGAGCGGCAACTTCGCAAAGGTGATGAAACAAGCTGTACAACACTGCGATTGTGTGAGCAGCTTGCCAACTGAGAGAAAACAGTACCTGACCACTCTCCTGCCTTTTCTATTCACATGAACATTCGATTGCAAGCTGTTTTGGACAACTTTCTTCCTCTTCTTGCAAAACACTCGGCAGACCTCCGTGCAGCCTCTAGAACACGATGGGAGATGTTTTCTGTGCTGGCACAGTTTCTCCTTGCCAGACAGAGTGGAAAAGCTTTTTGCTAAGATGTAGACGAGAAGAGAGGCTAAAGAAGCAGGTATGGTGCTCTGCAGAGCTAAGCACCGCTCTCGGACGTCTTTCGGCAGAAGGCGCACACCGCAGAGCACTGTGAGCGGCAGAATCGTCTTTGCGCGAAGAAGCAGCTTCTTCGTCTCCGGGAGCCGGAGAGAGCGGCAACTTCGCAAAGGTGATGAAACAAGCTGTACAACACTGCGATTGTGTGCGCAGCTTGCCAACTGAGAGAAAACAGTACCTGACCACTCTCCTGCCTTTTCTATTCACATGAACATTCGATTGCAAGCTGTTTTGGACAACTTTCTTTCTCTTCTTGCAAAACACTCGGCAGACCTCCGTGCAGCCTCTAGAACACGATGGGAGATGTTTTCTGTGCTGTCACAGTTTCTCCTTGCCAGACAGAGTGGAAAAGCTTTTTGCTAAGATGTAGACGAGAAGAGAGGCTAAAGACGAAGGTACGGTGCTCTGCAGAGCTAAGCACCGCTCCCGGACCTCTTTCGGCAGAAGGCGCACACCGCAGAGCACTGTGAGCGGCAGAATCGTCTTTGCGCGAAGAAGCAGCTTCTTCGTCTCCGGGAGCCGGAGAGAGCGGCAGCTTCGCAAAGGTGATGAAACAAGCTGTACAACACTGCGATTGTGTGCGCAGCTTGCCAAGTGAGAGAAAACAGTACCTGACCACTCTCCTGCCTTTTCTATTCACATGAACATTCGATTGCAAGCTGTTTTGGACAACTTTCTTTCTCTTCTTGCAAAACACTCGGCAGACCTCCGTGCAGCCTCTAGAACACGATGGGAGATGTTTTCTGTGCTGGCACAGTTTCTCCTTGCCAGACAGAGTGGAAAAGCTTTTTGCTAAGATGTAGACGAGAAGAGAGGCTAAAGACGAAGGTACGGTGCTCTGCAGAGCTAAGCACCGCTCCCGGACCTCTTTCGGCAGAAGGCGCACACCGCAGAGCACTGTGAGCGGCAGAATCGTCTTTGCGCGAAGAAGCAGCTTCTTCGTCTCCGGGAGCCGGAGAGAGCGGCAACTTCGCAAAGGTGATGAAACAAGCTGTACAACACAGCGATTCTGTGCGCAGCTTGCCAACTGAGAGAAAACAGTACCTGACCACTCTCCTGCCTTTTCTATTCACATGAACATTCGATTGCAAGCTGTTTTGGACAACTTTCTTTCTCTTCTTGCAAAACACTCGGCAGACCTCCGTGCAGCTTCTAGAACACGATGGGAGATGTTTTCTGTGCTGGCACAGTTTCTCCTTGCCAGACAGAGTGGAAAAGCTTTTAGCTAAGATGTAGACGAGAAGAGAGGCTAAAGACGAAGGTACGGTGCTCTGCAGAGCAAAGCACCGCTCCCGGACGTCTTTCGGCAGAAGGCGCACACCGCAGAGCACTGTGAGCGGCAGAATCGTCTTTGCGCGAAGAAGCAGCTTCTTCGTCTCCGGGAGCCGGAGAGAGCGGCAACTTCGCAAAGGTGATGAAACAAGCTGTACAACACTGCGATTGTGTGCGCAGCTTGCCAACTGAGAGAAAACAGTACCTGACCACTCTCCTGCCTTTTCTATTCACATGAACATTCGATTGCAAGCTGTTTTGGACAACTTTCTTTCTCTTCTTGCAAAACACTCGGCAGACCTCCGTGCAGCCTCTAGAACACGATGGGAGATGTTTTCTGTGCTGGCACAGTTTCTCCTTGCCAGACAGAGTGGAAAAGCTTTTTGCTAAGATGTAGACGAGAAGAGAGGCTAAAGAAGCAGGTACGGTGCTCTGCAGAGCTAAGCACAGCTCCCGTGCCTCTTTCGGCAGAAGGCGCACACCGCAGAGCACTGTGAGCAGCAGAATCGTCTTTGCGCGAAGAAGCAGCTTCTTCGTCTCCGGGAGCCGGAGAGAGCGGCAACTTCGCAAAGGTGATGAAACAAGCTGTACAACACTGCGATTGTGTGCGCAGCTTGCCAACTGAGAGAAAACAGTACCTGACCACTCTCCTGCCTTTTCTATTCACATGAACATTCGATTGCAAGCTGTTTTGGACAACTTTCTTTCTCTTCTTGCAAAACACTCGGCAGACCTCCGTGCAGCCTCTAGAACACGATGGGAGATGTTTTCTGTGCTGGCAAAGTTTCTCCTTGCCAGACAGAGTGGAAAAGCTTTTTGCTAAGATGTAGACGAGAAGAGAGGCTAAAGACGAAGGTACGGTGCTCTGCAGAGCTAAGCACCGCTCCCGGGCCTCTTTCGGCAGAAGGCGCACACCGCAGAGCACTGTGAGCGGCAGAATCGTCTTTGCGCGAAGAAGCAGCTTCTTCGTCTCCGGGAGCCGGAGAGAGCGGCAACTTCGCAAAGGTGATGAAACAAGCTGTACAACACTGCGATTGTGTGCGCAGCTTGCCAACTGAGAGAAAACAGTACCTGACCACTCTCCTGCCTTTTCTATTCACATGAACATTCGATTGCAAGCTGTTTTGGACAACTTTCTTTCTCTTCTTGCAAAACACTCGGCAGACCTCCGTGCAGCCTCTAGAACACGATGGGAGATGTTTTCTGTGCTGGCACAGTTTCTCCTTGCCAGACAGAGTGGAAAAGCTTTTTGCTAAGATGTAGACGAGAAGCGTGGCTAAAGAAGCACGTATGGTACTCTGCAGAGCTAAGCATCGCTCCCGGACTTCTTTCGGCAGAAGGCGCACACCGCAGAGCACTGTGAGCGGCAGAATCGTCTTTGCGCGAAGAAGCAGCTTCTTCCTCTCCGGGAGCCGGAGAGAGCGGCAACTTTGCAAAGGTGATGAAACAAGCTGTACAACACTGCGATTGTGTGAGCAGCTTGCCAAGTGAGAGAAAACAGTACCTGACCACTCTCCTGCCTTTTCTATTCACATGAACATTCGATTGCAAGCTGTTTTGGACAACTTTCCTTCTCTTCTTGCAAAACACTCGGCAGACCTCCGTGCAGCCTCTAGAACACGATGGGAGATGTTTTCTGTGCTGGCACAGTTTCTCCTTGCCAGACAGAGTGGAAAAGCTTTTTGCTAAGATGTAGACGAGAAGAGAGACTAAAGACGAAGGTACGGTGGTCTGCAGAGCTAAGCACCGCTCCCGGACCTCTTTCGGCAGAAGGCGCACACCGCAGAGCACTGTGAGCGGCAGAATCGTCTTTGCGCGAAGAAGCAGCTTCTTCGTCTCCGGGAGCCGGAGAGAGCGGCAACTTCGCAAAGGTGATGAAACAAGCTGTACAACACTGCGATTGTGTGCGCAGCTTGCCAAGTGAGAGAAAACAGTACCTGACCACTCTCCTTCCTTTTCCATTCACATGAACATTCGATTGCAAGCTGTTTTGGACAACTTTCTTTCTCTTCTTGCAAAACACTCGGCAGACCTCCGTGCAGCCTCTAGAACACGATGGGAGATGTTTTCTGTGCTGGCACAGTTTCTCCTTGCCAGACAGAGTGGAAAAGCTTTTTGCTAAGATGTAGACGAGAAGAGAGGCTAAAGACGAAGGTACGGTGCTCTGCAGAGCTAAGCACCGCTCCCGGGCCTCTTTCGGCAGATGGCGCACACCGCAGAGCACAGTGAGCGGCAGAATCGTCTTTGCGCGAAGAAGCAGCTTCTTCGTCTCCGGGAGCCGGAGAGAGCGGCAACTTTGCAAAGGTGATGAAACAAGCTCTACAACACTGCGATTGTGTGAGCAGCTTGCCAAGTTTGAGAAAACAGTACCTGACCACTCTCCTGCCTTTTCTATTCACATGAACATTCGATTGCAAGCTGTTTTGGACAACTTTCCTTCTCTTCTTGCAAAACACTCGGCAGACCTCCGTGCAGCCTCTAGAACACGATGGGAGATGTTTTCTGTTCTGGCAAAATTTCTCCTTGCCAGACAGAGTGGAAAAGCTTTTTGCTAAGATGTAGACGAGAAGAGAGACTAAAGACGAAGGTACGGTGCTCTGCAGAGCTAAGCACCACTCCCGGACCTCTTTCAGCAGAAGGCGCACACCGCAGAGCACTGTGAGCGGCAGAATCGTCTTTGCGCGAAGAAGCAGCTTCTTCGTCTCCGGGAGCCGGAGAGAGCGGCAACTTCGCAAAGGTGATGAAACAAGCTGTACAACACTGCGATTGTGTGCGCAGCTTGCCAAGTGAGAGAAAACAGTACCTGACCACTCTCCTGCCTTTTCTATTCACATGAACATTCGATTGCAAGCTGTTTTGGACAACTTTCTTTCTCTTCTTGCAAAACACTCGGCAGACCTCCGTGCAGCCTCTAGAAGACGATGGGAGATGTTTTCTGTGCTGGCACAGTTTCTCCTTGCCAGACAGAGTGGAAAAGCTTTTTGCTAAGATGTAGACGAGAAGCGTGGCTAAAGAAGCACGTATGGTACTCTGCAGAGCTAAGCATCGCTCCCGGACTTCTTTCGGCAGAAGGCGCACACCGCAGAGCACAGTGAGCGGCAGAATCGTCTTTGCGCGAAGAATCAGCTTCTTCGTCTCCGGGAGCCGGAGAGAGCTTCAACTTCGCAAAGGTGATGAAACAAGCTGTACAACACTGCGATTGTGTGCGCAGCTTGCCAAGTGAGAGAAAACAGTACCTGACCACTCTCCTGCCTTTTCCATTCACATGAACATTCGATTGCAAGCTGTTTTGGACAACTTTCTTTCTCTTCTTGCAAAACACTCGGCAGACCTCCGTGCAGCCTCTAGAACACGATGGGAGATGTTTTCTGTGCTGGCACAGTTTCTCCTTGCCAGACAGAGTGGAAAAGCTTTTTGCTAAGATGTAGACGAGAAGAGAGGCTAAAGACGAAGGTACGGTGCTCTGCAGAGCTAAGCACCGCTCCCGGGCCTCTTTCGGCAGAAGGCGCACACCGCAGAGCACAGTGAGCGGCAGAATCGTCTTTGCGCGAAGAAGCAGCTTCTTCGTCTCCGGGAGCCGGAGAGAGCGGCAACTTTGCAAAGGTGATGAAACAAGCTGTATAACACTGCGATTGTGTGAGCAGCTTGCCAAGTTTGAGAAAACAGTACCTGACCACTCTCCTGCCTTTTCTATTCACATGAACATTCGATTGCAAGCTGTTTTGGACAACTTTCCTTCTCTTCTTGCAAAACACTCGGCAGACCTCCGTGCAGCCTCTAGAACACGATGGGAGATGTTTTCTGTGCTGGCACAGTTTCTCCTTGCCAGACAGAGTGGAAAAGCTTTTTGCTAAGATGTAGACGAGAAGCGAGGCTAAAGAAGCACGTATGGTGCTCTGCAGAGCTAAGCACCGCTCCCGGACGTCTTTCGGCAGAAGGCGCATACCGCAGAGCACTGTGAGCGGCAGAATCGTCTTTGCGCGAAGAAGCAGCTTCTTCGTCTCCGGGAGCCGGAGAGAGCGGCAACTTCGCAAAGGTGATGAAACAATCTGTACAACACTGCGATTGTGTGCGCAGCTTGCCAACTGAGAGAAAACAGTACCTGACCACTCTCCTGCCTTTTCTATTCACATGAACATTCGATTGCAAGCTGTTTTGGACAACTTTCTTTCTCTTCTTGCAAAACACTCGGCAGACCTCCGTGCAGCCTCTAGAACACGATGGGAGATGTTTTCTGTGCTGGCACAGTTTCTCCTTGCCAGACAGAGTGGAAAAGCTTTTTGCTAAGATGTAGACGAGAAGAGAGGCTAAAGAAGCAGGTATGGTGCTCTGCAGAGCTAAGCACCGCTCTCGGACGTCTTTCGGCAGAAGGCGCACACCGCAGAGCACTGTGAGCGGCAGAATCGTCTTTGCGCGAAGAAGCAGCTTCTTCGTCTCCGGGAGCCGGAGAGAGCGGCAACTTCGCAAAGGTGATGAAACAAGCTGTACAACACTGCGATTGTGTGCGCAGCTTGCCAACTGAGAGAAAACAGTACCTGACCACTCTCCTGCCTTTTCTATTCACATGAACATTCGATTGCAAGCTGTTTTGGACAACTTTCTTTCTCTTCTTGCAAAACACTCGGCAGACCTCCGTGCAGCCTCTAGAACACGATGGGAGATGTTTTCTGTGCTGTCACAGTTTCTCCTTGCCAGACAGAGTGGAAAAGCTTTTTGCTAAGATGTAGACGAGAAGAGAGGCTAAAGACGAAGGTACGGTGCTCTGCAGAGCTAAGCACCGCTCCCGGACCTCTTTCGGCAGAAGGCGCACACCGCAGAGCACTGTGAGCGGCAGAATCGTCTTTGCGCGAAGAAGCAGCTTCTTCGTCTCCGGGAGCCGGAGAGAGCGGCAGCTTCGCAAAGGTGATGAAACAAGCTGTACAACACTGCGATTGTGTGCGCAGCTTGCCAACTGAGAGAAAACAGTACCTGACCACTCTCCTGCCTTTTCTATTCACATGAACATTCGATTGCAAGCTGTTTTGGACAACTTTCTTTCTCTTCTTGCAAAACACTCGGCAGACCTCCGTGCAGCCTCTAGAACACGATGGGAGATGTTTTCTGTGCTGGCACAGTTTCTCCTTGCCAGACAGAGTGGAAAAGCTTTTTGCTAAGATGTAGACGAGAAGAGAGGCTAAAGACGAAGGTACGGTGCTCTGCAGAGCTAAGCACCGCTCCCGGACCTCTTTCGGCAGAAGGCGCACACCGCAGAGCACTGTGAGCGGCAGAATCGTCTTTGCGCGAAGAAGCAGCTTCTTCGTCTCCGGGAGCCGGAGAGAGCGGCAACTTCGCAAAGGTGATGAAACAAGCTGTACAACACAGCGATTCTGTGCGCAGCTTGCCAACTGAGAGAAAACAGTACCTGACCACTCTCCTGCCTTTTCTATTCACATGAACATTCGATTGCAAGCTGTTTTGGACAACTTTCTTTCTCTTCTTGCAAAACACTCGGCAGACCTCCGTGCAGCTTCTAGAACACGATGGGAGATGTTTTCTGTGCTGGCACAGTTTCTCCTTGCCAGACAGAGTGGAAAAGCTTTTAGCTAAGATGTAGACGAGAAGAGAGGCTAAAGACGAAGGTACGGTGCTCTGCAGAGCTAAGCACCGCTCCCGGACGTCTTTCGGCAGAAGGCGCACACCGCAGAGCACTGTGAGCGGCAGAATCGTCTTTGCGCGAAGAAGCAGCTTCTTCGTCTCCGGGAGCCGGAGAGAGCGGCAACTTCGCAAAGGTGATGAAACAAGCTGTACAACACTGCGATTGTGTGCGCAGCTTGCCAACTGAGAGAAAACAGTACCTGACCACTCTCCTGCCTTTTCTATTCACATGAACATTCGATTGCAAGCTGTTTTGGACAACTTTCTTTCTCTTCTTGCAAAACACTCGGCAGACCTCCGTGCAGCCTCTAGAAGACGATGGGAGATGTTTTCTGTGCTGGCACAGTTTCTCCTTGCCAGACAGAGTGGAAAAGCTTTTTGCTAAGATGTAGACGAGAAGAAAGGCTAAAGAAGCAGGTACGGTGCTCTGCAGAGCTAAGCACAGCTCCCGTGCCTCTTTCGGCAGAAGGCGCACACCGCAGAGCACTGTGAGCAGCAGAATCGTCTTTGCGCGAAGAAGCAGCTTCTTCGTCTCCGGGAGCCGGAGAGAGCGGCAACTTCGCAAAGGTGATGAAACAAGCTGTACAACACTGCGATTGTGTGCGCAGCTTGCCAACTGAGAGAAAACAGTACCTGACCACTCTCCTGCCTTTTCTATTCACATGAACATTCGATTGCAAGCTGTTTTGGACAACTTTCTTTCTCTTCTTGCAAAACACTCGGCAGACCTCCGTGCAGCCTCTAGAACACGATGGGAGATGTTTTCTGTGCTGGCAAAGTTTCTCCTTGCCAGACAGAGTGGAAAAGCTTTTTGCTAAGATGTAGACGAGAAGAGAGGCTAAAGACGAAGGTACGGTGCTCTGCAGAGCTAAGCACCGCTCCCGGGCCTCTTTCGGCAGAAGGCGCACACCGCAGAGCACTGTGAGCGGCAGAATCGTCTTTGCGCGAAGAAGCAGCTTCTTCGTCTCCGGCAGCCGGAGAGAGCGGCAACTTCGCAAAGGTGATGAAACAAGCTGTACAACACTGCGATTGTGTGCGCAGCTTGCCAACTGAGAGAAAACAGTACCTGACCACTCTCCTGCCTTTTCTATTCACATGAACATTCGATTGCAAGCTGTTTTGGACAACTTTCTTTCTCTTCTTGCAAAACACTCGGCAGACCTCCGTGCAGCTTCTAGAACACGATGGGAGATGTTTTCTGTGCTGGCACAGTTTCTCCTTGCCAGACAGAGTGGAAAAGCTTTTAGCTAAGATGTAGACGAGAAGAGAGGCTAAAGACGAAGGTACGGTGCTCTGCAGAGCTAAGCACCGCTCCCGGACGTCTTTCGGCAGAAGGCGCACACCGCAGAGCACTGTGAGCGGCAGAATCGTCTTTGCGCGAAGAAGCAGCTTCTTCGTCTCCGGGAGCCGGAGAGAGCGGCAACTTCGCAAAGGTGATGAAACAAGCTGTACAACACTGCGATTGTGTGCGCAGCTTGCCAACTGAGAGAAAACAGTACCTGACCACTCTCCTGCCTTTTCTATTCACATGAACATTCGATTGCAAGCTGTTTTGGACAACTTTCTTTCTCTTCTTGCAAAACACTCGGCAGACCTCCGTGCAGCCTCTAGAACACGATGGGAGATGTTTTCTGTGCTGGCACAGTTTCTCCTTGCCAGACAGAGTGGAAAAGCTTTTTGCTAAGATGTAGACGAGAAGAGAGGCTAAAGACGAAGGTACGGTGCTCTGCAGAGCTAAGCACCGCTCCCGGACCTCTTTCGGCAGAAGGCGCACACCGCAGAGCACTGTGAGCGGCAGAATCGTCTTTGCGCGAAGAAGCAGCTTCTTCGTCTCCGGGAGCCGGAGAGAGCGGCAGCTTCGCAAAGGTGATGAAACAAGCTGTACAACACTGCGATTGTGTGCGCAGCTTGCCAACTGAGAGAAAACAGTACCTGACCACTCTCCTGCCTTTTCTATTCACATGAACATTCGATTGCAAGCTGTTTTGGACAACTTTCTTTCTCTTCTTGCAAAACACTCGGCAGACCTCCGTGCAGCCTCTAGAACACGATGGGAGATGTTTTCTGTGCTGGCACAGTTTCTCCTTGCCAGACAGAGTGGAAAAGCTTTTTGCTAAGATGTAGACGAGAAGAGAGGCTAAAGACGAAGGTACGGTGCTCTGCAGAGCTAAGCACCGCTCCCGGACCTCTTTCGGCAGAAGGCGCACACCGCAGAGCACTGTGAGCGGCAGAATCGTCTTTGCGCGAAGAAGCAGCTTCTTCGTCTCCGGGAGCCGGAGAGAGCGGCAACTTCGCAAAGGTGATGAAACAAGCTGTACAACACAGCGATTCTGTGCGCAGCTTGCCAACTGAGAGAAAACAGTACCTGACCACTCTCCTGCCTTTTCTATTCACATGAACATTCGATTGCAAGCTGTTTTGGACAACTTTCTTTCTCTTCTTGCAAAACACTCGGCAGACCTCCGTGCAGCTTCTAGAACACGATGGGAGATGTTTTCTGTGCTGGCACAGTTTCTCCTTGCCAGACAGAGTGGAAAAGCTTTTAGCTAAGATGTAGACGAGAAGAGAGGCTAAAGACGAAGGTACGGTGCTCTGCAGAGCAAAGCACCGCTCCCGGACGTCTTTCGGCAGAAGGCGCACACCGCAGAGCACTGTGAGCGGCAGAATCGTCTTTGCGCGAAGAAGCAGCTTCTTCGTCTCCGGGAGCCGGAGAGAGCGGCAACTTCGCAAAGGTGATGAAACAAGCTGTACAACACTGCGATTGTGTGCGCAGCTTGCCAACTGAGAGAAAACAGTACCTGACCACTCTCCTGCCTTTTCTATTCACATGAACATTCGATTGCAAGCTGTTTTGGACAACTTTCTTTCTCTTCTTGCAAAACACTCGGCAGACCTCCGTGCAGCCTCTAGAACACGATGGGAGATGTTTTCTGTGCTGGCACAGTTTCTCCTTGCCAGACAGAGTGGAAAAGCTTTTTGCTAAGATGTAGACGATAAGAGAGGCTAAAGAAGCAGGTACGGTGCTCTGCAGAGCTAAGCACAGCTCCCGTGCCTCTTTCGGCAGAAGGCGCACACCGCAGAGCACTGTGAGCAGCAGAATCGTCTTTGCGCGAAGAAGCAGCTTCTTCGTCTCCGGGAGCCGGAGAGAGCGGCAACTTCGCAAAGGTGATGAAACAAGCTGTACAACACTGCGATTGTGTGCGCAGCTTGCCAACTGAGAGAAAACAGTACCTGACCACTCTCCTGCCTTTTCTATTCACATGAACATTCGATTGCAAGCTGTTTTGGACAACTTTCTTTCTCTTCTTGCAAAACACTCGGCAGACCTCCGTGCAGCCTCTAGAACACGATGGGAGATGTTTTCTGTGCTGGCAAAGTTTCTCCTTGCCAGACAGAGTGGAAAAGCTTTTTGCTAAGATGTAGACGAGAAGAGAGGCTAAAGACGAAGGTACGGTGCTCTGCAGAGCTAAGCACCGCTCCCGGGCCTCTTTCGGCTGAAGGCGCACACCGCAGAGCACTGTGAGCGGCAGAATCGTCTTTGCGCGAAGAAGCAGCTTCTTCGTCTCCGGCAGCCGGAGAGAGCGGCAACTTCGCAAAGGTGATGAAACAAGCTGTACAACACTGCGATTGTGTGCGCAGCTTGCCAACTGAGAGAAAACAGTACCTGACCACTCTCCTGCCTTTTCTATTCACATGAACATTCGATTGCAAGCTGTTTTGGACAACTTTCTTTCTCTTCTTGCAAAACACTCGGCAGACCTCCGTGCAGCTTCTAGAACACGATGGGAGATGTTTTCTGTGCTGGCACAGTTTCTCCTTGCCAGACAGAGTGGAAAAGCTTTTAGCTAAGATGTAGACGAGAAGAGAGGCTAAAGACGAAGGTACGGTGCTCTGCAGAGCTAAGCACCGCTCCCGGACGTCTTTCGGCAGAAGGCGCACACCGCAGAGCACAGTGAGCGGCAGAATCGTCTTTGCGCGAAGAAGCAGCTTCTTCGTCTCCGGGAGCCGGAGAGAGCGGCAACTTCGCAAAGGTGATGAAACAAGCTGTACAACACTGCGATTGTGTGCGCAGCTTGCCAACTGAGAGAAAACAGTACCTGACCACTCTCCTGCCTTTTCTATTCACATGAACATTCGATTGCAAGCTGTTTTGGACAACTTTCTTTCTCTTCTTGCAAAACACTCGGCAGACCTCCGTGCAGCCTCTAGAACACGATGGGAGATGTTTTCTGTGCTGGCACAGTTTCTCCTTGCCAGACAGAGTGGAAAAGCTTTTTGCTAAGATGTAGACGAGAAGAGAGGCTAAAGAAGCAGGTACGGTGCTCTGCAGAGCTAAGCACAGCTCCCGTGCCTCTTTCGGCAGAAGGCGCACACCGCAGAGCACTGTGAGCAGCAGAATCGTCTTTGCGCGAAGAAGCAGCTTCTTCGTCTCCGGGAGCCGGAGAGAGCGGCAACTTCGCAAAGGTGATGAAACAAGCTGTACAACACTGCGATTGTGTGCGCAGCTTGCCAACTGAGAGAAAACAGTACCTGACCACTATCCTGCCTTTTCTATTCACATGAACATTCGATTGCAAGCTGTTTTGGACAACTTTCTTTCTCTTCTTGCAAAACACTCGGCAGACCTCCGTGCAGCCTCTAGAACACGATGGGAGATGTTTTCTGTGCTGGCAAAGTTTCTCCTTGCCAGACAGAGTGGAAAAGCTTTTTGCTAAGATGTAGACGAGAAGAGAGGCTAAAGACGAAGGTACGGTGCTCTGCAGAGCTAAGCACCGCTCCCGGGCCTCTTTCGGCAGAAGGCGCACACCGCAGAGCACTGTGAGCGGCAGAATCGTCTTTGCGCGAAGAAGCAGCTTCTTCCTCTCCGGGAGCCGGAGAGAGCGGCAACTTCGCAAAGGTGATGAAACAAGCTGTACAACACTGCGATTGTGTGAGCAGCTTGCCAAGTGAGAGAAAACAGTACCTGACCACTCTCCTGCCTTTTCTATTCACATGAACATTCGATTGCAAGCTGTTTTGGACAACTTTCCTTCTCTTCTTGCAAAACACTCGGCAGACCTCCGTGCAGCCTCTAGAACACGATGGGAGATGTTTTCTGTGCTGGCACAGTTTCTCCTTGCCAGACAGAGTGGAAAAGCTTTTTGCTAAGATGTAGACGAGAAGAGAGACTAAAGACGAAGGTACGGTGGTCTGCAGAGCTAAGCACCGCTCCCGGACCTCTTTCGGCAGAAGGCGCACACCGCAGAGCACAGTGAGCGGCAGAATCGTCTTTGCGCGAAGAAGCAGCTTCTTCGTCTCCGGGAGCCGGAGAGAGCGGCAACTTCGCAAAGGTGATGAAACAAGCTGTACAACACTGCGATTGTGTGCGCAGCTTGCCAAGTGAGAGAAAACAGTACCTGACCACTCTCCTGCCTTTTCTATTCACTTGAACATTCGATTGGAAGCTGTTTTGGACAACTTTCTTTCTCTTCTTGCAAAACACTCGGCAGACCTCCGTGCAGCCTCTAGAACACGATGGGAGGTGTTTTCTGTGCTGGCACAGTTTCTCCTTGCCAGACAGAGTGGAAAAGCTTTTTGCTAAGATGTAGACGAGAAGCGAGGCCAAAGAAGCACGTATGGTACTCTGCAGAGCTAAGCATCGCTCCCGGACTTCTTTCGGCAGAAGGCGCACACCGCAGAGCACTGTGAGCGGCAGAATCGTCTTTGCGCGAAGAAGCAGCTTCTTCGTCTCCGGGAGCCGGAGAGAGCGGCAACTTTGCAAAGGTGTTGAAACAAGCTGTACAACACTGCGATTGTGTGAGCAGCTTGCCAACTGAGAGAAAACAGTACCTGACCACTCTCCTGCCTTTTCTATTCACATGAACATTCGATTGCAAGCTGTTTTGGACAACTTTCTTTCTCTTCTTGCAAAACACTCGGCAGACCTCCGTGCAGCTTCTAGAACACGATGGGAGATGTTTTCTGTGCTGGCACAGTTTCTCCTTGCCAGACAGAGTGGAAAAGCTTTTTGCTAAGATGTAGACGAGAAGAGAGGCTAAAGACGAAGGTACGGTGCTCTGCAGAGCTAAGCACCGCTCCCGGACGTCTTTCGGCAGAAGGCGCACACCGCAGAGCACTGTGAGCGGCAGAATCGTCTTTGCGCGAAGAAGCAGCTTCTTCCTCTCCGGGAGCCGGAGAGAGCGGCAACTTCGCAAAGGTGATGAAACAAGCTGTACAACACTGCGATTGTGTGAGCAGCTTGCCAACTGAGAGAAAACAGTACCTGACCACTCTCCTGCCTTTTCTATTCACATGAACATTCGATTGCAAGCTGTTTTGGACAACTTTCTTTCTCTTCTTGCAAAACACTCGGCAGACCTCCGTGCAGCCTCTAGAACACGATGGGAGATGTTTTTTGTGCTGGCACAGTTTCTCCTTGCCAGACAGAGTGGAAAAGCTTTTTGCTAAGATGTAGACGAGAAGAGAGGCTAAAGACGAAGGTACGGTGCTCTGCAGAGCTAAGCACCGCTCCCGGACCTCTTTCGGCAGAAGGCGCACACCGCAGAGCACTGTGAGCGGCAGAATCGTCTTTGCGCGAAGAAGCAGCTTCTTCGTCTCCGGGAGCCGGAGAGAGCGGCAACTTCGCAAAGGTGATGAAACAAGCTGTACAACACTGCGATTGTGTGCGCAGCTTGCCAACTGAGAGAAAACAGTACCTGACCACTCTCCTGCCTTGTTCATTCACATGAACATTCGATTGCAAGCTGTTTTGGACAACTTTCTTTCTCTTCTTGCAAAACACTCGGTAGACCTCCGTGCAGCCTCTAGAACACGATGGGAGATGTTTTCTGTGCTGGCACAGTTTCTCCTTGCCAGACAGAGTGGAAAAGCTTTTTGCTAAGATGTAGACGAGAAGAGAGGCTAAAGACGAAGGTACGGTGCTCTGCAGAGCTAAGCACCGCTCCCGGACGTCTTTCGGCAGAAGGCGCACACCGCAGAGCACTGTGAGCGGCAGAATCGTCTTTGCGCGAAGAAGCAGCTTCTTCGTCTCCGGGAGCCGGAGAGAGCGGCAACTTCGCAAAGGTGATGAAACAAGCTGTACAACACTGCGATTGTGTGCGCAGCTTGCCAAGTGAGAGAAAACAGTACCTGACCACTCTCCTGCCTTTTCTATTCACATGAACATTCGATTGGAAGCTGTTTTGGACAACTTTCTTTCTCTTCTTGCAAAACACTCGGCAGACCTCCGTGCAGCCTCTAGAACACGATGGGAGATGTTTTCTGTGCTGGCACAGTTTCTCCTTGCCAGACAGAGTGGAAAAGCTTTTAGCTAAGATGTAGACGAGAAGCGAGGCTAAAGAAGCACGTATGGTACTCTGCAGAGCTAAGCATCGCTCCCGGACTTCTTTCGGCAGAAGGCGCACACCGCAGAGCACAGTGAGCGGCAGAATCGTCTTTGCGCGAAGAAGCAGCTTCTTCGTCTCCGGGAGCCGGAGAGAGCGGCAACTTCGCAAAGGTGATGAAATAATCTGTACAACACTGCGATTGTGTGCGCAGCTTGCCAACTGAGAGAAAATAGTCCCTGACCATTCTCCTGCCTTTTCTATTCACATGAACATTCGATTGCAAGCTGTTTTGGACAACTTTCTTTCTCTTCTTGCAAAACACTCGGCAGACCTCCGTGCAGCCTCTAGAACACGATGGGAGATGTTTTCTGTGCTGGCACAGTTTCTCCTTGCCAGACAGAGTGGAAAAGCTTTTTGCAAAGATGTAGACGAGAAGAGAGGCTGAAGACGAAGGTACGGTGCTCTGCAGAGCTAAGCACCGCTCCCGGGCCTCTTTCGGCAGAAGGCGCACACCGCAGAGCACTGTGAGCGGCAGAATCGTCTTTGCGCGAAGAAGCAGCTTCTTCGTCTCCGGCAGCCGGAGAGAGCGGCAACTTCGCAAAGGTGATGAAACAAGCTGTACAACACTGCGATTGTGTGCGCAGCTTGCCAACTGAGAGAAAACAGTACCTGACCACTCTCCTGCCTTTTCTATTCACATGAACATTCGATTGCAAGCTGTTTTGGACAACTTTCTTTCTCTTCTTGCAAAACACTCGGCAGACCTCCGTGCAGCTTCTAGAACACGATGGGAGATGTTTTCTGTGCTGGCACAGTTTCTCCTTGCCAGACAGAGTGGAAAAGCTTTTAGCTAAGATGTAGACGAGAAGAGAGGCTAAAGACGAAGGTACGGTGCTCTGCAGAGCTAAGCACCGCTCCCGGACGTCTTTCGGCAGAAGGCGCACACCGCAGAGCACTGTGAGCGGCAGAATCGTCTTTGCGCGAAGAAGCAGCTTCTTCGTCTCCGGGAGCCGGAGAGAGCGGCAACTTCGCAAAGGTGATGAAACAAGCTGTACAACACTGCGATTGTGTGCGCAGCTTGCCAACTGAGAGAAAACAGTACCTGACCACTCTCCTGCCTTTTCTATTCACATGAACATTCGATTGCAAGCTGTTTTGGACAACTTTCTTTCTCTTCTTGCAAAACACTCGGCAGACCTCCGTGCAGCCTCTAGAACACGATGGGAGATGTTTTCTGTGCTGGCACAGTTTCTCCTTGCCAGACAGAGTGGAAAAGCTTTTTGCTAAGATGTAGACGAGAAGAGAGGCTAAAGACGAAGGTACGGTGCTCTGCAGAGCTAAGCACCGCTCCCGGACCTCTTTCGGCAGAAGGCGCACACCGCAGAGCACTGTGAGCGGCAGAATCGTCTTTGCGCGAAGAAGCAGCTTCTTCGTCTCCGGGAGCCGGAGAGAGCGGCAGCTTCGCAAAGGTGATGAAACAAGCTGTACAACACTGCGATTGTGTGCGCAGCTTGCCAACTGAGAGAAAACAGTACCTGACCACTCTCCTGCCTTTTCTATTCACATGAACATTCGATTGCAAGCTGTTTTGGACAACTTTCTTTCTCTTCTTGCAAAACACTCGGCAGACCTCCGTGCAGCCTCTAGAACACGATGGGAGATGTTTTCTGTGCTGGCACAGTTTCTCCTTGCCAGACAGAGTGGAAAAGCTTTTTGCTAAGATGTAGACGAGAAGAGAGGCTAAAGACGAAGGTACGGTGCTCTGCAGAGCTAAGCACCGCTCCCGGACCTCTTTCGGCAGAAGGCGCACACCGCAGAGCACTGTGAGCGGCAGAATCGTCTTTGCGCGAAGAAGCAGCTTCTTCGTCTCCGGGAGCCGGAGAGAGCGGCAACTTCGCAAAGGTGATGAAACAAGCTGTACAACACAGCGATTCTGTGCGCAGCTTGCCAACTGAGAGAAAACAGTACCTGACCACTCTCCTGCCTTTTCTATTCACATGAACATTCGATTGCAAGCTGTTTTGGACAACTTTCTTTCTCTTCTTGCAAAACACTCGGCAGACCTCCGTGCAGCTTCTAGAACACGATGGGAGATGTTTTCTGTGCTGGCACAGTTTCTCCTTGCCAGACAGAGTGGAAAAGCTTTTAGCTAAGATGTAGACGAGAAGAGAGGCTAAAGACGAAGGTACGGTGCTCTGCAGAGCAAAGCACCGCTCCCGGACGTCTTTCGGCAGAAGGCGCACACCGCAGAGCACTGTGAGCGGCAGAATCGTCTTTGCGCGAAGAAGCAGCTTCTTCGTCTCCGGGAGCCGGAGAGAGCGGCAACTTCGCAAAGGTGATGAAACAAGCTGTACAACACTGCGATTGTGTGCGCAGCTTGCCAACTGAGAGAAAACAGTACCTGACCACTCTCCTGCCTTTTCTATTCACATGAACATTCGATTGCAAGCTGTTTTGGACAACTTTCTTTCTCTTCTTGCAAAACACTCGGCAGACCTCCGTGCAGCCTCTAGAACACGATGGGAGATGTTTTCTGTGCTGGCACAGTTTCTCCTTGCCAGACAGAGTGGAAAAGCTTTTTGCTAAGATGTAGACGATAAGAGAGGCTAAAGAAGCAGGTACGGTGCTCTGCAGAGCTAAGCACAGCTCCCGTGCCTCTTTCGGCAGAAGGCGCACACCGCAGAGCACTGTGAGCAGCAGAATCGTCTTTGCGCGAAGAAGCAGCTTCTTCGTCTCCGGGAGCCGGAGAGAGCGGCAACTTCGCAAAGGTGATGAAACAAGCTGTACAACACTGCGATTGTGTGCGCAGCTTGCCAACTGAGAGAAAACAGTACCTGACCACTCTCCTGCCTTTTCTATTCACATGAACATTCGATTGCAAGCTGTTTTGGACAACTTTCTTTCTCTTCTTGCAAAACACTCGGCAGACCTCCGTGCAGCCTCTAGAACACGATGGGAGATGTTTTCTGTGCTGGCAAAGTTTCTCCTTGCCAGACAGAGTGGAAAAGCTTTTTGCTAAGATGTAGACGAGAAGAGAGGCTAAAGACGAAGGTACGGTGCTCTGCAGAGCTAAGCACCGCTCCCGGGCCTCTTTCGGCTGAAGGCGCACACCGCAGAGCACTGTGAGCGGCAGAATCGTCTTTGCGCGAAGAAGCAGCTTCTTCGTCTCCGGCAGCCGGAGAGAGCGGCAACTTCGCAAAGGTGATGAAACAAGCTGTACAACACTGCGATTGTGTGCGCAGCTTGCCAACTGAGAGAAAACAGTACCTGACCACTCTCCTGCCTTTTCTATTCACATGAACATTCGATTGCAAGCTGTTTTGGACAACTTTCTTTCTCTTCTTGCAAAACACTCGGCAGACCTCCGTGCAGCTTCTAGAACACGATGGGAGATGTTTTCTGTGCTGGCACAGTTTCTCCTTGCCAGACAGAGTGGAAAAGCTTTTAGCTAAGATGTAGACGAGAAGAGAGGCTAAAGACGAAGGTACGGTGCTCTGCAGAGCTAAGCACCGCTCCCGGACGTCTTTCGGCAGAAGGCGCACACCGCAGAGCACAGTGAGCGGCAGAATCGTCTTTGCGCGAAGAAGCAGCTTCTTCGTCTCCGGGAGCCGGAGAGAGCGGCAACTTCGCAAAGGTGATGAAACAAGCTGTACAACACTGCGATTGTGTGCGCAGCTTGCCAACTGAGAGAAAACAGTACCTGACCACTCTCCTGCCTTTTCTATTCACATGAACATTCGATTGCAAGCTGTTTTGGACAACTTTCTTTCTCTTCTTGCAAAACACTCGGCAGACCTCCGTGCAGCCTCTAGAACACGATGGGAGATGTTTTCTGTGCTGGCACAGTTTCTCCTTGCCAGACAGAGTGGAAAAGCTTTTTGCTAAGATGTAGACGAGAAGAGAGGCTAAAGAAGCAGGTACGGTGCTCTGCAGAGCTAAGCACAGCTCCCGTGCCTCTTTCGGCAGAAGGCGCACACCGCAGAGCACTGTGAGCAGCAGAATCGTCTTTGCGCGAAGAAGCAGCTTCTTCGTCTCCGGGAGCCGGAGAGAGCGGCAACTTCGCAAAGGTGATGAAACAAGCTGTACAACACTGCGATTGTGTGCGCAGCTTGCCAACTGAGAGAAAACAGTACCTGACCACTATCCTGCCTTTTCTATTCACATGAACATTCGATTGCAAGCTGTTTTGGACAACTTTCTTTCTCTTCTTGCAAAACACTCGGCAGACCTCCGTGCAGCCTCTAGAACACGATGGGAGATGTTTTCTGTGCTGGCAAAGTTTCTCCTTGCCAGACAGAGTGGAAAAGCTTTTTGCTAAGATGTAGACGAGAAGAGAGGCTAAAGACGAAGGTACGGTGCTCTGCAGAGCTAAGCACCGCTCCCGGGCCTCTTTCGGCAGAAGGCGCACACCGCAGAGCACTGTGAGCGGCAGAATCGTCTTTGCGCGAAGAAGCAGCTTCTTCCTCTCCGGGAGCCGGAGAGAGCGGCAACTTCGCAAAGGTGATGAAACAAGCTGTACAACACTGCGATTGTGTGAGCAGCTTGCCAAGTGAGAGAAAACAGTACCTGACCACTCTCCTGCCTTTTCTATTCACATGAACATTCGATTGCAAGCTGTTTTGGACAACTTTCCTTCTCTTCTTGCAAAACACTCGGCAGACCTCCGTGCAGCCTCTAGAACACGATGGGAGATGTTTTCTGTGCTGGCACAGTTTCTCCTTGCCAGACAGAGTGGAAAAGCTTTTTGCTAAGATGTAGACGAGAAGAGAGACTAAAGACGAAGGTACGGTGGTCTGCAGAGCTAAGCACCGCTCCCGGACCTCTTTCGGCAGAAGGCGCACACCGCAGAGCACAGTGAGCGGCAGAATCGTCTTTGCGCGAAGAAGCAGCTTCTTCGTCTCCGGGAGCCGGAGAGAGCGGCAACTTCGCAAAGGTGATGAAACAAGCTGTACAACACTGCGATTGTGTGCGCAGCTTGCCAAGTGAGAGAAAACAGTACCTGACCACTCTCCTGCCTTTTCTATTCACTTGAACATTCGATTGGAAGCTGTTTTGGACAACTTTCTTTCTCTTCTTGCAAAACACTCGGCAGACCTCCGTGCAGCCTCTAGAACACGATGGGAGGTGTTTTCTGTGCTGGCACAGTTTCTCCTTGCCAGACAGAGTGGAAAAGCTTTTTGCTAAGATGTAGACGAGAAGCGAGGCCAAAGAAGCACGTATGGTACTCTGCAGAGCTAAGCATCGCTCCCGGACTTCTTTCGGCAGAAGGCGCACACCGCAGAGCACTGTGAGCGGCAGAATCGTCTTTGCGCGAAGAAGCAGCTTCTTCGTCTCCGGGAGCCGGAGAGAGCGGCAACTTTGCAAAGGTGTTGAAACAAGCTGTACAACACTGCGATTGTGTGAGCAGCTTGCCAACTGAGAGAAAACAGTACCTGACCACTCTCCTGCCTTTTCTATTCACATGAACATTCGATTGCAAGCTGTTTTGGACAACTTTCTTTCTCTTCTTGCAAAACACTCGGCAGACCTCCGTGCAGCTTCTAGAACACGATGGGAGATGTTTTCTGTGCTGGCACAGTTTCTCCTTGCCAGACAGAGTGGAAAAGCTTTTTGCTAAGATGTAGACGAGAAGAGAGGCTAAAGACGAAGGTACGGTGCTCTGCAGAGCTAAGCACCGCTCCCGGACGTCTTTCGGCAGAAGGCGCACACCGCAGAGCACTGTGAGCGGCAGAATCGTCTTTGCGCGAAGAAGCAGCTTCTTCCTCTCCGGGAGCCGGAGAGAGCGGCAACTTCGCAAAGGTGATGAAACAAGCTGTACAACACTGCGATTGTGTGAGCAGCTTGCCAACTGAGAGAAAACAGTACCTGACCACTCTCCTGCCTTTTCTATTCACATGAACATTCGATTGCAAGCTGTTTTGGACAACTTTCTTTCTCTTCTTGCAAAACACTCGGCAGACCTCCGTGCAGCCTCTAGAACACGATGGGAGATGTTTTTTGTGCTGGCACAGTTTCTCCTTGCCAGACAGAGTGGAAAAGCTTTTTGCTAAGATGTAGACGAGAAGAGAGGCTAAAGACGAAGGTACGGTGCTCTGCAGAGCTAAGCACCGCTCCCGGACCTCTTTCGGCAGAAGGCGCACACCGCAGAGCACTGTGAGCGGCAGAATCGTCTTTGCGCGAAGAAGCAGCTTCTTCGTCTCCGGGAGCCGGAGAGAGCGGCAACTTCGCAAAGGTGATGAAACAAGCTGTACAACACTGCGATTGTGTGCGCAGCTTGCCAACTGAGAGAAAACAGTACCTGACCACTCTCCTGCCTTTTTCATTCACATGAACATTCGATTGCAAGCTGTTTTGGACAACTTTCTTTCTCTTCTTGCAAAACACTCGGTAGACCTCCGTGCAGCCTCTAGAACACGATGGGAGATGTTTTCTGTGCTGGCACAGTTTCTCCTTGCCAGACAGAGTGGAAAAGCTTTTTGCTAAGATGTAGACGAGAAGAGAGGCTAAAGACGAAGGTACGGTGCTCTGCAGAGCTAAGCACCGCTCCCGGACGTCTTTCGGCAGAAGGCGCACACCGCAGAGCACTGTGAGCGGCAGAATCGTCTTTGCGCGAAGAAGCAGCTTCTTCGTCTCCGGGAGCCGGAGAGAGCGGCAACTTCGCAAAGGTGATGAAACAAGCTGTACAACACTGCGATTGTGTGCGCAGCTTGCCAAGTGAGAGAAAACAGTACCTGACCACTCTCCTGCCTTTTCTATTCACATGAACATTCGATTGGAAGCTGTTTTGGACAACTTTCTTTCTCTTCTTGCAAAACACTCGGCAGACCTCCGTGCAGCCTCTAGAACACGATGGGAGATGTTTTCTGTGCTGGCACAGTTTCTCCTTGCCAGACAGAGTGGAAAAGCTTTTAGCTAAGATGTAGACGAGAAGCGAGGCTAAAGAAGCACGTATGGTACTCTGCAGAGCTAAGCATCGCTCCCGGACTTCTTTCGGCAGAAGGCGCACACCGCAGAGCACAGTGAGCGGCAGAATCGTCTTTGCGCGAAGAAGCAGCTTCTTCGTCTCCGGGAGCCGGAGAGAGCGGCAACTTCGCAAAGGTGATGAAATAATCTGTACAACACTGCGATTGTGTGCGCAGCTTGCCAACTGAGAGAAAATAGTCCCTGACCATTCTCCTGCCTTTTCTATTCACATGAACATTCGATTGCAAGCTGTTTTGGACAACTTTCTTTCTCTTCTTGCAAAACACTCGGCAGACCTCCGTGCAGCCTCTAGAACACGATGGGAGATGTTTTCTGTGCTGGCACAGTTTCTCCTTGCCAGACAGAGTGGAAAAGCTTTTTGCAAAGATGTAGACGAGAAGAGAGGCTAAAGACGAAGGTACGGTGCTCTGCAGAGCTAAGCACCGCTCCCGTGCCTCTTTCGGCAGAAGGCGCACACCGCAGAGCACTGTGAGCGGCAGAATCGTCTTTGCGCGAAGAAGCAGCTTCTTCGTCTCCGGGAGCCGGAGAGAGCGGCAGCTTCGCAAAGGTGATGAAACAAGCTGTACAACACTGCGATTGTGTGCGCAGCTTGCCAACTGAGAGAAAACAGTACCTGACCACTCTCCTGCCTTTTCTATTCACATGAACATTCGATTGCAAGCTGTTTTGGACAACTTTCTTTCTCTTCTTGCAAAACACTCGGCAGACCTCCGTGCAGCCTCTAGAACACGATGGGAGATGTTTTCTGTGCTGGCACAGTTTCTCCTTGCCAGACAGAGTGGAAAAGCTTTTTGCTAAGATGTAGACGAGAAGAGAGGCTAAAGACGAAGGTACGGTGCTCTGCAGAGCTAAGCACCGCTCCCGGACGTCTTTCGGCAGAAGGCGCACACCGCAGAGCACTGTGAGCGGCAGAATCGTCTTTGCGCGAAGAAGCAGCTTCTTCGTCTCCGGGAGCCGGAGAGAGCGGCAGCTTCGCAAAGGTGATGAAACAAGCTGTACAACACTGCGATTGTGTGCGCAGCTTGCCAACTGAGAGAAAACAGTACCTGACCACTCTCCTGCCTTTTCTATTCACATGAACATTCGATTGCAAGCTGTTTTGGACAACTTTCTTTCTCTTCTTGCAAAACACTCGGCAGACCTCCGTGCAGCTTCTAGAACACGATGGGAGATGTTTTTTGTGCTGGCACAGTTTCTCCTTGCCAGACAGAGTGGAAAAGCTTTTTGCTAAGATGTAGACGAGAAGAGAGGCTAAAGACGAAGGTACGGTGCTCTGCAGAGCTAAGCACCGCTCCCGGACCTCTTTCGGCAGAAGGCGCACACCGCAGAGCACTGTGAGCGGCAGAATCGTCTTTGCGCGAAGAAGCAGCTTCTTCGTCTCCGGGAGCCGGAGAGAGCGGCAACTTTGCAAAGGTGATGAAACAAGATGTACAACACTGCGATTGTGTGAGCAGCTTGCCAAGTGAGAGAAAACAGTACCTGACCACTCTCCTGCCTTTTCTATTCACATGAACATTCGATTGCAAGCTGTTTTGGACAACTTTCCTTCTCTTCTTGCAAAACACTCGGCAGACCTCCGTGCAGCCTCTAGAACACGATGGGAGATGTTTTCTGTGCTGGCACAGTTTCTCCTTGCCAGACAGAGTGGAAAAGCTTTTTGCTAAGATGTAGACGAGAAGAGAGACTAAAGACGAAGGTACGGTGGTCTGCAGAGCTAAGCACCGCTCCCGGACCTCTTTCGGCAGAAGGCGCACACCGCAGAGCACAGTGAGCGGCAGAATCGTCTTTGCGCGAAGAAGCAGCTTCTTCGTCTCCGGGAGCCGGAGAGAGCGGCAACTTCGCAAAGGTGATGAAACAAGCTGTACAACACTGCGATTGTGTGCGCAGCTTGCCAACTGAGAGAAAACAGTACCTGACCACTCTCCTACCTTTTCTATTCACATGAACATTCGATTGCAAGCTGTTTTGGACAACTTTCTTTCTCTTCTTGCAAAACACTCGGCAGACCTCCGTGCAGCCTCTAGAACACGATGGGAGATGTTTTCTGTGCTGGCACAGTTTCTCCTTGCCAGACAGAGTGGAAAAGCTTTTTGCTAAGATGTAGACGAGAAGAGAGGCTAAAGACGAAGATACGGTGCTCTGCAGAGCTAAGCACCGCTCCCGGACGTCTTTCGGCAGAAGGCGCACACCGCAGAGCACTGTGAGCGGCAGAATCGTCTTTGCGCGAAGAAGCAGCTTCTTCGTCTCCGGGAGCCGGAGAGAGCGGCAGTTTCGCAAAGGTGATGAAACAAGCTGTACAACACTGCGATTGTGTGAGCAGCTTGCCAAGTGAGAGAAAACAGTACCTGACCACTCTCCTGCCTTTTCTATTCACATGAACATTCGATTGCAAGCTGTTTTGGACAACTTTCCTTCTCTTCTTGCAAAACACTCCGCAGACCTCCGTGCAGCCTCTAGAACACGATGGGAGATGTTTTCTGTGCTGGCACAGTTTCTCCTTGCCAGACAGAGTGGAAAAGCTTTTTGCTAAGATGTAGACGAGAAGAGAGACTAAAGACGAAGGTACGGTGGTCTGCAGAGCTAAGCACCGCTCCCGGACCTCTTTCGGCAGAAGGCGCACACCGCAGAGCACTGTGAGCGGCAGAATCGTCTTTGCGCGAAGAAGCAGCTTCTTCGTCTCCGGGAGCCGGAGAGAGCGGCAACTTCGCAAAGGTGATGAAACAAGCTGTACAACACTGCGATTGTGTGCGCAGCTTGCCAAGTGAGAGAAAACAGTACCTGACCACTCTCCTGCCTTTTCTATTCACTTGAACATTCGATTGGAAGCTGTTTTGGACAACTTTCTTTCTCTTCTTGCAAAACACTCGGCAGACCTCCGTGCAGCCTCTAGAACACGATGGGAGGTGTTTTCTGTGCTGGCACAGTTTCTCCTTGCCAGAGAGAGTGGAAAAGCTTTTTGCTAAGATGTAGACGAGAAGCGAGGCCAAAGAAGCACGTATGGTACTCTGCAGAGCTAAGCATCGCTCCTGGACTTCTTTCGGCAGAAGGCGCACACCGCAGAGCACTGTGAGCGGCAGAATCGTCTTTGCGCGAAGAAGCAGCTTCTTCGTCTCCGGGAGCCGGAGAGAGCGGCAACTTTGCAAAGGTGTTGAAACAAGCTGTACAACACTGCGATTGTGTGAGCAGCTTGCCAACTGAGAGAAAACAGTACCTGACCACTCTCCTGCCTTTTCTATTCACATGAACATTCGATTGCAAGCTGTTTTGGACAACTTTCTTTCTCTTCTTGCAAAACACTCGGCAGACCTCCGTGCAGCTTCTAGAACACGATGGGAGATGTTTTCTGTGCTGGCACAGTTTCTCCTTGCCAGACAGAGTGGAAAAGCTTTTTGCTAAGATGTAGACGAGAAGAGAGGCTAAAGACGAAGGTACGGTGCTCTGCAGAGCTAAGCACCGCTCCCGGACGTCTTTCGGCAGAAGGCGCACACCGCAGAGCACTGTGAGCGGCAGAATCGTCTTTGCGCGAAGAAGCAGCTTCTTCCTCTCCGGGAGCCGGAGAGAGCGGCAACTTCGCAAAGGTGATGAAACAAGCTGTACAACACTGCGATTGTGTGAGCAGCTTGCCAAGTGAGAGAAAACAGTACCTGACCACTCTCCTGCCTTTTCTATTCACATGAACATTCGATTGCAAGCTGTTTTGGACAACTTTCTTTCTCTTCTTGCAAAACACTCGGCAGACCTCCGTGCAGCCTCTAGAACACGATGGGAGATGTTTTCTGTGCTGGCACAGTTTCTCCTTGCCAGACAGAGTGGAAAAGCTTTTTGCTAAGATGTAGACGAGAAGAGAGGCTAAAGACGAGGGTACGGTGCTCTGCAGAGCTAAGCACCGCTCCCGTGCGTCTTTGGGCAGAAGGCGCACACCGCAGAGCACTGTGAGCGGCAGAATCGTCTTTGCGCGAAGAAGCAGCTTCTTCGTCTCCGGGAGCCGGAGAGAGCGGCAACTTGGCAAAGGTGATGAAACAAGCTGTACAACACTGCGATTGTGTGCGCAGCTTGCCAACTGAGAGAAAACAGTACCTGACCACTCTCCTGCCTTTTCTATTCACATGAACATTCGATTGCAAGCTGTTTTGGACAACTTTCTTTCTCTTCTTGCAAAACACTCGGCAGACCTCCGTGCAGCCTCTAGAACACGATGGGAGATGTTTTTTGTGCTGGCACAGTTTCTCCTTGCCAGACAGAGTGGAAAAGCTTTTTGCTAAGATGTAGACGAGAAGAGAGGCTAAAGACGAAGGTACGGTGCTCTGCAGAGCTAAGCACCGCTCCCGGACCTCTTTCGGCAGAAGGCGCACACCGCAGAGCACTGTGAGCGGCAGAATCGTCTTTGCGCGAAGAAGCAGCTTCTTCGTCTCCGGGAGCCGGAGAGAGCGGCAACTTCGCAAAGGTGATGAAACAAGCTGTACAACACTGCGATTGTGTGAGCAGCTTGGCAACTGAGAGAAAACAGTACCTGACCACTCTCCTGCCTTTTTCATTCACATGAACATTCGATTGCAAGCTGTTTTGGACAACTTTCTTTCTCTTCTTGCAAAACACTCGGCAGACCTCCGTGCAGCCTCTAGAACACGATGGGAGATGTTTTCTGTGCTGGCACAGTTTCACCTTGCCAGACAGAGTGGAAAAGCTTTTTGCAAAGATGTAGACGAGAAGAGAGGCTAAAGACGAAGGTACGGTGCTCTGCAGAGCTAAGCACCGCTCCCGGACGTCTTTCGGCAGAAGGCGCACACCGCAGAGCACTGTGAGCGGCAGAATCGTCTTTGCGCGAAGAAGCAGCTTCTTCGTCTCCGGGAGCCGGAGAGAGCGGCAACTTCGCAAAGGTGATGAAACAAGCTGTACAACACTGCGATTGTGTGCGCAGCTTGCCAACTGAGAGAAAACAGTACCTGACCACTCTCCTGCCTTTTCTATTCACATGAACATTCGATTGGAAGCTGTTTTGGACAACTTTCTTTCTCTTCTTGCAAAACACTCGGCAGACCTCCGTGCAGCCTCTAGAACACGATGGGAGATGTTTTGTGTGCTGGCACAGTTTGTCCTTGCCAGACAGAGTGGAAAAGCTTTTAGCTAAGATGTAGACGAGAAGCGAGGCTAAAGAAGCACGTATGGTACTCTGCAGAGCTAAGCATCGCTCCCGGACTTCTTTCGGCAGAAGGCGCACACCGCAGAGCACAGTGAGCGGCAGAATCGTCTTTGCGCGAAGAAGCAGCTTCTTCGTCTCCGGGAGCCGGAGAGAGCGGCAACTTCGCAAAGGTGATGAAATAATCTGTACAACACTGCGATTGTGTGCGCAGCTTGCCAACTGAGAGAAAATAGTCCCTGACCATTCTCCTGCCTTTTCTATTCACATGAACATTCGATTGCAAGCTGTTTTGGACAACTTTCTTTCTCTTCTTGCAAAACACTCGGCAGACCTCCGTGCAGCCTCTAGAACACGATGGGAGATGTTTTCTGTGCTGGCAAAGTTTCTCCTTGCCAGACAGAGTGGAAAAGCTTTTTGCTAATATGTAGACGAGAAGAGAGGCTAAAGACGAAGGTACGGTGCTCTGCAGAGCTAAGCACCGCTCCCGTGCCTCTTTCGGCAGAAGGCGCACACCGCAGAACACTGTGAGCGGCAGAATCGTCTTTGCGCGAAGAAGCAGCTTCTTCCTCTCCGGGAGCCGGAGAGAGCGGCAACTTTGCAAAGGTGATGAAACAAGCTGTACAACACTGCGATTGTGTGAGCAGCTTGCCAAGTGAGAGAAAACAGTACCTGACCACTCTCCTGCCTTTTCTATTCACATGAACATTCGATTGCAAGCTGTTTTGGACAACTTTCCTTCTCTTCTTGCAAAACACTCGGCAGACCTCCGTGCAGCCTCTAGAACACGATGGGAGATGTTTTCTGTGCTGGCACAGTTTCTCCTTGCCAGACAGAGTGGAAAAGCTTTTTGCTAAGATGTAGACGAGAAGAGAGACTAAAGACGAAGGTACGGTGGTCTGCAGAGCTAAGCACCGCTCCCGGACCTCTTTCGGCAGAAGGCGCACACCGCAGAGCACAGTGAGCGGCAGAATCGTCTTTGCGCGAAGAAGCAGCTTCTTCGTCTCCGGGAGCCGGAGAGAGCGGCAACTTCGCAAAGGTGATGAAACAAGCTGTACAACACTGCGATTGTGTGCGCAGCTTGCCAACAGAGAGAAAACAGTACCTGACCACTCTCCTACCTTTTCTATTCACATGAACATTCGATTGCAAGCTGTTTTGGACAACTTTCTTTCTCTTCTTGCAAAACACTCGGCAGACCTCCGTGCAGCCTCTAGAACACGATGGGAGATGTTTTCTGTGCTGGCACAGTTTCTCCTTGCCAGACAGAGTGGAAAAGCTTTTTGCTAAGACGTAGACGAGAAGAGAGGCTAAAGACGAAGATACGGTGCTCTGCAGAGCTAAGCACCGCTCCCGGACGTCTTTCGGCAGAAGGCGCACACCGCAGAGCACTGTGAGCGGCAGAATCGTCTTTGCGCGAAGAAGCAGCTTCTTCGTCTCCGGGAGCCGGAGAGAGCGGCAGTTTCGCAAAGGTGATGAAACAAGCTGTACAACACTGCGATTGTGTGAGCAGCTTGCCAAGTGAGAGAAAACAGTACCTGACCACTCTCCTGCCTTTTCTATTCACATGAACATTCGATTGCAAGCTGTTTTGGACAACTTTCTTCTCTTCTTGCAAAACACTCCGCAGACCTCCGTGCAGCCTCTAGAACACGATGGGAGATGTTTTCTGTGCTGGCACAGTTTCTCCTTGCCAGACAGAGTGGAAAAGCTTTTTGCTAAGATGTAGACGAGAAGAGAGACTAAAGACGAAGGTACGGTGGTCTGCAGAGCTAAGCACCGCTCCCGGACCTCTTTCGGCAGAAGGCGCACACCGCAGAGCACTGTGAGCGGCAGAATCGTCTTTGCGCGAAGAAGCAGCTTCTTCGTCTCCGGGAGCCGGAGAGAGCGGCAACTTCGCAAAGGTGATGAAACAAGCTGTACAACACTGCGATTGTGTGCGCAGCTTGCCAACTGAGAGAAAACAGTACCTGACCACTCTCCTGCCTTTTCTATTCACTTGAACATTCGATTGGAAGCTGTTTTGGACAACTTTCTTTCTCTTCTTGCAAAACACTCGGCAGACCTCCGTGCAGCCTCTAGAACACGATGGGAGGTGTTTTCTGTGCTGGCACAGTTTCTCCTTGCCAGACAGAGTGGAAAAGCTTTTTGCTAAGATGTAGACGAGAAGCGAGGCCAAAGAAGCACGTATGGTACTCTGCAGAGCTAAGCATCGCTCCCAGACTTCTTTCGGCAGAAGGCGCACACCGCAGAGCACTGTGAGCGGCAGAATCGTCTTTGCGCGAAGAAGCAGCTTCTTCGTCTCCGGGAGCCGGAGAGAGCGGCAACTTTGCAAAGGTGTTGAAACAAGCTGTACAACACTGCGATTGTGTGAGCAGCTTGCCAACTGAGAGAAAACAGTACCTGACCACTCTCCTGCCTTTTCTATTCACATGAACATTCGATTGCAAGCTGTTTTGGACAACTTTCTTTCTCTTCTTGCAAAACACTCGGCAGACCTCCGTGCAGCTTCTAGAACACGATGGGAGATGTTTTCTGTGCTGGCACAGTTTCTCCTTGCCAGACAGAGTGGAAAAGCTTTTTGCTAAGATGTAGACGAGAAGAGAGGCTAAAGACGAAGGTACGGTGCTCTGCAGAGCTAAGCACCGCTCCCGGACGTCTTTCGGCAGAAGGCGCACACCGCAGAGCACTGTGAGCGGCAGAATCGTCTTTGCGCGAAGAAGCAGCTTCTTCCTCTCCGGGAGCCGGAGAGAGCGGCAACTTCGCAAAGGTGATGAAACAAGCTGTACAACACTGCGATTGTGTGAGCAGCTTGCCAAGTGAGAGAAAACAGTACCTGACCACTCTCCTGCCTTTTCTATTCACATGAACATTCGATTGCAAGCTGTTTTGGACAACTTTCTTTCTCTTCTTGCAAAACACTCGGCAGACCTCCGTGCAGCCTCTAGAACACGATGGGAGATGTTTTCTGTGCTGGCACAGTTTCTCCTTGCCAGACAGAGTGGAAAAGCTTTTTGCTAAGATGTAGACGAGAAGAGAGGCTAAAGACGAGGGTACGGTGCTCTGCAGAGCTAAGCACCGCTCCCGTGCGTCTTTGGGCAGAAGGCGCACACCGCAGAGCACTGTGAGCGGCAGAATCGTCTTTGCGCGAAGAAGCAGCTTCTTCGTCTCCGGGAGCCGGAGAGAGCGGCAACTTGGCAAAGGTGATGAAACAAGCTGTACAACACTGCGATTGTGTGCGCAGCTTGCCAACTGAGAGAAAACAGTACCTGACCACTCTCCTGCCTTTTCTATTCACATGAAAATTCGATTGCAAGCTGTTTTGGACAACTTTCTTTCTCTTCTTGCAAAACACTCGGCAGACCTCCGTGCAGCCTCTAGAACACGATGGGAGATGTTTTTTGTGCTGGCACAGTTTCTCCTTGCCAGACAGAGTGGAAAAGCTTTTTGCTAAGATGTAGACGAGAAGAGAGGCTAAAGACGAAGGTACGGTGCTCTGCAGAGCTAAGCACCGCTCCCGGACCTCTTTCGGCAGAAGGCGCACACCGCAGAGCACTGTGAGCGGCAGAATCGTCTTTGCGCGAAGAAGCAGCTTCTTCGTCTCCGGGAGCCGGAGAGAGCGGCAACTTCGCAAAGGTGATGAAACAAGCTGTACAACACTGCGATTGTGTGCGCAGCTTGGCAACTGAGAGAAAACAGTACCTGACCACTCTCCTGCCTTTTTCATTCACATGAACATTCGATTGCAAGCTGTTTTGGACAACTTTCTTTCTCTTCTTGCAAAACACTCGGCAGACCTCCGTGCAGCCTCTAGAACACGATGGGAGATGTTTTCTGTGCTGGCACAGTTTCACCTTGCCAGACAGAGTGGAAAAGCTTTTTGCAAAGATGTAGACGAGAAGAGAGGCTAAAGACGAAGGTACGGTGCTCTGCAGAGCTAAGCACCGCTCCCGGACCTCTTTCGGCAGAAGGCGCACACCGCAGAGCACTGTGAGCGGCAGAATCGTCTTTGCGCGAAGAAGCAGCTTCTTCGTCTCCGGGAGCCGGAGAGAGCGGCAACTTCGCAAAGGTGATGAAACAAGCTGTACAACACTGCGATTGTGTGCGCAGCTTGCCAACTGAGAGAAAACAGTACCTGACCACTCTCCTGCCTTTTCTATTCACATGAACATTCGATTGGAAGCTGTTTTGGACAACTTTCTTTCTCTTCTTGCAAAACACTCGGCAGACCTCCGTGCAGCCTCTAGAACACGATGGGAGATGTTTTGTGTGCTGGCACAGTTTGTCCTTGCCAGACAGAGTGGAAAAGCTTTTAGCTAAGATGTAGACGAGAAGCGAGGCTAAAGAAGCACGTATGGTACTCTGCAGAGCTAAGCATCGCTCCCGGACTTCTTTCGGCAGAAGGCGCACACCGCAGAGCACAGTGAGCGGCAGAATCGTCTTTGCGCGAAGAAGCAGCTTCTTCGTCTCCGGGAGCCGGAGAGAGCGGCAACTTCGCAAAGGTGATGAAATAATCTGTACAACACTGCGATTGTGTGCGCAGCTTGCCAACTGAGAGAAAATAGTCCCTGACCATTCTCCTGCCTTTTCTATTCACATGAACATTCGATTGCAAGCTGTTTTGGACAACTTTCTTTCTCTTCTTGCAAAACACTCGGCAGACCTCCGTGCAGCCTCTAGAACACGATGGGAGATGTTTTCTGTGCTGGCAAAGTTTCTCCTTGCCAGACAGAGTGGAAAAGCTTTTTGCTAATATGTAGACGAGAAGAGAGGCTAAAGACGAAGGTACGGTGCTCTGCAGAGCTAAGCACCGCTCCCGTGCCTCTTTCGGCAGAAGGCGCACACCGCAGAGCACTGTGAGCGGCAGAAGCGTCTTTGCGCGAAGAAGCAGCTTCTTCGTCTCCGGGAGCCGGAGAGAGCGGCAACTTCGCAAAGGTGATGAAACAAGCTGTACAACACTGCGATTGTGTGCGCAGCTTGCCAACTGAGAGAAAACAGTACCTGACCACTCTCCTGCCTTTTCTATTCACATGAACATTCGATTGCAAGCTGTTTTGGACAACTTTCTTTCTCTTCTTGCAAAACACTCGGCAGACCTCCGTGCAGCCTCTAGAACACGATGGGAGATGTTTTCTGTGCTGGCACAGTTTCTCCTTGCCAGACAGAGTGGAAAAGCTTTTTGCTAAGATGTAGACGAGAAGAGAGGCTAAAGACGAAGGTACGGTGCTCTGCAGAGCTAAGCACCGCTCCCGGACGTCTTTCGGCAGAAGGCGCACACCGCAGAGCACTGTGAGCGGCAGAATCGTCTTTGCGCGAAGAAGCAGCTTCTTCGTCTCCGGGAGCCGGAGAGAGCGGCAGCTTCGCAAAGGTGATGAAACAAGCTGTACAACACTGCGATTGTGTGCGCAGCTTGCCAAGTGAGAGAAAACAGTACCTGACCACTCTCCTACCTTTTCTATTCACATGAACATTCGATTGCAAGCTGTTTTGGACAACTTTCTTTCTCTTCTTGCAAAACACTCGGCAGACCTCCGTGCAGCCTCTAGAACACGATGGGAGATGTTTTCTGTGCTGGCACAGTTTCTCCTTGCCAGACAGAGTGGAAAAGCTTTTTGCTAAGATGTAGACGAGAAGCGTGGCTAAAGAAGCACGTATGGTACTCTGCAGAGCTAAGCATCGCTCCCGGACTTCTTTCGGCAGAAGGCGCACACCGCAGAGCACTGTGAGCGGCAGAATCGTCTTTGCGCGAAGAATCAGCTTCTTCGTCTCCGGGAGCCGGAGAGAGCGGCAGCTTCGCAAAGGTGATGAAACAAGCTGTACAACACTGCGATTGTGTGCGCAGCTTGCCAACTGAGAGAAAACAGTACCTGACCACTCTCCTGCCTTTTCCACTCACATGAACATTCGATTGCAAGCTGTTTTGGACAACTTTCTTTCTCTTCTTGCAAAACACTCGGCAGACCTCCGTGCAGCCTCTAGAACACGATGGGAGATGTTTTCTGTGCTGGCACAGTTTCTCCTTGCCAGACAGAGTGGAAAAGCTTTTTGCTAAGATGTAGACGAGAAGAGAGGCTAAAGACGAAGGTACGGTGCTCTGCAGAGCTAAGCACCGCTCCCGGACGTCTTTCGGCAGAAGGCGCACACCGCAGAGCACTGTGAGCGGCAGAATCGTCTTTGCGCGAAGAAGCAGCTTCTTCGTCTCCGGGAGCCGGAGAGAGCGGCAACTTCGCAAAGGTGATGAAACAAGCTGTACAACACTGCGATTGTGTGCGCAGCTTGCCAACTGAGAGAAAATAGTCCCTGACCATTCTCCTGCCTTTTCTATTCACATGAACATTCGATTGCAAGCTGTTTTGGACAACTTTCTTTCTCTTCTTGCAAAACACTCGGCAGACCTCCGTGCAGCCTCTAGAACACGATGGGAGATGTTTTCTGTGCTGGCAAAGTTTCTCCTTGCCAGACAGAGTGGAAAAGCTTTTTGCTAATATGTAGACGAGAAGAGAGGCTAAAGACGAAGGTACGGTGCTCTGCAGAGCTAAGCACCGCTCCCGTGCCTCTTTCGGCAGAAGGCGCACACCGCAGAGCACTGTGAGCGGCAGAATCGTCTTTGCGCGAAGAAGCAGCTTCTTCGTCTCCGGGAGCCGGAGAGAGCGGCAACTTCGCAAAGGTGATGAAACAAGCTGTACAACACTGCGATTGTGTGCGCAGCTTGCCAAGTGAGAGAAAACAGTACCTGAGCACTCTCCTGCCTTTTCTATTCACATGAACATTCGATTGCAAGCTGTTTTGGACAACTTTCTTTCTCTTCTTGCAAAACACTCGGCAGACCTCCGTGCAGCCTCTAGAACACGATGGGAGATGTTTTCTGTGCTGGCACAGTTTCTCCTTGCCAGACAGAGTGGAAAAGCTTTTTGCTAAGATGTAGACGAGAAGAGAGGCTAAAGACGAAGGTACGGTGCTCTGCAGAGCTAAGCACCGCTCCCGGACGTCTTTCGGCAGAAGGCGCACACCGCAGAGCACTGTGAGCGGCAGAATCGTCTTTGCGCGAAGAAGCAGCTTCTTCGTCTCCGGGAGCCGGAGAGAGCGGCAGCTTCGCAAAGGTGATGAAACAAGCTGTACAACACTGCGATTGTGTGCGCAGCTTGCCAACTGAGAGAAAACAGTACCTGACCACTCTCCTGCCTTTTCCACTCACATGAACATTCGATTGCAAGCTGTTTTGGACAACTTTCTTTCTCTTCTTGCAAAACACTCGGCAGACCTCCGTGCAGCCTCTAGAACACGATGGGAGATGTTTTCTGTGCTGGCACAGTTTCTCCTTGCCAGACAGAGTGGAAAAGCTTTTTGCTAAGATGTAGACGAGAAGAGAGGCTAAAGACGAAGGTACGGTGCTCTGCAGAGCTAAGCACCGCTCCCGGACGTCTTTCGGCAGAAGGCGCACACCGCAGAGCACTGTGAGCGGCAGAATCGTCTTTGCGCGAAGAAGCAGCTTCTTCGTCTCCGGGAGCCGGAGAGAGCGGCAACTTCGCAAAGGTGATGAAACAAGCTGTACAACACTGCGATTGTGTGCGCAGCTTGCCAACTGAGAGAAAACAGTACCTGAACACTCTCCTGCCTTTTCTATTCACATGAACATTCGATTGCAAGCTGTTTTGGACAACTTTCTTTCTCTTCTTGCAAAACACTCGGCAGACCTCCGTGCAGCCTCTAGAACACGATGGGAGATGTTTTCTGTGCTGGCAAAGTTTCTCCTTGCCAGACAGAGTGGAAAAGCTTTTTGCTAAGATGTAGACGAGAAGAGAGGCTAAAGACGAAGGTACGGTGCTCTGCAGAGCTAAGCACCGCTCCCGGACCTCTTTCAGCAGAAGGGTCACACCGCAGAGCACTGTGAGCGGCAGAATCGTCTTTGCGCGAAGAAGCAGCTTCTTCGTCTCCGGGAGCCGGAGAGAGCGGCAACTTGGCAAAGGTGATGAAACAAGCTGTACAACACTGCGATTGTGTGCGCAGCTTGCCAAGTGAGAGAAAACAGTACGTGACCACTCTCCTGCCTTTTCTATTCACATGAACATTCGATTGAAGCTGTTTTAGACAACTTTCTTTCTCTTCTTGCAAAACACTCGGCAGACCTCCGTGCAGCCTCTAGAAGATGATGGGAGATGTTTTCTGTGCTGGCACAGTATCTCCTTGCCAGACAGAGTGAAAAAGCTTTTAGCTAAGATGTAGACGAGAAGCGTGGCTAAAGAAGCACGTATGGTACTCTGCAGAGCTAAGCATCGCTCCCGGACTTCTTTGGGCAGAAGGCGCACACCGCAGAGCACAGTGAGCGGCAGAATCGTCTTTGCGCGAAGAATCAGCTTCTTCGTCTCCGGGAGCCGGAGAGAGCGGCAACTTCGCAAAGGTGATGAAACAAGCTGTACAACACTGCGATTGTGTGCGCAGCTTGCCAACTGAGAGAAAACAGTACCTGACCACTCTCCTGCCTTTTCCATTCCCATGAACATTCGATTGCAAGCTGTTTTGGACAACTTTCTTTCTCTTCTTGCAAAACACTCGGCAGACCTCCGTGCAGCCTCTAGAACACGATGGGAGATGTTTTTTGTGCTGGCACAGTTTCTCCTTGCCAGACAGAGTGGAAAAGCTTTTTGCTAAGATGTAGACGAGAAGAGAGGCTAAAGACGAAGGTACGGTGCTCTGCAGAGCTAAGCACCGCTCCCGTGCGTCTTTCGGCAGATGGCGCACACCGCAGAGCACAGTGAGCGGCAGAATCGTCTTTGCGCGAAGAAGCAGCTTCTTCGTCTCCGGGAGCCGGAGAGAGCGGCAACTTTGCAAAGGTGATGAAACAAGCTGTACAACACTGCGATTGTGTGAGCAGCTTGCCAAGTTTGAGAAAACAGTACCTGACCACTCTCCTGCCTTTTCTATTCACATGAACATTCGATTGCAAGCTGTTTTGGACAACTTTCATCTCTTCTTGCAAAACACTCGGCAGACCTCCGTGCAGCCTCTAGAACACGATGGGAGATGTTTTCTGTGCTGGCACAGTTTCTCCTTGCCAGACAGAGTGGAAAAGCTTTTTGCTAAGATGTAGACGAGAAGAGAGGCTAAAGACGAAGGTACGGTGCTCTGCAGAGCTAAGCACCGCTCCCGTGCGTCTTTCGGCAGATGGCGCACACCGCAGAGCACAGTGAGCGGCAGAATCGTCTTTGCGCGAAGAAGCAGCTTCTTCGTCTCCGGCAGCCGGAGAGAGCGGCAACTTTGCAAAGGTGATGAAACAAGCTGTACAACACTGCGATTGTGTGAGCAGCTTGCCAAGTTTGAGAAAACAGTACCTGACCACTCTCCTGCCTTTTCTATTCACATGAACATTCGATTGCAAGCTGTTTTGGACAACTTTCCTTCTCTTCTTGCAAAACACTCGGCAGACCTCCGTGCAGCCTCTAGAACACGATGGGAGATGTTTTCTGTGCTGGCACAGTTTCTCCTTGCCAGACAGAGTGGAAAAGCTTTTTGCTAAGATGTAGACGAGAAGCGAGGCTAAAGAAGCACGTATGGTGCTCTGCAGAGCTAAGCACCGCTCCCGGACGTCTTTCGGCAGAAGGCGCACACTGCAGAGCACTGTGAGCGGCAGAATCGTCTTTGCGCGAAGAAGCAGCTTCTTCGTCTCCGGGAGCCGGAGAGAGCGGCAACTTCGCAAAGGTGATGAAACAAGCTGTACAACACTGCGATTGTGTGCGCAGCTTGCCAACTGAGAGAAAACAGTACCTGACCACTCTCCTGCCTTTTCTATTCACATGAACATTCGATTGCAAGCTGTTTTGGACAACTTTCTTTCTCTTCTTGCAAAACACTCGGCAGACCTCCGTGCAGCCTCTAGAACACGATGGGAGATGTTTTCAGTGCTGGCACAGTTTCTCCTTGCCAGACAGAGTGGAAAAGCTTTTTGCTAAGTTGTAGACGAGAAGAGAGGCTAAAGACGAAGGTACGGTGCTCTGCAGAGCTAAGCACAGCTCCCGGGCCTCTTTCGGCAGAAGGCGCACACCGCAGAGCACTGTGAGCGGCAGAATCGTCTTTGCGCGAAGAAGCAGCTTCTTCGTCTCCGGGAGCCGGAGAGAGCGGCAACTTGGCAAAGGTGATGAAACAAGCTGTACAACACTGCGATTGTGTGAGCAGCTTGCCAACTGAGAGAAAACAGTACCTGACCACTCTCCTGCCTTTTTTATTCACATGAACATTCGATTGCAAGCTGTTTTGGACAACTTTCTTTCTCTTCTTGCAAAACACTCGGCAGACCTCCGTGCAGCTTCTAGAAGACGATGGGAGATGTTTTCTGTGCTGGCACAGTTTCTCCTTGCCAGACAGAGTGGAAAAGCTTTTTGCTAAGATGTAGACGAGAAGAGAGGCTAAAGACGAAGGTACGGTGCTCTGCAGAGCTAAGCACCGCTCCCGGGCCTCTTTCGGCAGAAGGCGCACACCGCAGAGCACTGTGAGCGGAAGAATCGTCTTTGCGCGAAGAAGCAGCTTCTTCGTCTCCGGGAGCCGGAGAGAGCGGCAGCTTCGCAAAGGTGATGAAACAAGCTGTACAACACTGCGATTGTGTGCGCAGCTTGCCAAGTGAGAGAAAACAGTACCTGACCACTCTCCTGCCTTTTCTATTCACTTGAACATTCGATTGCAAGCTGTTTTGGACAACTTTCTTTCTCTTCTTGCAAAACACTCGGCAGACCTCCGTGCAGCCTCTAGAAGACGATGGGAAATGTTTTCTGTTCTGGCACAGTTTCTCCTTGCCAGACAGAGTGGAAAAGCTTTTTGCTAAGATGTAGACGAGAAGCGTGGCTAAAGAAGCACGTATGGTACTCTGCAGAGCTAAGCATCGCTCCCGGACTTCTTTCGGCAGAAGGCGCACACCGCAGAGCACAGTGAGCGGCAGAATCGTCTTTGCGCGAAGAAGCAGATTCTTCGTCTCCGGGAGCCGGAGAGAGCGGCAACTTCGCAAAGGTGATGAAACAAGCTGTACAACACTGCGATTGTGTGCGCAGCTTGCCAACTGAGAGAAAACAGTACCTTACCACTCTCCTGCCTTTTCCATTCCCATGAACATTCGATTGCAAGCTGTTTTGGACAACTTTCTTTCTCTTCTTGCAAAACACTCGGCAGACCTCCGTGCAGCCTCTAGAACACGATGGGAGATGTTTTCTGTGCTGGCAAAGTTTCTCCTTGCCAGACAGAGTGGAAAAGCTTTTTGCTAAGATGTAGACGAGAAGAGAGGCTAAAGACGAAGGTACGGTGCTCTGCAGAGCTAAGCACCGCTCCCGTGCCTCTTTCGGCAGAAGGCGCACACCGCAGAGCACTGTGAGCGGCAGAATCGTCTTTGCGCGAAGAAGCAGCTTCTTCGTCTCCGGGAGCCGGAGAGAGCGGCAACTTCGCAAAGGTGATGAAACAAGCTGTACAACACTGCGATTGTGTGAGCAGCTTGCCAACTGAGAGAAAACAGTACCTGACCACTCTCCTGCCTTCTCTATTCACATGAACATTCGATTGCAAGCTGTTTTGGACAACTTTCCTTCTCTTCTTGCAAAACACTCGGCAGACCTCCGTGCAGCCTCTAGAACACGATGGGAGATGTTTTTTGTGCTGGCACAGTTTCTCCTTGCCAGACAGAGTGGAAAAGCTTTTTGCTAAGATGTAGACGAGAAGAGAGGCTAAAGACGAAGGTACGGTGCTCTGCAGAGCTAAGCACCGCTCCCGGACGTCTTTCGGCAGAAGGCGCACACCGCAGAGCACTGTGAGCGGCAGAATCGTCTTTGCGCGAAGAAGCAGCTTCTTCGTCTCCGGCAGCCGGAGAGAGCGGCAACTTCGCAAAGGTGATGAAACAAGCTGTACAACACTGCGATTGTGTGCGCAGCTTGCCAACTGAGAGAAAATAGTCCCTGACCACTCTCCTGCCTTTTCTATTCACATGAACATTCGATTGCAAGCTGTTTTGGACAACTTTCTTTCTCTTCTTGCAAAACACTCGGCAGACCTCCGTGCAGCCTCTAGAACACGATGGGAGATGTTTTCTGTGCTGGCAAAGTTTCTCCTTGCCAGACAGAGTGGAAAAGCTTTTTGCTAAGATGTAGACGAGAAGAGAGGCTAAAGACGAAGGTACGGTGCTCTGTAGAGCTAAGCACCGCTCCCGGACCTCTTTCGGCAGAAGGCGCACACCGCAGAGCACTGTGAGCGGCAGAATCGTCTTTGCGCGAAGAAGCAGCTTCTTCGTCTCCGGGAGCCGGAGAGAGCGGCAACTTGGCAAAGGTGATGAAACAAGCTGTACAACACTGCGATTGTGTGCGCAGCTTGCCAACTGAGAGAAAACAGTACCTGACCACTCTCCTGCCTTTTCTATTCACATGAATATTCGATTGCAAGCTGTTTTGGACAACTTTCTTTCTCTTCTTGCAAAACACTCGGCAGACCTCCGTGCAGCCTCTAGAACACGATGGGAGATGTTTTCTGTGCTGGCACAGTTTCTCCTTGCCAGACAGAGAGGAAAAGCTTTTTGCAAAGATGTAGACGAGAAGAGAGGCTAAAGACGAAGGTACGGTGCTCTGCAGAGCTAAGCACCGCTCCCGGACCTCTTTCGGCAGAAGGCGCACACCGCAGAGCACAGTGAGCGGCAGAATCGTCTTTGCGCGAAGAATCAGCTTCTTCGTCTCCGGCAGCCGGAGAGAGCGGCAACTTCGCAAAGGTGATGAAACAAGCTGTACAACACTGCGATTGTGTGCGCAGCTTGCCAACTGAGAGAAAACAGTACCTGACCACTCTCCTGCCTTTTCTATTCACATGAACATTCGATTGCAAGCTGTTTTGGACAACTTTCTTTCTCTTCTTGCAAAACACTCGGCAGACCTCCGTGCAGCCTCTAGAACACGATGGGAGATGTTTTCTGTGCTGGCAAAGTTTCTCCTTGCCAGACAGAGTGGAAAAGCTTTTTGCTAAGATGTAGACGAGAAGAGAGGCTAAAGACGAAGGTACGGTGCTCTGCAGAGCTAAGCACCGCTCCCGTGCGTCTTTCGGCAGATGGCGCACACCGCAGAGCACAGTGAGCGGCAGAATCGTCTTTGCGCGAAGAAGCAGCTTCTTCGTCTCCGGGAGCCGGAGAGAGCGGCAACTTCGCAAAGGTGATGAAACAAGCTGTACAACACTGCGATTGTGTGAGCAGCTTGCCAAGTTTGAGAAAACAGTACCTGACCACTCTCCTGCCTTTTCTATTCACATGAACATTCGATTGCAAGCTGTTTTGGACAACTTTCCTTCTCTTCTTGCAAAACACTCGGCAGACCTCCGTGCAGCCTCTAGAACACGATGGGAGATGTTTTCTGTGCTGGCACAGTTTCTCCTTGCCAGACAGAGTGGAAAAGCTTTTTGCTAAGATGTAGACGAGAAGCGAGGCTAAAGAAGCACGTATGGTGCTCTGCAGAGCTAAGCACCGCTCCCGGACGTCTTTCGGCAGAAGGCGCACACCGCAGAGCACTGTGAGCGGCAGAATCGTCTTTGCGCGAAGAAGCAGCTTCTTCGTCTCCGGGAGCCGGAGAGAGCGGCAACTTCGCAAAGGTGATGAAACAAGCTGTACAACACTGCGATTGTGTGCGCAGCTTGCCAACTGAGAGAAAACAGTACCTGACCACTCTCCTGCCTTTTCTATTCACATGAACATTCGATTGCAAGCTGTTTTGGACAACTTTCTTTCTCTTCTTGTAAAACACTCGGCAGACCTCCGTGCAGCCTCTAGAACACGATGGGAGATGTTTTCTGTGCTGGCACAGTTTCTCCTTGCCAGACAGAGTGGAAAAGCTTTTTGCTAAGATGTAGACGAGAAGCGTGGCTAAAGAAGCACGTATGGTACTCTGCAGAGCTAAGCATCGCTCCCGGACGTCTTTCGGCAGAAGGCGCACACCGCAGAGCACTGTGAGCGGCAGAATCGTCTTTGCGCGAAGAAGCAGCTTCTTCGTCTCCGGGAGCCGGAGAGAGCGGCAACTTCGCAAAGGTGATGAAACAAGCTGTACAACACTGCGATTGTGTGCGCAGCTTGCCAACTGAGAGAAAACAGTACCTGACCACTCTCCTGCCTTTTCTATTCACATGAACATTCGATTGCAAGCTGTTTTGGACAACTTTCTTTCTCTTCTTGCAAAACACTCGGCAAACCTCCGTGCAGCCTCTAGAACACGATGGGAGATGTTTTGTGTGCTGGCACAGTTTGTCCTTGCCAGACAGAGTGGAAAAGCTTTTAGCTAAGATGTAGACGAGAAGCGAGGCTAAAGTAGCACGTATGGTACTCTGCAGAGCTAAGCATCGCTCCCGGACCTCTTTCGGCAGAAGGCGCACACCGCAGAGCACAGTGAGCGGCAGAATCGTCTTTGCGCGAAGAAGCAGCTTCTTCGTCTCCGGGAGCCGGAGAGAGCGGCAACTTCGCAAAGGTGATGAAACAAGCTGTACAACACTGCGATTGTGTGCGCAGCTTGCCAACTGAGAGAAAACAGTACCTGACCACTCTCCTGCCTTTTCTATTCACATGAACATTCGATTGCAAGCTGTTTTGGACAACTTTCTTTCTCTTCTTGCAAAACACTCGGCAGACCTCCGTGCAGCCTCTAGAACACGATGGGAGATGTTTTCTGTGCTGGCAAAGTTTCTCCTTGCCAGACAGAGTGGAAAAGCTTTTTGCTAAGATGTAGACGAGAAGAGAGGCTAAAGACGAAGGTACGGTGCTCTGCAGAGCTAAGCACCGCTCCCGGACCTCTTTCAGCAGAAGGGTCACACCGCAGAGCACTGTGAGCGGCAGAATCGTCTTTGCGCGAAGAAGCAGCTTCTTCGTCTCCGGGAGCCGGAGAGAGCGGCAACTTCGCAAAGGTGATGAAACAAGCTGTACAACACTGCGATTGTGTGCGCAGCTTGCCAAGTGAGAGAAAACAGTACCTGACCACTCTCCTGCCTTTTCTATTCACATGAACATTCGATTGCAAGCTGTTTTGGACAACTTTCTTTCTCTTCTTGCAAAACACTCGGCAGACCTCCGTGCAGCCTCTAGAAGATGATGGGAGATGTTTTCTGTGCTGGCACAGTTTCTCCTTGCCAGACAGAGTGGAAAAGCTTTTAGCTAAGATGTAGACGAGAAGCGTGGCTAAAGAAGCACGTATGGTACTCTGCAGAGCTAAGCATCGCTCCCGGACTTCTTTCGGCAGAAGGCGCACACCGCAGAGCACAGTGAGCGGCAGAATCGTCTTTGCGCGAAGAAGCAGCTTCTTCGTCTCCGGGAGCCGGAGAGAGCGGCAACTTCGCAAAGGTGATGAAACAAGCTGTACAACACTGCGATTGTGTGCGCAGCTTGCCAACTGAGAGAAAACAGTACCTGACCACTCTCCTGCCTTTTCCATTCACATGAACATTCGATTGCAAGCTGTTTTGGACAACTTTCTTTCTCTTCTTGCAAAACACTCGGCAGACCTCCGTGCAGCCTCTAGAACACGATGGGAGATGTTTTCTGTGCTGGCACAGTTTCTCCTTGCCAGACAGAGTGGAAAAGCTTTTTGCTAAGATGTAGACGAGAAGAGAGGCTAAAGACGAAGGTACGGTGCTCTGCAGAGCTAAGCACCGCTCCCGTGCGTCTTTCGGCAGATGGCGCACACCGCAGAGCACAGTGAGCGGCAGAATCGTCTTTGCGCGAAGAAGCAGCTTCTTCGTCTCCGGGAGCCGGAGAGAGCGGCAACTTCGCAAAGGTGATGAAACAAGCTGTACAACACTGCGATTGTGTGCGCAGCTTGCCAAGTTTGAGAAAACAGTACCTGACCACTCTCCTGCCTTTTCTATTCACATGAACATTCGATTGCAAGCTGTTTTGGACAACTTTCCTTCTCTTCTTGCAAAACACTCGGCAGACCTCCGTGCAGCCTCTAGAACACGATGGGAGATGTTTTCTGTGCTGGCACAGTTTCTCCTTGCCAGACAGAGTGGAAAAGCTTTTTGCTAAGATGTAGACGAGAAGCGAGGCTAAAGAAGCACGTATGGTGCTCTGCAGAGCTAAGCACCGCTTCCGGACGTCTTTCGGCAGAAGGCGCACACCGCAGAGCACTGTGAGCGGCAGAATCGTCTTTGCGCGAAGAAGCAGCTTCTTCGTCTCCGGGAGCCGGAGAGAGCGGCAACTTCGCAAAGGTGATGAAACAAGCTGTACAACACTGCGATTGTGTGCGCAGCTTGCCAACTGAGAGAAAACAGTACCTGACCACTCTCCTGCCTTTTCTATTCACATGAACATTCGATTGCAAGCTGTTTTGGACAACTTTCTTTCTCTTCTTGCAAAACACTCGGCAGACCTCCGTGCAGCCTCTAGAACACGATGGGAAATGTTTTTTGTGCTGGCAAAGTTTCTCCTTGCCAGACAGAGTGGAAAAGCTTTTTGCTAAGATGTAGACGAGAAGAGAGGCTAAAGACGAAGGTACGGTGCTCTGCAGAGCTAAGCACCGCTCCCGTGCCTCTTTCGGCAGAAGGCGCACACCGCAGAGCACTGTGAGCGGCAGAATCGTCTTTGCGCGAAGAAGCAGCTTCTTCGTCTCCGGGAGCCGGAGAGAGCGGCAGCTTCGCAAAGGTGATGAAACAAGCTGTACAACACTGCGATTGTGTGCGCAGCTTGCCAACTGAGAGAAAACAGTACCTGACCACTCTCCTGCCTTTTCTATACACTTGAACATTCGATTGCAAGCTGTTTTGGACAACTTTCTTTCTCTTCTTGCAAAACACTCGGCAGACCTCCGTGCAGCCTCTAGAAGACGATGGGAGATGTTTTCTGTGCTGGCACAGTTTCTCCTTGCCAGACAGAGTGGAAAAGCTTTTTGCTAAGATGTAGACGAGAAGAGAGGCTAAAGAAGCAGGTACGGTGCTCTGCAGAGCTAAGCACAGCACCCGGACCTCTTTCGGCAGAAGGCGCACACCGCAGAGCACTGTGAGCGGCAGAATCGTCTTTGCGCGAAGAAGCAGCTTCTTCGTCTCAGGGAGCCGGAGATAGCGGCAACTTCGCAAAGGTGATGAAACAAGCTGTACAACACTGCGATTGTGTGCGCAGCTTGCCAACTGAGAGAAAACAGTACCTGACCACTCTCCTGCCTTTTCTATTCACATGAACATTCGATTGCAAGCTGTTTTGGACAACTTTCTTTCTCTTCTTGCAAAACACTCGGCAGACCTCCGTGCAGCCTCTAGAACACGATGGGAGATGTTTTCTGTGCTGGCACAGTTTCTCCTTGCCAGACAGAGTGGAAAAGCTTTTTGCTAAGATGTAGACGAGAAGCGTGGCTAAAGAAGCACGTATGGTACTCTGCAGAGCTAAGCATCGCTCCCGGACTTCTTTCGGCAGAAGGCGCACACCGCAGAGCACAGTGAGCGGCAGAATCGTCTTTGCGCGAAGAAGCAGCTTCTTCGTCTCCGGGAGCCGGAGAGAGCGGCAACTTCGCAAAGGTGATGAAACAAGCTGTACAACACTGCGATTGTGTGAGCAGCTTGCCAAGTGAGAGAAAACAGTACCTGACCACTCTCCTGCCTTTTCTATTCACATGAACATTCGATTGCAAGCTGTTTTGGACAACTTTCCTTCTCTTCTTGCAAAACACTCGGCAGACCTCCGTGCAGCCTCTAGAACACGATGGGAGATGTTTTCTGTGCTGGCACAGTTTCTCCTTGCCAGACAGAGTGGAAAAGCTTTTTGCTAAGATGTAGACGAGAAGAGAGGCTAAAGAAGCAGGTATGGTGCTCTGCAGAGCTAAGCACCGCTCCCGGACGTCTTTCGGCAGAAGGCGCACACCGCAGAGCACTGTGAGCGGCAGAATCGTCTTTGCGCGAAGAAGCAGCTTCTTCGTCTCCGGGAGCCGGAGAGAGCGGCAACTTCGCAAAGGTGATGAAACAAGCTGTACAACACAGCGATTGTGTGCGCAGCTTGAAAACTGAGAGAAAACAGTACCTGACCACTCTCCTGCCTTTTCTATTCACATGAACATTCGATTGCAAGCTGTTTTGGACAACTTTCTTTCTCTTCTTGCAAAACACTCGGCAGACCTCCGTGCAGCTTCTAGAACACGATGGGAGATGTTTTTTGTGCTGGCACAGTTTCTCCTTGCCAGACAGAGTGGAAAAGCTTTTTGCTAAGATGTAGACGAGAAGAGAGGCTAAAGACGAAGGTACGGTGCTCTGCAGAGCTAAGCACCGCTCCCGGACCTCTTTCGGCAGAAGGCGCACACCGCAGAGCACTGTGAGCGGCAGAATCGTCTTTGCGCGAAGAAGCAGCTTCTTCGTCTCCGGGAGCCGGAGAGAGCGGTAAGTTCGCAAAGGTGATAAAACAAGCTGTACAACACTGCGATTGTGTGCGCAGCTTGCCAACTGAGAGAAAACAGTACCAGACCACTCTCCTGCCTTTTCTATTCACATGAACATTCGATTGCAAGCTGTTTTGGACAACTTTCCTTCTCTTCTTGCAAAACACTCGGCAGACCTCCGTGCAGCCTCTAGAACACGATGGGAGATGTTTTCTGTGCTGGCACAGTTTCTCCTTGCCAGACAGAGTGGAAAAGCTTTTTGCTAAGATGTAGACGAGAAGCGTGGCTAAAGAAGCACGTATGGTACTCTGCAGAGCTAAGCATCGCTCCCGGACTTCTTTCGGCAGAAGGCGCACACCGCAGAGCACTGTGAGCGGCAGAATCGTCTTTGCGCGAAGAAGCAGCTTCTTCGTCTCCGGGAGCCGGAGAGAGCGGCAACTTCGCAAAGGTGATGAAACAAGCTGTACAACACTGCGATTGTGTGCGCAGCTTGCCAACTGAGAGAAAACAGTACCTGACCACTCTCCTGCCTTTTCTATTCACATGAACATTCGATTGCAAGCTGTTTTGGACAACTTTCTTTCTCTTCTTGCAAAACACTCGGCAGACCTCCGTGCAGCGTCTAGAACACGATGGGAGATGTTTTCTGTGCTGGCACAGTTTCTCCTTGCCAGACAGAGTGGAAAAGCTTTTTGCTAAGATGTAGACGAGAAGAGAGGCTAAAGACGAAGGTACGGTGCTCTGCAGAGCTAAGCACCGCTCCCGGACGTCTTTCGGCAGAAGGCGCACACCGCAGAGCACAGTGAGCGGCAGAATCGTCTTTGCGCGAAGAAGCAGCTTCTTCGTCTCCGGGAGCCGGAGAGAGCGGCAGCTTCGCAAAGGTGATGAAACAAGCTGTACAACACTGCGATTGTGTGCGCAGCTTGCCAACTGAGAGAAAACAGTACCTGACCACTCTCCTGCCTTTTCTATTCACATGAACATTCGATTGCAAGCTGTTTTGGACAACTTTCTTTCTCTTCTTGCAAAACACTCGGCAGACCTCCGTGCAGCCTCTAGAACACGATGGGAGATGTTTTCTGTGCTGGCACAGTTTCTCCTTGCCAGACAGAGTGGAAAAGCTTTTTGCTAAGATGTAGACGAGAAGAGAGGCTAAAGACGAAGGTACGGTGCTCTGCAGAGCTAAGCACCGCTCCCGGACCTCTTTCGGCAGAAGGCGCACACCGCAGAGCACTGTGAGCGGCAGAATCGTCTTTGCGCGAAGAAGCAGCTTCTTCGTCTCCGGGAGCCGGAGAGAGCGGCAACTTCGCAAAGGTGATGAAACAAGCTGTACAACACTGCGATTGGGTGCGCAGCTTGCCAACTGAGAGAAAACAGTACCTGACCACTCTCCTGCCTTTTCTATTCACATGAACATTCGATTGCAAGCTGTTTTGGACAACTTTCTTTCTCTTCTTGCAAAACACTCGGCAGACATCCGTGCAGCTTCTAGAACACGATGGGAGATGTTTTCTGTGCTGGCACAGTTTCTCCTTGCCAGACAGAGTGGAAAAGCTTTTTGCTAAGATGTAGACGAGAAGAGAGGCTAAAGACGAAGGTACGGTGCTCTGCAGAGCTAAGCACCGCTCCCGGACGTCTTTCGGCAGAAGGCGCACACCGCAGAGCACTGTGAGCGGCAGAATCGTCTTTGCGCGAAGAAGCAGCTTCTTCGTCTCCGGGAGCCGGAGAGAGCGGCAGCTTCGCAAATATGATGAAACAAGCTGTACAACACTGCGATTGTGTGCGCAGCTTGCCAACTGAGAGAAAACAGTACCTGACCACTCTCCTGCCTTTTCTATTCACATGAACATTCGATTGCAAGCTGTTTTGGACAACTTTCTTTCTCTTCTTGCAAAACACTCGGCAGACCTCCGTGCAGCCTCTAGAACACGATGGGAGATGTTTTCTGTGCTGGCACAGTTTCTCCTTGCCAGACAGAGTGGAAAAGCTTTTTGCTAAGATGTAGACAAGAAGAGAGGCTAAAGACGAAGGTACGGTGCTCTGCAGAGCTAAGCACAGCTCCCGGACCTCTTTCGGCAGAAGGCGCACACCGAAGAGCACTGTGAGCGGCAGAATCGTCTTTGCGCGAAGAAGCAGCTTCTTCGTCTCCGGGAGCCGGAGAGAGCGGCAACTGCGCAAAGGTGATGAAACAAGCTGTACAACACTGCGATTGTGTGCGCAGCTTGCCAAGTGAGAGAAAACAGTACCTGACCACTCTCCTGCCTTTTCTATTCACATGAACATTGGATTGCAAGCTGTTTTGGACAACTTTCTTTCTCTTCTTGCAAAACACTCGGCAGACCTCCGTGCAGCCTCTAGAACACGATGGGAGATGTTTTCTGTGCTGGCACAGTTTCTCCTTGCCAGACAGAGTGGAAAAGCTTTTTGCTAAGATGTAGACGAGAAGAGAGGCTAAAGAAGCAGGTACGGTGCTGTGCAGAGCTAAGCACAGCTCCCGGGCCTCTTTCGGCAGAAGGCGCACACCGCAGAGCACTGTGAGCGGCAGAATCGTCTTTGCGCGAAGAAGCAGCTTCTTCGTCTCCGGGAGCCGGAGTGAGCGGCAACTTCGCAAAGGTGATGAAACAAGCTGTACAACACTGCGATTGTGTGCGCAGCTTGCCAAGTGAGAGAAAACAGTACCTTACCACTCTCCTGCCTTTTCTATTCACATGAACATTCGATTGGAAGCTGTTTTGGACAACTTTCTTTCTCTTCTTGCAAAACACTCGGCAGACCTCCATGCAGCCTCTAGAACACGATGGGAGATGTTTTCTGTGCTGGCACAGTTTCTCCTTGCCAGACAGAGTGGAAAAGCTTTTTGCTAAGATGTAGACGAGAAGCGTGGCTAAAGAAGCACGTATGGTACTCTGCAGAGCTAAGCATCGCTCCCGGACTTCTTTCGGCAGAAGGCGCACACCGCAGAGCACAGTGAGCGGCAGAATCGTCTTTGCGCGAAGAATCAGCTTCTTTGTCTCCGGGAGCCGGAGAGAGCGGCAACTTTGCAAAGGTGATGAAACAAGCTGTACAACACTGCGATTGTGTGAGCAGCTTGCCAAGTGAGAGAAAACAGTACCTGACCACTCTCCTGCCTTTTCTATTCACATGAACATTCGATTGCAAGCTGTTTTGGACAACTTTCCTTCTCTTCTTGCAAAACACTCGGCAGACCTCCGTGCAGCCTCTAGAACACGATGGGAGATGTTTTCTGTGCTGGCACAGTTTCTCCTTGCCAGACAGAGTGGAAAAGCTTTTTGCTAAGATGTAGACGAGAAGAGAGGCTAAAGAAGCAGGTATGGTGCTCTGCAGAGCTGAGCACCGCTCCCGGACGTCTTTCTGCAGAAGGCGCACACCGCAGAGCACTGTGAGCGGCAGAATCGTCTTTGCGCGAAGAAGCAGCTTCTTCGTCTCCGGGAGCCGGAGAGAGCGGCAACTTGGCAAAGGTGATGAAACAAGCTGTACAACACTGCGATTGTGTGCGCAGCTTGCCAACTGAGAGAAAACAGTACCTGACCACTCTCCTGCCTTTTCTATTCACATGAACATTCGATTGCAAGCTGTTTTGGACAACTTTCTTTCTCTTCTTGCAAAACACTCGGCAGACCTCCGTGCAGCCTCTAGAACGCGATAGGAGATGTTTTCTGTGCTGGCACAGTTTCTCCTTGCCAGACAGAGTGGAAAAGCTTTTTGCTAAGATGTAGACGAGAAGAGAGGCTAAAGACGAAGGTACGGTGCTCTGCAGAGCTAAGCACCGCTCCCGGACGTCTTTCGGCAGAAGGCGCACACCGCAGAGCACTGTGAGCGGCAGAATCGTCTTTGCGCGAAGAAGCAGCTTCTTCGTCTCCGGGAGCCGGAGAGAGCGGCAGCTTCGCAAATATGATGAAACAAGCTGTACAACACTGCGATTGTGTGCGCAGCTTGCCAACTGAGAGAAAACAGTACCTGACCACTCTCCCGCCTTTTCTATTCACATGAACATTCGATTGCAAGCTGTTTTGGAGAACTTTCTTTCTCTTCTTGCAAAACACTCGGCAGACCTCCATGCAGCCTCTAGAACACGATGGGAGATGTTTTCTGTGCAGGCACAGTTTCTCCTTGCCAGACAGAGTGGAAAAGCTTTTTGCTAAGATGTAGACGAGAAGAGAGGCTAAAGACGAAGGTACGGTGCTCTGCAGAGCTAAGCACCGCTCCCGGACCTCTTTCGGCAGAAGGCGCACACCGCAGAGCACTGTGAGCGGCAGAATCGTCTTTGCGCGAAGAAGCAGCTTCTTCGTCTCCGGGAGCCGGAGAGAGCGGCAACTTCGCAAAGGTGATGAAACAAGCTGTACAACACTGCGATTGTGTGCGCAGCTTGCCAACTGAGAGAAAACAGTACCTGACCACTCTCCTGCCTTTTCTATTCACATGAACATTCGATTGCAAGCTGTTTTGGACAACTTTCCTTCTCTTCTTGCAAAACACTCGGCAGACCTCCGTGCAGCTTCTAGAAGACGATGGGAGATGTTTTCTGTGCTGGCACAGTTTCTCCTTGCCAGACAGAGTGGAAAAGCTTTTTGCTAAGATGTAGACGAGAAGAGAGGCTAAAGACGAAGGTACGGTGCTCTGCAGAGCTAAGCACCGCTCCCGGACGTCTTTCGGCAGAAGGCGCACACCGCAGAGCACTGTGAGCGGCAGAATCGTCTTTGCGCGAAGAAGCAGCTTCTTCGTCTCCGGGAGCCGGAGAGAGCGGCAACTTCGCAAAGGTGATGAAACAAGCTGTACAACACTGCGATTGTGTGCGCAGCTTGCCAAGTGAGAGAAAACAGTACCTGACCACTCTCCTGCCTTTTCTATTCACATGAACATTCGATTGCAAGCTGTTTTGGACAACTTTCCTTCTCTTCTTGCAAAACACTCGGCAGACCTGCGTGCAGCCTCTAGAACACGATGGGAGATGTTTTCTGTGCTGGCACAGTTTCTCCTTGCCAGACAGAGTGGAAAAGCTTTTTGCTAAGATGTAGACGAGAAGCGAGGCTAAAGAAGCACGTATGGTGCTCTGCAGAGCTAAGCAGCGCTCCCGGACCTCTTTCGGCAGAAGCCGCACACTGCAGAGCACTGTGAGCGGCAGAATCGTCTTTGCGCGAAGAAGCAGCTTCTTCGTCTCCGGGAGCCGGAGAGAGCGGCAACTTCGCAAAGGTGATGAAACAAGCTGTACAACACTGCGATTGTGTGCGCAGCTTGCCAACTGAGAGAAAACAGTACCTGACCACTCTCCTGCCTTTTCTATTCACATGAACATTCGATTGGAAGCTGTTTTGGACAACTTTCTTTCTCTTCTTGCAAAACACTCGGTAGACCTCCGTGCAGCCTCTAGAACACGATGGGAGATGTTTTCTGTGCTGGCACAGTTTGTCCTTGCCAGACAGAGTGGAAAAGCTTTTTGCTAAGATGTAGACGAGAAGCGAGGCTAAAGAAGCACGTATGGTACTCTGCAGAGCTAAGCACCGCTCCCGGACGTCTTTCGGCAGAAGGCGCACACCGCAGAGCACTGTGAGCGGCAGAATCGTCTTTGCGCGAAGAAGCAGCTTCTTCGTCTCCGGGAGCCGGAGAGAGCGGCAGCTTCGCAAAGGTGATGAAACAAGCTGTACAACACTGCGATTGTGTGCGCAGCTTGCCAACTGAGAGAAAACAGTACCTGACCACTCTCCTGCCTTTTCTATTCACTTGAACATTCGATTGCAAGCTGTTTTGGACAACTTTCTTTCTCTTCTTGCAAAACACTCGGCAGACCTCCGTGCAGCCTCTAGAACACGATGGGAGATGTTTTCTGTTCTGGCACAGTTTCTCCTTGCCAGACAGAGTGGAAAAGCTTTTTGCTAAGATGTAGACGAGAAGCGTGGCTAAAGAAGCACGTATGGTACTCTGCAGAGCTAAGCATCGCTCCCGGACTTCTTTCGGCAGAAGGCGCACACCGCAGAGCACTGTGAGCGGCAGAATCGTCTTTGCGCGAAGAAGCAGCTTCTTCGTCTCCGGGAGCCGGAGAGAGCGGCAACTTCGCAAAGGTGATGAAACAAGCTGTACAACACTGCGATTGTGTGCGCAGCTTGAAAACTGAGAGAAAACAGTACCTGACCACTCTCCTGCCTTTTCTATTCACATGAACATTCGATTGCAAGCTGTTTTGGACAACTTTCTTTCTCTTCTTGCAAAACACTCGGCAGACCTCCGTGCAGCCTCTAGAACACGATGGGAGATGTTTTCTGTGCTGGCAAAGTTTCTCCTTGCCAGACAGAGTGGAAAAGCTTTTTGCTAAGATGTAGACGAGAAGAGAGGCTAAAGACGAAGGTACGGTGCTCTGCAGAGCTAAGCACCGCTCCCGGACGTCTTTCGGCAGAAGGCGCACACCGCAGAGCACTGTGAGCGGCAGAATCGTCTTTGCGCGAAGAAGCAGCTTCTTCGTCTCCGGGAGCCGGAGAGAGCGGCAACTTCGCAAAGGTGATAAAACAAGCTGTACAACACTGCGATTGTGTGCGCAGCTTGCCAACTGAGAGAAAACAGTACCTGACCACTCTCCTGCCTTTTCTATTCACATGAACATTCGATTGCAAGCTGTTTTGGACAACTTTCTTTCTCTTCTTGCAAAACACTCGGCAGACCTCCGTGCAGCCTCTAGAAGACGATGGGAGATGTTTTCTGTGCTGGCACAGTTTCTCCTTGCCAGACAGAGTGGAAAAGGTTTTTGCTAAGATGTAGACGAGAAGAGAGGCTAAAGAAGCAGGTACGGTGCTCTGCAGAGCTAAGCACAGCTCCCGGACCTCTTTCGGCAGAAGGCGCACACCGCAGAGCACTGTGAGCGGCAGAATCGTCTTTGCGCGAAGAAGCAGCTTCTTCGTCTCCGGGAGCCGGAGAGAGCGGCAACTTCGCAAAGGTGATGAAACAAGCTGTACAACACTGCGATTGTGTGCGCAGCTTGCCAACTGAGAGAAAACAGTACCTGACCACTCTCCTGCCTTTTCTATTCACATGAACATTCGATTGCAAGCTGTTTTGGACAACTTTCTTTCTCTTCTTGCAAAACACTCGGCAGACCTCCGGGCAGCCTCTAGAACACGATGGGAGATGTTTTCTGTGCTGGCACAGTTTCTCCTTGCCAGACAGAGTGGAAAAGCTTTTTGCTAAGATGTAGACGAGAAGCGTGGCTAAAGAAGCACGTATGGTACTCTGCAGAGCTAAGCATCGCTCCCGGACTTCTTTCGGCAGAAGGCGCACACCGCAGAGCACAGTGAGCGGCAGAATCGTCTTTGCGCGAAGAAGCAGCTTCTTCGTCTCCGGGAGCCGGAGAGAGCGGCAACTTTGCAAAGGTGATGAAACAAGCTGTACAACACTGCGATTGTGTGAGCAGCTTGCCAACTGAGAGAAAACAGTACCTGACCACTCTCCTGCCTTTTCTATTCACATGAACATTCGATTGCAAGCTGTTTTGGACAACTTTCTTTCTCTTCTTGCAAAACACTCGGCAGACCTCCGTGCAGCCTCTCGAACACGATGGGAGATGTTTGTTGTGCTGGCAAAGTTTCTCCTTGCCAGACAGAGTGGAAAAGCTTTTTGCTAAGATGTAGACGAGAAGAGAGGCTAAAGACGAAGGTACGGTGCTCTGCAGAGCTAAGCACCGCTCCCGTGCCTCTTTCGGCAGAAGGCGCACACCGCAGAGCACTGTGAGCGGCAGAATCGTCTTTGCGCGAAGAAGCAGCTTCTTCGTCTCCGGGAGCCGGAGAGAGCGGCAACTTCGCAAAGGTGATGAAACAAGCTGTACAACACTGCGATTGTGTGCGCAGCTTGCCAACTGAGAGAAAACAGTACCTGACCACTCTCCTGCCTTTTCTATTCACATGAACATTCGATTGCAAGCTGTTTTGGACAACTTTCTTTCTCTTCTTGCAAAACACTCGGCAGACCTCCGTGCAGCCTCTAGAAGACGATGGGAGATGTTTTCTGTGCTGGCACAGTTTCTCCTTGCCAGACAGAGTGGAAAAGCTTTTTGCTAAGATGTAGACGAGAAGAGAGGCTAAAGAAGCAGGTACGGTGCTCTGCAGAGCTAAGCACAGCTCCCGGACCTCTTTCGGCAGAAGGCGCACACCGCAGAGCACTGTGAGCGGCAGAATCGTCTTTGCGCGAAGAAGCAGCTTCTTCGTCTCCGGGAGCCGGAGAGAGCGGCAACTTCGCAAAGGTGATGAAACAAGCTGTACAACACTGCGATTGTGTGCGCAGCTTGCCAACTGAGAGAAAACAGTACCTGACCACTCTCCTGCCTTTTCTATTCACATGAACATTCGATTGCAAGCTGTTTTGGACAACTTTCTTTCTCTTCTTGCAAAACACTCGGCAGACCTCCGTGCAGCCTCTAGAACACGATGGGAGATGTTTTCTGTGCTGGCACAGTTTCTCCTTGCCAGACAGAGTGGAAAAGCTTTTTGCTAAAATGTAGACGAGAAGCGTGGCTAAAGAAGCACGTATGGTACTCTGCAGAGCTAAGCATCGCTCCCGGACTTCTTTCGGCAGAAGGCGCACACCGCAGAGCACAGTGAGCGGCAGAATCGTCTTTGCGCGAAGAAGCAGCTTCTTCGTCTCCGGGAGCCGGAGAGAGCGGCAACTTCGCAAAGGTGATGAAACAAGCTGTACAACACTGCGATTGTGTGAGCAGCTTGCCAACTGAGAGAAAACAGTACCTGACCACTCTCCTGCCTTTTCTATTCACATGAACATTCGATTGCAAGCTGTTTTGGACAACTTTCCTTCTCTTCTTGCAAAACACTCGGCAGACCTCCGTGCAGCCTCTAGAACACGATGGGAGATGTTTTCTGTGCTGGCACAGTTTCTCCTTGCCAGACAGAGTGGAAAAGCTTTTTGCTAAGATGTAGACGAGAAGAGAGGCTAAAGAAGCAGGTATGGTGCTCTGCAGAGCTAAGCACCGCTCCCGGACGTCTTTCGGCAGAAGGCGCACACCGCAGAGCACTGTGAGCGGCAGAATCGTCTTTGCGCGAAGAAGCAGCTTCTTCGTCTCCGGGAGCCGGAGAGAGCGGCAACTTCGCAAAGGTGATGAAACAAGCTGTACAACACTGCGATTGTGTGCGCAGCTTGCCAACTGAGAGAAAACAGTACCTGACCACTCTCCTGCCTTTTCTATTCACATGAACATTCGATTGCAAGCTGTTTTGGACAACTTTCTTTCTATTCTTGCAAAACACTCGGCAGACCTCCATGCAGCCTCTAGAACACGATGGGAGATGTTTTCTGTGCTGGCACAGTTTCTCCTTGCCAGACAGAGTGGAAAAGGTTTTTGCTAAGATGTAGACGAGAAGAGAGGCTAAAGACGAAGGTACGGTGCTCTGCAGAGCTAAGCACCGCTCCCGGACGTCTTTCGGCAGAAGGCGCACACCGCAGAGCACAGTCAGCGGCAGAATCGTCTTTGCGCGAAGAAGCAGCTTCTTCGTCTCCGGGAGCCGGAGAGAGCGGCAGCTTCGCAAAGGTGATGAAACAAGCTGTACAACACTGCGATTGTGTGCGCAGCTTGCCAACTGAGAGAAAACAGTACCTGACCACTCTCCTGCCTTTTCTATTCACATGAACATTCGATTGCAAGCTGTTTTGGACAACTTTCATCTCTTCTTGCAAAACACTCGGCAGACCTCCGTGCAGCCTCTAGAACACGATGGGAGATGTTTTCTGTGCTGGCACAGTTTCTCCTTGCCAGACAGAGTGGAAAAGCTTTTTGCTAAGATGTAGACGAGAAGAGAGGCTAAAGACGAAGGTACGGTGCTCTGCAGAGCTAAGCACCGCTCCCGGACCTCTTTCGGCAGAAGGCGCACACCGCAGAGCACTGTGAGCGGCAGAATCGTCTTTGCGCGAAGAAGCAGCTTCTTCGTCTCCGGGAGCCGGAGAGAGCGGCAACTTCGCAAAGGTGATGAAACAAGCTGTACAACACTGCGATTGTGTGCGCAGCTTGCCAACTGAGAGAAAACAGTACCAGACCACTCTCCTGCCTTTTCTATTCACATGAACATTCGATTGCAAGCTGTTTTGGACAACTTTCTTTCTCTTCTTGCAAAACACTCGGTAGACCTCCGTGCAGCTTCTAGAACACGATGGGAGATGTTTTCTGTGCTGGCACAGTTTCTCCTTGCCAGACAGAGTGGAAAAGCTTTTTGCTAAGATGTAGACGAGAAGAGAGGCTAAAGACGAAGGTACGGTGCTCTGCAGAGCTAAGCACCGCTCCCGGACGTCTTTCGGCAGAAGGCGCACACCGCAGAGCACTGTGAGCGGCAGAATCGTCTTTGCGCGAAGAAGCAGCTTCTTCGTCTCCGGGAGCCGGAGAGAGCGGTAAGTTCGCAAAGGTGATGAAACAAGCTGTACAACACTGCGATTGTGTGCGCAGCTTGCCAACTGAGAGAAAACAGTACCAGACCACTCTCCTGCCTTTTCTATTCACATGAACATTCGATTGCAAGCTGTTTTGGACAACTTTCTTTCTCTTCTTGCAAAACACTCGGCAGACCTCCGTGCAGCCTCTAGAACACGATGGGAGATGTTTTCTGTGCTGGCACAGTTTCTCCTTGCCAGACAGAGTGGAAAAGCTTTTTGCTAAGATGTAGACGAGAAGAGAGGCTAAAGACGAAGGTACGGTGCTCTGCAGAGCTAAGCACAGCTCCCGTGCCTCTTTCGGCAGAAGGCGCACACCGAAGAGCACTGTGAGCGGCAGAATCGTCTTTGCGCGAAGAAGCAGCTTCTTCGTCTCCGGGAGCCGGAGAGAGCGGCAACTTCGCAAAGGTGATGAAACAAGCTGTACAACACTGCGATTGTGTGCGCAGCTTGCCAACTGAGAGAAAACAGTACCTGACCACTCTCCTGCCTTTTCTATTCACATGAACATTCGATTGCAAGCTGTTTTGGACAACTTTCTTTCTCTTCTTGCAAAACACTCGGCAGACCTCCGTGCAGCCTCTAGAACACGATGGGAGATGTTTTCTGTGCTGGCACAGTTTCTCCTTGCCAGACAGAGTGGAAAAGCTTTTTGCTAAGATGTAGACGAGAAGAGAGGCTAAAGAAGCAGGTACGGTCTGTGCAGAGCTAAGCACAGCTCCCGGGCCTCTTTCGGCAGAAGGCGCACACCGCAGAGCACTGTGAGCGGCAGAATCGTCTTTGCGCGAAGAAGCAGCTTCTTCGTCTCCGGGAGCCGGAGTGAGCGGCAACTTCGCAAAGGTGATGAAACAAGCTGTACAACACTGCGATTGTGTGCGCAGCTTGCCAACTGAGAGAAAACAGTACCTTACCACTCTCCTGCCTTTTCTATTCACATGAACATTCGATTGGAAGCTGTTTTGGACAACTTTCTTTCTCTTCTTGCAAAACACTCGGCAGACCTCCATGCAGCCTCTAGAACACGATGGGAGATGTTTTCTGTGCTGGCACAGTTTCTCCTTGCCAGACAGAGTGGAAAAGCTTTTTGCTAAGATGTAGACGAGAAGCGTGGCTAAAGAAGCACGTATGGTACTCTGCAGAGCTAAGCATCGCTCCCGGACTTCTTTCGGCAGAAGGCGCACACCGCAGAGCACAGTGAGCGGCAGAATCGTCTTTGCGCGAAGAATCAGCTTCTTTGTCTCCGGGAGCCGGAGAGAGCGGCAACTTTGCAAAGGTGATGAAACAAGCTGTACAACACTGCGATTGTGTGAGCAGCTTGCCAAGTGAGAGAAAACAGTACCTGACCACTCTCCTGCCTTTTCTATTCACATGAACATTCGATTGCAAGCTGTTTTGGACAACTTTCCTTCTCTTCTTGCAAAACACTCGGCAGACCTCCGTGCAGCCTCTAGAACACGATGGGAGATGTTTTCTGTGCTGGCACAGTTTCTCCTTGCCAGACAGAGTGGAAAAGCTTTTTGCTAAGATGTAGACGAGAAGAGAGGCTAAAGAAGCAGGTATGGTGCTCTGCAGAGCTGAGCACCGCTCCCGGACGTCTTTCTGCAGAAGGCGCACACCGCAGAGCACTGTGAGCGGCAGAATCGTCTTTGCGCGAAGAAGCAGCTTCTTCGTCTCCGGGAGCCGGAGAGAGCGGCAACTTGGCAAAGGTGATGAAACAAGCTGTACAACACTGCGATTGTGTGCGCAGCTTGCCAAGTGAGAGAAAACAGTACCTGACCACTCTCCTGCCTTTTCTATTCACATGAATATTCGATTGCAAGCTGTTTTGGACAACTTTCTTTCTCTTCTTGCAAAACACTCGGCAGACCTCCGTGCAGCCTCTAGAACGCGATAGGAGATGTTTTCTGTGCTGGCACAGTTTCTCCTTGCCAGACAGAGTGGAAAAGCTTTTTGCTAAGATGTAGACGAGAAGAGAGGCTAAAGACGAAGGTACGGTGCTCTGCAGAGCTAAGCACCGCTCCCGGACGTCTTTCGGCAGAAGGCGCACACCGCAGAGCACTGTGAGCGGCAGAATCGTCTTTGCGCGAAGAAGCAGCTTCTTCGTCTCCGGGAGCCGGAGAGAGCGGCAGCTTCGCAAATATGATGAAACAAGCTGTACAACACTGCGATTGTGTGCGCAGCTTGCCAACTGAGAGAAAACAGTACCTGACCACTCTCCTGCCTTTTCTATTCACATGAACATTCGATTGCAAGCTGTTTTGGACAACTTTCTTTCTCTTCTTGCAAAACACTCGGCAGACCTCCGTGCAGCCTCTAGAACACGATGGGAGATGTTTTCTGTGCTGGCACAGTTTCTCCTTGCCAGACAGAGTGGAAAAGCTTTTTGCTAAGATGTAGACGAGAAGAGAGGCTAAAGAAGCAGGTACGGTCTGTGCAGAGCTAAGCACAGCTCCCGGGCCTCTTTCGGCAGAAGGCGCACACCGCAGAGCACTGTGAGCGGCAGAATCGTCTTTGCGCGAAGAAGCAGCTTCTTCGTCTCCGGGAGCCGGAGTGAGCGGCAACTTCGCAAAGGTGATGAAACAAGCTGTACAACACTGCGATTGTGTGCGCAGCTTGCCAACTGAGAGAAAACAGTACCTTACCACTCTCCTGCCTTTTCTATTCACATGAACATTCGATTGGAAGCTGTTTTGGACAACTTTCTTTCTCTTCTTGCAAAACACTCGGCAGACCTCCATGCAGCCTCTAGAACACGATGGGAGATGTTTTCTGTGCTGGCACAGTTTCTCCTTGCCAGACAGAGTGGAAAAGCTTTTTGCTAAGATGTAGACGAGAAGCGTGGCTAAAGAAGCACGTATGGTACTCTGCAGAGCTAAGCATCGCTCCCGGACTTCTTTCGGCAGAAGGCGCACACCGCAGAGCACAGTGAGCGGCAGAATCGTCTTTGCGCGAAGAATCAGCTTCTTTGTCTCCGGGAGCCGGAGAGAGCGGCAACTTTGCAAAGGTGATGAAACAAGCTGTACAACACTGCGATTGTGTGAGCAACTTGCCAAGTGAGAGAAAACAGTACCTGACCACTCTCCTGCCTTTTCTATTCACATGAACATTCGATTGCAAGCTGTTTTGGACAACTTTCCTTCTCTTCTTGCAAAACACTCGGCAGACCTCCGTGCAGCCTCTAGAACACGATGGGAGATGTTTTCTGTGCTGGCACAGTTTCTCCTTGCCAGACAGAGTGGAAAAGCTTTTTGCTAAGATGTAGACGAGAAGAGAGGCTAAAGAAGCAGGTATGGTGCTCTGCAGAGCTGAGCACCGCTCCCGGACGTCTTTCTGCAGAAGGCGCACACCGCAGAGCACTGTGAGCGGCAGAATCGTCTTTGCGCGAAGAAGCAGCTTCTTCGTCTCCGGGAGCCGGAGAGAGCGGCAACTTGGCAAAGGTGATGAAACAAGCTGTACAACACTGCGATTGTGTGCGCAGCTTGCCAAGTGAGAGAAAACAGTACCTGACCACTCTCCTGCCTTTTCTATTCACATGAACATTCGATTGCAAGCTGTTTTGGACAACTTTCTTTCTCTTCTTGCAAAACACTCGGCAGACCTCCGTGCAGCCTCTAGAACGCGATAGGAGATGTTTTCTGTGCTGGCACAGTTTCTCCTTGCCAGACAGAGTGGAAAAGCTTTTTGCTAAGATGTAGACGAGAAGAGAGGCTAAAGACGAAGGTACGGTGCTCTGCAGAGCTAAGCACCGCTCCCGGACGTCTTTCGGCAGAAGGCGCACACCGCAGAGCACTGTGAGCGGCAGAATCGTCTTTGCGCGAAGAAGCAGCTTCTTCGTCTCCGGGAGCCGGAGAGAGCGGCAGCTTCGCAAATATGATGAAACAAGCTGTACAACAGTGCGATTGTGTGCGCAGCTTGCCAACTGAGAGAAAACAGTACCTGACCACTCTCCCGCCTTTTCTATTCACATGAACATTCGATTGCAAGCTGTTTTGGAGAACTTTCTTTCTCTTCTTGCAAAACACTCGGCAGACCTCCGTGCAGCCTCTAGAACACGATGGGAGATGTTTTCTGTGCAGGCACAGTTTCTCCTTGCCAGACAGAGTGGAAAAGCTTTTTGCTAAGATGTAGACGAGAAGAGAGGCTAAAGACGAAGGTTCGGTGCTCTGCAGAGCTAAGCACCGCTCCCGGACCTCTTTCGGCAGAAGGCGCACACCGCAGAGCACTGTGAGCGGCAGAATCGTCTTTGCGCGAAGAAGCAGCTTCTTCGTCTCCGGGAGCCGGAGAGAGCGGCAACTTCGCAAAGGTGATGAAACAAGCTGTACAACACTGCGATTGTGTGCGCAGCTTGCCAACTGAGAGAAAACAGTACCTGACCACTCTCCTGCCTTTTCTATTCACATGAACATTCGATTGCAAGCTGTTTTGGACAACTTTCCTTCTCTTCTTGCAAAACACTCGGCAGACCTCCGTGCAGCTTCTAGAAGACGATGGGAGATGTTTTCTGTGCTGGCACAGTTTCTCCTTGCCAGACAGAGTGGAAAAGCTTTTTGCTAAGATGTAGACGAGAAGCGAGGCTAAAGAAGCACGTATGGTACTCTGCAGAGCTAAGCACCGCTCCCGGACGTCTTTCGGCAGAAGGCGCACACCGCAGAGCACTGTGAGCGGCAGAATCGTCTTTGCGCGAAGAAGCAGCTTCTTCGTCTCCGGGAGCCGGAGAGAGCGGTAAGTTCGCAAAGGTGATAAAACAAGCTGTACAACACTGCGATTGTGTGCGCAGCTTGCCAAGTGAGAGAAAACAGTACCAGACCACTCTCCTGCCTTTTCTATTCACATGAACATTCGATTGCAAGCTGTTTTGGACAACTTTCTTTCTCGTCTTGCAAAACACTCGGCAGACCTCCGTGCAGCCTCTAGAACACGATGGGAGATGTTTTCTGTGCTGGCACAGTTTCTCCTTGCCAGACAGAGTGGAAAAGCTTTTTGCTAAGATGTAGACGAGAAGAGAGTCTAAAGAAGCAGGTACGGTGCTCTGCAGAGCTAAGCACAGCTCCCGTGCCTCTTTCGGCAGAAGGCGCACACCGCAGAGCACTGTGAGCGGCAGAATCGTCTTTGCGCGAAGAAGCAGCTTCTTCGTCTCCGGGAGCCGGAGAGAGCGGCAGTTTCGCAAAGGTGATGAAACAAGCTGTACAACACTGCGATTGTGTGCGCAGCTTGCCAACTGAGAGAAAACAGTACCTGACCACTCTCCTGCCTTTTCTATTCACATGAACATTCGATTGCAAGCTGTTTTGGACAACTTTCTTTCTCTTCTTGCAAAACACTCGGCAGACCTCCGTGCAGCCTCTAGAACACGATGGGAGATGTTTTCTGTGCTGGCACAGTTTCTCCTTGCCAGACAGAGTGGAAAAGCTTTTTGCTAAGATGTAGACGAGAAGAGAGGCTAAAGACGAAGGTACGGTGCTCTGCAGAGCTAAGCACCGCTCCCGTGCGTCTTTCGGCAGATGGCGCACACCGCAGAGCACAGTGAGCGGCAGAATCGTCTTTGCGCGAAGAAGCAGCTTCTTCGTCTCCGGGAGCCGGAGAGAGCGGCAACTTCGCAAAGGTGATGAAACAAGCTGTACAACACTGCGATTGTGATCGCAGCTTGCCAACTGAGAGAAAACAGTACCTGACCACTCTCCTGCCTTTTCTATTCACATGAACATTCGATTGCAAGCTGTTTTGGACAACTTTCCTTCTCTTCTTGCAAAACACTCGGCAGACCTCCGTGCAGCCTCTAGAACACGATGGGAGATGTTTTCTGTGCTGGCACAGTTTCTCCTTGCCAGACAGAGTGGAAAAGCTTTTTGCTAAGATGTAGACGAGAAGCGAGGCTAAAGAAGCACGTATGGTGCTCTGCAGAGCTAAGCACCGCTCCCGGACCTCTTTCGGCAGAAGCCGCACACTGCAGAGCACTGTGAGCGGCAGAATCGTCTTTGCGCGAAGAAGCAGCTTCTTCGTCTCCGGGAGCCGGAGAGAGCGGCAACTTCGCAAAGGTGATGAAACAAGCTGTACAACACTGCGATTGTGTGCGCAGCTTGCCAACTGAGAGAAAACAGTACCTGACCACTCTCCTGCCTTTTCTATTCACATGAACATTCGATTGCAAGCTGTTTTGGACAACTTTCTTTCTCTTCTTGCAAAACACTCGGCAGACCTCCGTGCAGCCTCTAGAACACGATGGGAGATGTTTTCTGTGCTGGCACAGTTTGTCCTTGCCAGACAGAGTGGAAAAGCTTTTTGCTAAGATGTAGACGAGAAGCGAGGCTAAAGAAGCACGTATGGTACTCTGCAGAGCTAAGCACCGCTCCCGGACGTCTTTCGGCAGAAGGCGCACACCGCAGAGCACAGTGAGCGGCAGAATCGTCTTTGCGCGAAGAAGCAGCTTCTTCGTCTCCGGGAGCCGGAGAGAGCGGCAGCTTCGCAAAGGTGATGAAACAAGCTGTACAACACTGCGATTGTGTGCGCAGCTTGCCAACTGAGAGAAAACAGTACCTGACCACTCTCCTGCCTTTTCTATTCACTTGAACATTCGATTGCAAGCTGTTTTGGACAACTTTCTTTCTCTTCTTGCAAAACACTCGGCAGACCTCCGTGCAGCCTCTAGAAGACGATGGGAGATGTTTTCTGTTCTGGCACAGTTTCTCCTTGCCAGACAGAGTGGAAAAGCTTTTTGCTAAGATGTAGACGAGAAGCGTGGCTAAAGAAGCACGTATGGTACTCTGCAGAGCTAAGCATCGCTCCCGGACTTCTTTCGGCAGAAGGCGCACACCGCAGAGCACAGTGAGCGGCAGAATCGTCTTTGCGCGAAGAAGCAGCTTCTTCGTCTCCGGGAGCCGGAGAGAGCGGCAACTTCGCAAAGGTGATGAAACAAGCTGTACAACACTGCGATTGTGTGCGCAGCTTGCCAACTGAGAGAAAACAGTACCTGACCACTCTCCTGCCTTTTCTATTCACATGAACATTCGATTGCAAGCTGTTTTGGACAACTTTCTTTCTCTTCTTGCAAAACACTCGGCAGACCTCCGTGCAGCCTCTAGAACACGATGGGAGATGTTTTCTGTGCTGGCAAAGTTTCTCCTTGCCAGACAGAGTGGAAAAGCTTTTTGCTAAGATGTAGACGAGAAGAGAGGCTAAAGACGAAGGTACGGTGCTCTGCAGAGCTAAGCACCGCTCCCGGACCTCTTTCGGCAGAAGGCGGACACCGCAGAGCACTGTGAGCGGCAGAATCGTCTTTGCGCGAAGAAGCAGCTTCTTCGTCTCCGGGAGCCGGAGAGAGCGGCAGCTTCGCAAAGGTGATGAAACAAGCTGTACAACACTGCGATTGTGTGCGCAGCTTGCCAACTGAGAGAAAACAGTACCTGACCACTCTCCTGCCTTTTCTATTCACATGAACATTCGATTGCAAGCTGTTTTGGACAACTTTCTTTCTCTTCTTGCAAAACACTCGGCAGACCTCCGTGCAGCCTCTAGAAGACGATGGGAGATGTTTTCTGTGCTGGCACAGTTTCTCCTTGCCAGACAGAGTGGAAAAGGTTTTTGCTAAGATGTAGACGAGAAGAGAGGCTAAAGAAGCAGGTACGGTGCTCTGCAGAGCTAAGCACAGCTCCCGGACCTCTTTCGGCAGAAGGCGCACACCGCAGAGCACTGTGAGCGGCAGAATCGTCTTTGCGCGAAGAAGCAGCTTCTTCGTCTCCGGGAGCCGGAGAGAGCGGCAACTTCGCAAAGGTGATGAAACAAGCTGTACAACACTGCGATTGTGTGCGCAGCGTGCCAACTGAGAGAAAACAGTACCTGACCACTCTCCTGCCTTTTCTATTCACATGAACATTCGATTGCAAGCTGTTTTGGACAACTTTCTTTCTCTTCTTGCAAAACACTCGGCAGACCTCCGTGCAGCCTCTAGAACACGATGGGAGATGTTTTCTGTGCTGGCACAGTTTCTCCTTGCCAGACAGAGTGGAAAAGCTTTTTGCTAAGATGTAGACGAGAAGAGAGGCTAAAGACGAAGGTACGGTGCTCTGCAGAGCTAAGCACCGCTCCCGTGCGTCTTTCGGCAGATGGCGCACACCGCAGAGCACAGTGAGCGGCAGAATCGTCTTTGCGCGAAGAAGCAGCTTCTTCGTCTCCGGGAGCCGGAGAGAGCGGCAACTTCGCAAAGGTGATGAAACAAGCTGTACAACACTGCGATTGTGATCGCAGCTTGCCAACTGAGAGAAAACAGTACCTGACCACTCTCCTGCCTTTTCTATTCACATGAACATTCGATTGCAAGCTGTTTTGGACAACTTTCCTTCTCTTCTTGCAAAACACTCGGCAGACCTCCGTGCAGCCTCTAGAACACGATGGGAGATGTTTTCTGTGCTGGCACAGTTTCTCCTTGCCAGACAGAGTGGAAAAGCTTTTTGCTAAGATGTAGACGAGAAGCGAGGCTAAAGAAGCACGTATGGTGCTCTGCAGAGCTAAGCACCGCTCCCGGACCTCTTTCGGCAGAAGCCGCACACTGCAGAGCACTGTGAGCGGCAGAATCGTCTTTGCGCGAAGAAGCAGCTTCTTCGTCTCCGGGAGCCGGAGAGAGCGGCAACTTCGCAAAGGTGATGAAACAAGCTGTACAACACTGCGATTGTGTGCGCAGCTTGCCAACTGAGAGAAAACAGTACCTGACCACTCTCCTGCCTTTTCTATTCACATGAACATTCGATTGCAAGCTGTTTTGGACAACTTTCTTTCTCTTCTTGCAAAACACTCGGCAGACCTCCGTGCAGCCTCTAGAACACGATGGGAGATGTTTTCTGTGCTGGCACAGTTTGTCCTTGCCAGACAGAGTGGAAAAGCTTTTTGCTAAGATGTAGACGAGAAGCGAGGCTAAAGAAGCACGTATGGTACTCTGCAGAGCTAAGCACCGCTCCCGGACGTCTTTCGGCAGAAGGCGCACACCGCAGAGCACAGTGAGCGGCAGAATCGTCTTTGCGCGAAGAAGCAGCTTCTTCGTCTCCGGGAGCCGGAGAGAGCGGCAGCTTCGCAAAGGTGATGAAACAAGCTGTACAACACTGCGATTGTGTGCGCAGCTTGCCAACTGAGAGAAAACAGTACCTGACCACTCTCCTGCCTTTTCTATTCACTTGAACATTCGATTGCAAGCTGTTTTGGACAACTTTCTTTCTCTTCTTGCAAAACACTCGGCAGACCTCCGTGCAGCCTCTAGAAGACGATGGGAGATGTTTTCTGTTCTGGCACAGTTTGTCCTTGCCAGACAGAGTGGAAAAGCTTTTTGCTAAGATGTAGACGAGAAGCGTGGCTAAAGAAGCACGTATGGTACTCTGCAGAGCTAAGCATCGCTCCCGGACTTCTTTCGGCAGAAGGCGCACACCGCAGAGCACAGTGAGCGGCAGAATCGTCTTTGCGCGAAGAAGCAGCTTCTTCGTCTCCGGGAGCCGGAGAGAGCGGCAACTTCGCAAAGGTGATGAAACAAGCTGTACAACACTGCGATTGTGTGCGCAGCTTGCCAACTGAGAGAAAACAGTACCTGACCACTCTCCTGCCTTTTCTATTCACATGAACATTCGATTGCAAGCTGTTTTGGACAACTTTCTTTCTCTTCTTGCAAAACACTCGGCAGACCTCCGTGCAGCCTCTAGAACACGATGGGAGATGTTTTCTGTGCTGGCAAAGTTTCTCCTTGCCAGACAGAGTGGAAAAGCTTTTTGCTAAGATGTAGACGAGAAGAGAGGCTAAAGACGAAGGTACGGTGCTCTGCAGAGCTAAGCACCGCTCCCGGACCTCTTTCGGCAGAAGGCGGACACCGCAGAGCACTGTGAGCGGCAGAATCGTCTTTGCGCGAAGAAGCAGCTTCTTCGTCTCCGGGAGCCGGAGAGAGCGGCAGCTTCGCAAAGGTGATGAAACAAGCTGTACAACACTGCGATTGTGTGCGCAGCTTGCCAACTGAGAGAAAACAGTACCTGACCACTCTCCTGCCTTTTCTATTCACATGAACATTCGATTGCAAGCTGTTTTGGACAACTTTCTTTCTCTTCTTGCAAAACACTCGGCAGACCTCCGTGCAGCCTCTAGAAGACGATGGGAGATGTTTTCTGTGCTGGCACAGTTTCTCCTTGCCAGACAGAGTGGAAAAGGTTTTTGCTAAGATGTAGACGAGAAGAGAGGCTAAAGAAGCAGGTACGGTGCTCTGCAGAGCTAAGCACAGCTCCCGGACCTCTTTCGGCAGAAGGCGCACACCGCAGAGCACTGTGAGCGGCAGAATCGTCTTTGCGCGAAGAAGCAGCTTCTTCGTCTCCGGGAGCCGGAGAGAGCGGCAACTTCGCAAAGGTGATGAAACAAGCTGTACAACACTGCGATTGTGTGCGCAGCTTGCCAACTGAGAGAAAACAGTACCTGACCACTCTCCTGCCTTTTCTATTCACATGAACATTCGATTGCAAGCTGTTTTGGACAACTTTCTTTCTCTTCTTGCAAAACACTCGGCAGACCTCCGGGCAGCCTCTAGAACACGATGGGAGATGTTTTCTGTGCTGGCACAGTTTCTCCTTGCCAGACAGAGTGGAAAAACTTTTTGCTAAGATGTAGACGAGAAGAGAGGCTAAAGACGAAGGTACGGTGCTCTGCAGAGCTAAGCACCGCTCCCAGACGTCTTTCGGTAGAAGGCGCACACCGCAGAGCACTGTGAGCGGCAGAATCGTCTTTGCGCGAAGAAGCAGCTTCTTCGTCTCCGGGAGCCGGAGAGAGCGGTCAGTTCGCAAAGGTGATAAAACAAGCTGTACAACACTGCGATTGTGTGCGCAGCTTGCCAACTGAGAGAAAACAGTACCTGACCACTCTCCTGCCTTTTCTATTCACATGAACATTCGATTGCAAGCTGTTTTGGACAACTTTCTTTCTCTTCTTGCAAAACACTCGGCAGACCTCCGTGCAGCCTCTAGACACGATGGGAGATGTTTTTTGTGCTGGCACAGTTTCTCCTTGCCAGACAGAGTGGAAAAGCTTTTTGCTAAGATGTAGACGAGAAGAGAGGCTAAAGACGAAGGTACGGTGCTCTGCAGAGCTAAGCACCGCTCCCGGATCTCTTTCGGCAGAAGGCGCACACCGCAGAGCACTGTGAGCGGCAGAATCGTCTTTGCGCGAAGAAGCAGCTTCTTCGTCTCCGGGAGCCGGAGAGAGCGGTAAGTTCGCAAAGGTGATAAAACAAGCTGTACAACACTGCGATTGTGTGCGCAGCTTGCCAACTGAGAGAAAACAGTACCAGACCACTCTCCTGCCTTTTCTATTCACATGAACATTCGATTGCAAGCTGTTTTGGACAACTTTCTTTCTCTTCTTGCAAAACACTCGGCAGACCTCCGTGCAGCCTCTAGAACACGATGGGAGATGTTTTCTGTGCTGGCACAGTTTCTCCTTGCCAGACAGAGTGGAAAAGCTTTTTGCTAAGATGTAGACGAGAAGCGTGGCTAAAGAAGCACGTATGGTACTCTGCAGAGCTAAGCATCGCTCCCGGACTTCTTTCGGCAGAAGGCGCACACCGCAGAGCACAGTGAGCGGCAGAATCGTCTTTGCGCGAAGAATCAGCTTCTTTGTCTCCGGGAGCCGGAGAGAGCGGCAACTTCGCAAAGGTGATGAAACAAGCTGTACAACACTGCGATTGTGTGCGCAGCTTGCCAACTGAGAGAAAACAGTACCTGACCACTCTCCTGCCTTTTCTATTCACATGAACATTCGATTGCAAGCTGTTTTGGACAACTTTCTTTCTCTTCTTGCAAAACACTCGGCAGACCTCCGTGCAGCCTCTAGAACACGATGGGAGATGTTTTTTGTGCTGGCAAAGTTTCTCCTTGCCAGACAGAGTGGAAAAGCTTTTTGCTAAGATGTAGACGAGAAGAGAGGCTAAAGACGAAGGTACGGTGCTCTGCAGAGCTAAGCACCGCTCCCGGACGTCTTTCGGCAGAAGGCGCACACCGCAGAGCACTGTGAGCGGCAGAATCGTCTTTGCGCGAAGAAGCAGCTTCTTCGTCTCCGGGAGCCGGAGAGAGCGGCAGCTTCGCAAAGGTGATGAAACAAGCTGTACAACACTGCGATTGTGTGCGCAGCTTGCCAACTGAGAGAAAACAGTACCTGACCACTCTACTGCCTTTTCTATTCACTTGAACATTCGATTGCAAGCTGTTTTGGACAACTTTCTTTCTCTTCTTGCAAAACACTCGGCAGACCTCCGTGCAGCCTCTAGAAGACGATGGGAGATGTTTTCTGTTCTGGCACAGTTTCTCCTTGCCAGACAGAGTGGAAAAGCTTTTTGCTAAGATGTAGACGAGAAGAGAGGCTAAAGACGAAGGTACGGTGCTCTGCAGAGCTAAGCACCGTTCCCGGACGTCTTTCGGCAGAAGGCGCACACCGCAGAGCACAGTGAGCGGCAGAATCGTCTTTGCGCGAAGAAGCAGCTTCTTCGTCTCCGGGAGCCGGAGAGAGCGGCAGCTTCGCAAAGGTGATGAAACAAGCTGTACAACACTGCGATTGTGTGCGCAGCTTGCCAACTGAGAGAAAACAGTACCTGACCACTCTCCTGCCTTTTCTATTCACATGAACATTCGATTGCAAGCTGTTTTGGACAACTTTCTTTCTCTTCTTGCAAAACACTCGGCAGACCTCCGTGCAGCCTCTAGAACACGATGGGAGATGTTTTCTGTGCTGGCAAAGTTTCTCCTTGCCAGACAGAGTGGAAAAGCTTTTTGCTAAGATGTAGACGAGAAGAGAGGCTAAAGACGAAGGTACGGTGCTCTGCGGAGCTAAGCACCGCTCCCGGACCTCTTTCGGCAGAAGGCGCACACCGCAGAGCACTGTGAGCGGCAGAATCGTCTTTGCGCGAAGAAGCAGCTTCTTCGTCTCCGGGAGCCGGAGAGAGCGGCAACTTCGCAAAGGTGATGAAACAAGCTGTACAACACTGCGATTGTGTGCGCAGCTTGCCAACTGAGAGAAAACAGTACCTGACCACTCTCCTGCCTTTTCTATTCACATGAACATTCGATTGCAAGCTGTTTTGGACAACTTTCTTTCTCTTCTTGCAAAACACTCGGCAGACCTCCGTGCAGCTTCTAGAACACGATGGGAGATGTTTTTTGTGCTGGCACAGTTTCTCCTTGCCAGACAGAGTGGAAAAGCTTTTTGCTAAGATGTAGACGAGAAGAGAGGCTAAAGACGAAGGTACGGTGCTCTGCAGAGCTAAGCACCGCTCCCGGATCTCTTTCGGCAGAAGGCGCACACCGCAGAGCACTGTGAGCGGCAGAATCGTCTTTGCGCGAAGAAGCAGCTTCTTCGTCTCCGGGAGCCGGAGAGAGCGGTAAGTTCGCAAAGGTGATAAAACAAGCTGTACAACACTGCGATTGTGTGCGCAGCTTGCCAACTGAGAGAAAACAGTACCAGACCACTCTCCTGCCTTTTCTATTCACATGAACATTCGATTGGAAGCTGTTTTGGACAACTTTCTTTCTCTTCTTGCAAAACACTCGGCAGACCTCCGTGCAGCCTCTAGAACACGATGGGAGATGTTTTCTGTGCTGGCAAAGTTTCTCCTTGCCAGACAGAGTGGAAAAGCTTTTTGCTAAGATGTAGACGAGAAGAGAGGCTAAAGACGAAGGTACGGTGCTCTGCAGAGCTAAGCACCGCTCCCGGACGTCTTTCGGCAGAAGGCGCACACCGCAGAGCACTGTGAGCGGCAGAATCGTCTTTGCGCGAAGAAGCAGCTTCTTCGTCTCCGGCAGCCGGAGAGAGCGGCAACTTGGCAAAGGTGATGAAACAAGCTGTACAACACTGCGATTGTGTGCGCAGCTTGCCAAGTGAGAGAAAACAGTACCTGACCACTCTCCTGCCTTTTCTATTCACATGAACATTCGATTGCAAGCTGTTTTGGACAACTTTCTTTCTCTTCTTGCAAAACACTCGGCAGACCTCCGTGCAGCCTCTAGAACACGATGGGAGATGTTTTCTGTGCTGGCACAGTTTCTCCTTGCCAGACAGAGTGGAAAAGCTTTTTGCTAAGATGTAGACGAGAAGAGAGGCTAAAGAAGCAGGTACGGTGCTCTGCAGAGCTAAGCACAGCTCCCGGGCCTCTTTCGGCAGAACGCGCACACCGCAGAGCACTGTGAGCGGCAGAATCGTCTTTGCGCGAAGAAGCAGCTTCTTCGTCTCCGGGAGCCGGAGTGAGCGGCAACTTCGCAAAGGTGATGAAACAAGCTGTACAACACTGCGATTGTGTGCGCAGCTTGCCAAGTGAGAGAAAACAGTACCTTACCACTCTCCTGCCTTTTCTATTCACATGAACATTCGATTGGAAGCTGTTTTGGACAACTTTCTTTCTCTTCTTGCAAAACACTCGGCAGACTTCCATGCAGCCTCTAGAACACGATGGGAGATGTTTTCTGTGCTGGCACAGTTTCTCCTTGCCAGACAGAGTGGAAAAGCTTTTTGCTAAGATGTAGACGAGAAGCGTGGCTAAAGAAGCACGTATGGTACTCTGCAGAGCTAAGCATCGCTCCCGGACTTCTTTCGGCAGAAGGCGCACACCGCAGAGCACAGTGAGCGGCAGAATCGTCTTTGCGCGAAGAATCAGCTTCTTTGTCTCCGGGAGCCGGAGAGAGCGGCAACTTCGCAAAGGTGATGAAACAAGCTGTACAACACTGCGATTGTGTGCGCAGCTTGCCAACTGAGAGAAAACAGTACCTGACCACTCTCCTGCCTTTTCTATTCACATGAACATTCGATTGCAAGCTGTTTTGGACAACTTTCTTTCTCTTCTTGCAAAACACTCGGCAGACCTCCGTGCAGCCTCTAGAACACGATGGGAGATGTTTTTTGTGCTGGCAAAGTTTCTCCTTGCCAGACAGAGTGGAAAAGCTTTTTGCTAAGATGTAGACGAGAAGAGAGGCTAAAGACGAAGGTACGGTGCTCTGCAGAGCTAAGCACCGCTCCCGGACGTCTTTCGGCAGAAGGCGCACACCGCAGAGCACTGTGAGCGGCAGAATCGTCTTTGCGCGAAGAAGCAGCTTCTTCGTCTCCGGGAGCCGGAGAGAGCGGCAGCTTCGCAAAGGTGATGAAACAAGCTGTACAACACTGCGATTGTGTGCGCAGCTTGCCAACTGAGAGAAAACAGTACCTGACCACTCTACTGCCTTTTCTATTCACATGAACATTCGATTGCAAGCTGTTTTGGACAACTTTCTTTCTCTTCTTGCAAAACACTCGGCAGACCTCCGTGCAGCCTCTAGAACACGATGGGAGATGTTTTCTGTGCTGGCACAGTTTCTCCTTGCCAGACAGAGTGGAAAAGCTTTTTGCTAAGATGTAGACGAGAAGCGTGGCTAAAGAAGCACGTATGGTACTCTGCAGAGCTAAGCATCGCTCCCGGACTTCTTTCGGCAGAAGGCGCACACCGCAGAGCACAGTGAGCGGCAGAATCGTCTTTGCGCGAAGAAGCAGCTTCTTCGTCTCCGGGAGCCGGAGAGAGCGGCAACTTTGCAAAGGTGATGAAACAAGCTGTACAACACTGCGATTGTGTGCGCAGCTTGCCAAGTGAGAGAAAACAGTACCTGACCACTCTCCTGCCTTTTCTATTCACATGAACATTCGATTGCAAGCTGTTTTGGACAACTTTCCTTCTCTTCTTGCAAAACACTCGGCAGACCTCCGTGCAGCCTCTAGAACACGATGGGAGATGTTTTCTGTGCTGGCACAGTTTCTCCTTGCCAGACAGAGTGGAAAAGCTTTTTGCTAAGATGTAGACGAGAAGAGAGGCTAAAGAAGCAGGTATGGTGCTCTGCAGAGCTAAGCACCGCTCCCGGGCCTCTTTCGGCAGAAGGCGCACACCGCAGAGCACTGTGAGCGGCAGAATCGTCTTTGCGCGAAGAAGCAGCTTCTTCGTCTCCGGGAGCCGGAGAGAGCGGCAACTTCGCAAAGGTGATGAAACAAGCTGTACAACACTGCGATTGTGTGCGCAGCTTGCCAACTGAGAGAAAACAGTACCTGACCACTCTCCTGCCTTTTCTATTCACATGAACATTCGATTGCAAGCTGTTTTGGACAACTTTCTTTCTCTTCTTGCAAAACACTCGGCAGACCTCCGTGCAGCCTCTAGAACACGATGGGAGATGTTTTCTGTGCTGGCACAGTTTCTCCTTGCCAGACAGAGTGGAAAAGCTTTTTGCTAAGATGTAGACGAGAAGAGAGGCTAAAGACGAAGGTACGGTGCTCTGCAGAGCTAAGCACCGCTCCCGGACGTCTTTCGGCAGAAGGCGCACACCGCAGAGCACAGTGAGCGGCAGAATCGTCTTTGCGCGAAGAAGCAGCTTCTTCGTCTCCGGGAGCCGGAGAGAGTGGCAGCTTCGCAAAGGTGATGAAACAAGCTGTACAACACTGCGATTGTGTGCGCAGCTTGCCAACTGAGAGAAAACAGTACCTGACCACTCTCCTGCCTTTTCTATTCACATGAACATTCGATTGCAAGCTGTTTTGGACAACTTTCCTTCTCTTCTTGCAAAACACTCGGCAGACCTCCGTGCAGCCTCTAGAACACGATGGGAGATGTTTTCTGTGCTGGCACAGTTTCTCCTTGCCAGACAGAGTGGAAAAGCTTTTTGCTAAGATGTAGACGAGAAGAGAGGCTAAAGACGAAGGTACGGTGCTCTGCAGAGCTAAGCACCGCTCCCGGACCTCTTTCGGCAGAAGGCGCACACCGCAGAGCACTGTGAGCGGCAGAATCGTCTTTGCGCGAAGAAGCAGCTTCTTCGTCTCCGGGAGCCGGAGAGAGCGGCAGCTTCGCAAAGGTGATGAAACAAGCTGTACAACACTGCGATTGTGTGCGCAGCTTGCCAACTGAGAGAAAACAGTACCTGACCACTCTCCTGCCTTTTCTATTCACATGAACATTCGATTGCAAGCTGTTTTGGACAACTTTCTTTCTCTTCTTGCAAAACACTCGGCAGACCTCCGTGCAGCTTCTAGAACACGATGGGAGATGTTTTCTGTGCTGGCACAGTTTCTCCTTGCCAGACAGAGTGGAAAAGCTTTTTGCTAAGATGTAGACGAGAAGAGAGGCTAAAGACGAAGGTACGGTGCTCTGCAGAGCTAAGCACCGCTCCCGGACGTCTTTCGGCAGAAGGCGCACACCGCAGAGCACTGTGAGCGGCAGAATCGTCTTTGCGCGAAGAAGCAGCTTCTTCGTCTCCGGGAGCCGGAGAGAGCGGTAAGTTCGCAAAGGTGATAAAACAAGCTGTACAACACTGCGATTGTGTGCGCAGCTTGCCAACTGAGAGAAAACAGTACCAGACCACTCTCCTGCCTTTTCTATTCACATGAACATTCGATTGGAAGCTGTTTTGGACAACTTTCTTTCTCTTCTTGCAAAACACTCGGCAGACCTCCGTGCAGCCTCTAGAACACGATGGGAGATGTTTTCTGTGCTGGCACAGTTTCTCCTTGCCAGACAGAGTGGAAAAGCTTTTTGCTAAGATGTAGACGAGAAGAGAGGCTAAAGAAGCAGGTATGGTGCTCTGCAGAGCTAAGCACCGCTCCCGGACGTCTTTCTGCAGAAGGCGCACACCGCAGAGCACTGTGAGCGGCAGAATCGTCTTTGCGCGAAGAAGCAGCTTCTTCGTCTCCGGGAGCCGGAGAGAGCGGCAGTTTCGCAAAGGTGATGAAACAAGCTGTACAACACTGCGATTGTGTGCGCAGCTTGCCAAGTGAGAGAAAACAGTACCTGACCACTCTCCTGCCTTTTCTATTCACATGAACATTCGATTGCAAGCTGTTTTGGACAACTTTCTTTCTCTTCTTGCAAAACACTCGGCAGACCTCCGTGCAGCCTCTAGAACGCGATAGGAGATGTTTTCTGTGCTGGCACAGTTTCTCCTTGCCAGACAGAGTGGAAAAGCTTTTTGCTAAGATGTAGACGAGAAGAGAGGCTAAAGACGAAGGTACGGTGCTCTGCAGAGCTAAGCATCGCTCCCGGACGTCTTTCGGCAGAAGGCGCACACCGCAGAGCACTGTGAGCGGCAGAATCGTCTTTGCGCGAAGAAGCAGCTTCTTCGTCTCCGGGAGCCGGAGAGAGCGGCAACTTCGCAAAGGTGATGAAACAAGCTGTACAACACTGCGATTGTGTGCGCAGCTTGCCAACTGAGAGAAAACAGTACCTGACCACTCTCCTGCCTTTTCTATTCACATGAACATTCGATTGCAAGCTGTTTTGGACAACTTTCTTTCTCTTCTTGCAAAACACTCGGCAGACCTCCGTGCAGCCTCTAGAACACGATGGGAGATGTTTTCTGTGCTGGCACAGTTTCTCCTTGCCAGACAGAGTGGAAAAGCTTTTTGCTAAGATGTAGACGAGAAGAGAGTCTAAAGACGAAGGTACGGTGCTCTGCAGAGCTAAGCACCGCTCCCGGACGTCTTTCGGCAGAAGGCGCACACCGCAGAGCACTGTGAGCGGCAGAATCGTCTTTGCGCGAAGAAGCAGCTTCTTCGTCTCCGGGAGCCGGAGAGAGCGGCAACTTCGCAAAGGTGATGAAACAAGCTGTACAACACTGCGATTGTGTGCGCAGCTTGCCAACTGAGAGAAAACAGTACCTGACCACTCTCCTGCCTTTTCTATTCACATGAACATTCGATTGCAAGCTGTTTTGGACAACTTTCTTTCTCTTCTTGCAAAACACTCGGCAGACCTCCGTGCAGCTTCTAGAACACGATGGGAGATGTTTTCTGTGCTGGCACAGTTTCTCCTTGCCAGACAGAGTGGAAAAGCTTTTTGCTAAGATGTAGACGAGAAGAGAGGCTAAAGACGAAGGTACGGTGCTCTGCAGAGCTAAGCACCGCTCCCGGACGTCTTTCGGCAGAAGGCGCACACCGCAGAGCACTGTGAGCGGCAGAATCGTCTTTGCGCGAAGAAGCAGCTTCTTCGTCTCCGGGAGCCGGAGAGAGCGGTAAGTTCGCAAAGGTGATAAAACAAGCTGTACAACACTGCGATTGTGTGCGCAGCTTGCCAACTGAGAGAAAACAGTACCTGACCACTCTCCTGCCTTTTCTATTCACATGAACATTCGATTGCAAGCTGTTTTGGACAACTTTCTTTCTCTTCTTGCAAAACACTCGGCAGACCTCCGTGCAGCCTCTAGAACACGATGGGAGATGTTTTCTGTGCTGGCACAGTTTCTCCTTGCCAGACAGAGTGGAAAAGCTTTTTGCTAAGATGTAGACAAGAAGAGAGGCTAAAGAAGCAGGTACGGAGCTCTGCAGAGCTAAGCACAGCTCCCGTGCCTCTTTCGGCAGAAGGCGCACACCGAAGAGCACTGTGAGCGGCAGAATCGTCTTTGCGCGAAGAAGCAGCTTCTTCGTCTCCGGGAGCCGGAGAGAGCGGCAACTTCGCAAAGGTGATGAAACAAGCTGTACAACACTGCGATTGTGTGCGCAGCTTGCCAACTGAGAGAAAACAGTACCTGACCACTCTCCTGCCATTTCTATTCACATGAACATTCGATTGCAAGCTGTTTTGGACAACTTTCTTTCTCTTCTTGCAAAACACTCGGCAGACCTCCGTGCAGCCTCTAGAACACGATGGGAGATGTTTTCTGTGCTGGCAAAGTTTCTCCTTGCCAGACAGAGTGGAAAAGCTTTTTGCTAAGATGTAGACGAGAAGAGAGGCTAAAGACGAAGGTACGGTGCTCTGCAGAGCTAAGCACCGCTCCCGGACCTCTTTCGGCAGAAGGCGCACACCGCAGAGCACTGTGAGCGGCAGAATCGTCTTTGCGCGAAGAAGCAGCTTCTTCGTCTCCGGCAGCCGGAGAGAGCGGCAACTTGGCAAAGGTGATGAAACAAGCTGTACAACACTGCGATTGTGTGCGCAGCTTGCCAAGTGAGAGAAAACAGTACCTGACCACTCTCCTGCCTTTTCTATTCACATGAACATTCGATTGCAAGCTGTTTTGGACAACTTTCTTTCTCTTCTTGCAAAACACTCGGCAGACCTCCGTGCAGCCTCTAGAACACGATGGGAGATGTTTTCTGTGCTGGCACAGTTTCTCCTTGCCAGACAGAGTGGAAAAGCTTTTTGCTAAGATGTAGACGAGAAGAGAGGCTAAAGAAGCAGGTACGGTGCTCTGCAGAGCTAAGCACAGCTCCCGGGCCTCTTTCGGCAGAACGCGCACACCGCAGAGCACTGTGAGCGGCAGAATCGTCTTTGCGCGAAGAAGCAGCTTCTTCGTCTCCGGGAGCCGGAGTGAGCGGCAACTTCGCAAAGGTGATGAAACAAGCTGTACAACACTGCTATTGTGTGCGCAGCTTGCCAAGTGAGAGAAAACAGTACCTTACCACTCTCCTGCCTTTTCTATTCACATGAACATTCGATTGGAAGCTGTTTTGGACAACTTTCTTTCTCTTCTTGCAAAACACTCGGCAGACCTCCATGCAGCCTCTAGAACACGATGGGAGATGTTTTCTGTGCTGGCACAGTTTCTCCTTGCCAGACAGAGTGGAAAAGCTTTTTGCTAAGTGTAGACGAGAAGCGTGGCTAAAGAAGCACGTATGGTACTCTGCAGAGCTAAGCATCGCTCCCGGACTTCTTTCGGCAGAAGGCGCACACCGCAGAGCACAGTGAGCGGCAGAATCGTCTTTGCGCGAAGAATCAGCTTCTTTGTCTCCGGGAGCCGGAGAGAGCGGCAACTTCGCAAAGGTGATGAAACAAGCTGTACAACACTGCGATTGTGTGCGCAGCTTGCCAACTGAGAGAAAACAGTACCTGACCACTCTCCTGCCTTTTCTATTCACATGAACATTCGATTGCAAGCTGTTTTGGACAACTTTCTTTCTCTTCTTGCAAAACACTCGGCAGACCTCCGTGCAGCCTCTAGAACACGATGGGAGATGTTTTCTGTGCTGGCACAGTTTCTCCTTGCCAGACAGAGTGGAAAAGCTTTTTGCTAAGATGTAGACGAGAAGAGAGGCTAAAAAAGCAGGTACGGAGCTCTGCAGAGCTAAGCACAGCTCCCGTGCCTCTTTCGGCAGAAGGCGCACACCGCAGAGCACTGTGAGCGGCAGAATCGTCTTTGCGCGAAGAAGCAGCTTCTTCGTCTCCGGGAGCCGGAGAGAGCGGCAACTTCGCAAAGGTGATGAAACAAGCTGTACAACACTGCGATTGTGTGCGCAGCTTGCCAACTGAGAGAAAACAGTACCTGACCACTCTCCTGCCTTTTCTATTCACATGAACATTCGATTGCAAGCTGTTTTGGACAACTTTCTTTCTCTTCTTGCAAAACACTCGGCAGACCTCCGTGCAGCCTCTAGAACACGATGGGAGATGTTTTCTGTGCTGGCAAAGTTTCTCCTTGCCAGACAGAGTGGAAAAGCTTTTTGCTAAGATGTAGACGAGAAGAGAGGCTAAAGACGAAGGTACGGTGCTCTGCAGAGCTAAGCACCGCTCCCGGACGTCTTTCGGCAGAAGGCGCACACCGCAGAGCACTGTGAGCGGCAGAATCGTCTTTGCGCGAAGAAGCAGCTTCTTCGTCTCCGGCAGCCGGAGAGAGCGGCAACTTGGCAAAGGTGATGAAACAAGCTGTACAACACTGCGATTGTGTGCGCAGCTTGCCAAGTGAGAGAAAACAGTACCTGACCACTCTCCTGCCTTTTCTATTCACATGAACATTCGATTGCAAGCTGTTTTGGACAACTTTCTTTCTCTTCTTGCAAAACACTCGGCAGACCTCCGTGCAGCCTCTAGAACACGATGGGAGATGTTTTCTGTGCTGGCACAGTTTCTCCTTGCCAGACAGAGTGGAAAAGCTTTTTGCTAAGATGTAGACGAGAAGAGAGGCTAAAGAAGCAGGTACGGTGCTCTGCAGAGCTAAGCACAGCTCCCGGGCCTCTTTCGGCAGAACGCGCACACCGCAGAGCACTGTGAGCGGCAGAATCGTCTTTGCGCGAAGAAGCAGCTTCTTCGTCTCCGGGAGCCGGAGTGAGCGGCAACTTCGCAAAGGTGATGAAACAAGCTGTACAACACTGCGATTGTGTGCGCAGCTTGCCAAGTGAGAGAAAACAGTACCTTACCACTCTCCTGCCTTTTCTATTCACATGAACATTCGATTGGAAGCTGTTTTGGACAACTTTCTTTCTCTTCTTGCAAAACACTCGGCAGACCTCCATGCAGCCTCTAGAACACGATGGGAGATGTTTTCTGTGCTGGCACAGTTTCTCCTTGCCAGACAGAGTGGAAAAGCTTTTTGCTAAGATGTAGACGAGAAGCGTGGCTAAAGAAGCACGTATGGTACTCTGCAGAGCTAAGCATCGCTCCCGGACTTCTTTCGGCAGAAGGCGCACACCGCAGAGCACAGTGAGCGGCAGAATCGTCTTTGCGCGAAGAATCAGCTTCTTTGTCTCCGGGAGCCGGAGAGAGCGGCAACTTGGCAAAGGTGATGAAACAAGCTGTACAACACTGCGATTGTGTGCGCAGCTTGCCAACTGAGAGAAAACAGTACCTGACCACTCTCCTGCCTTTTCTATTCACATGAACATTCGATTGCAAGCTGTTTTGGACAACTTTCTTTCTCTTCTTGCAAAACACTCGGCAGACCTCCGTGCAGCCTCTAGAACACGATGGGAGATGTTTTTTGTGCTGGCAAAGTTTCTCCTTGCCAGACAGAGTGGAAAAGCTTTTTGCTAAGATGTAGACGAGAAGAGAGGCTAAAGACGAAGGTACGGTGCTCTGCAGAGCTAAGCACCGCTCCCGGACGTCTTTCGGCAGAAGGCGCACACCGCAGAGCACTGTGAGCGGCAGAATCGTGTTTGCGCGAAGAAGCAGCTTCTTCGTCTCCGGGAGCCGGAGAGAGCGGCAGCTTCGCAAAGGTGATGAAACAAGCTGTACAACACTGCGATTGTGTGCGCAGCTTGCCAACTGAGAGAAAACAGTACCTGACCACTCTACTGCCTTTTCTATTCACTTGAACATTCGATTGCAAGCTGTTTTGGACAACTTTCTTTCTCTTCTTGCAAAACACTCGGCAGACCTCCGTGCAGCCTCTAGAAGACGATGGGAGATGTTTTCTGTTCTGGCACAGTTTCTCCTTGCCAGACAGAGTGGAAAAGCTTTTTGCTAAGATGTAGACGAGAAGAGAGGCTAAAGACGAAGGTACGGTGCTCTGCAGAGCTAAGCACCGTTCCCGGACGTCTTTCGGCAGAAGGCGCACACCGCAGAGCACAGTGAGCGGCAGAATCGTCTTTGCGCGAAGAAGCAGCTTCTTCGTCTCCGGGAGCCGGAGAGAGCGGCAGCTTCGCAAAGGTGATGAAACAAGCTGTACAACACTGCGATTGTGTGCGCAGCTTGCCAACTGAGAGAAAACAGTACCTGACCACTCTCCTGCCTTTTCTATTCACATGAACATTCGATTGCAAGCTGTTTTGGACAACTTTCTTTCTCTTCTTGCAAAAAACTCGGCAGACCTCCGTGCAGCCTCTAGAACACGATGGGAGATGTTTTCTGTGCCGGCAAAGTTTCTCCTTGCCAGACAGAGTGGAAAAGCTTTTTGCTAAGATGTAGACGAGAAGAGAGGCTAAAGACGAAGGTACGGTGCTCTGCGGAGCTAAGCACCGCTCCCGGACCTCTTTCGGCAGAAGGCGCACACCGCAGAGCACTGTGAGCGGCAGAATCGTCTTTGCGCGAAGAAGCAGCTTCTTCGTCTCCGGGAGCCGGAGAGAGCGGCAACTTCGCAAAGGTGATGAAACAAGCTGTACAACACTGCGATTGTGTGCGCAGCTTGCCAACTGAGAGAAAACAGTACCTGACCACTCTCCTGCCTTTTCTATTCACATGAACATTCGATTGCAAGCTGTTTTGGACAACTTTCTTTCTCTTCTTGCAAAACACTCGGCAGACCTCCGTGCAGCTTCTAGAACACGATGGGAGATGTTTTTTGTGCTGGCACAGTTTCTCCTTGCCAGACAGAGTGGAAAAGCTTTTTGCTAAGATGTAGACGAGAAGAGAGGCTAAAGACGAAGGTACGGTGCTCTGCAGAGCTAAGCACCGCTCCCGGATCTCTTTCGGCAGAAGGCGCACACCGCAGAGCACTGTGAGCGGCAGAATCGTCTTTGCGCGAAGAAGCAGCTTCTTCGTCTCCGGGAGCCGGAGAGAGCGGTAAGTTCGCAAAGGTGATAAAACAAGCTGTACAACACTGCGATTGTGTGCGCAGCTTGCCAACTGAGAGAAAACAGTACCAGACCACTCTCCTGCCTTTTCTATTCACATGAACATTCGATTGGAAGCTGTTTTGGACAACTTTCTTTCTCTTCTTGCAAAACACTCGGCAGACCTCCGTGCAGCCTCTAGAACACGATGGGAGATGTTTTCTGTGCTGGCAAAGTTTCTCCTTGCCAGACAGAGTGGAAAAGCTTTTTGCTAAGATGTAGACGAGAAGAGAGGCTAAAGACGAAGGTACGGTGCTCTGCAGAGCTAAGCACCGCTCCCGGACGTCTTTCGGCAGAAGGCGCACACCGCAGAGCACTGTGAGCGGCAGAATCGTCTTTGCGCGAAGAAGCAGCTTCTTCGTCTCCGGCAGCCGGAGAGAGCGGCAACTTGGCAAAGGTGATGAAACAAGCTGTACAACACTGCGATTGTGTGCGCAGCTTGCCAAGTGAGAGAAAACAGTACCTGACCACTCTCCTGCCTTTTCTATTCACATGAACATTCGATTGCAAGCTGTTTTGGACAACTTTCTTTCTCTTCTTGCAAAACACTCGGCAGACCTCCGTGCAGCCTCTAGAACACGATGGGAGATGTTTTCTGTGCTGGCACAGTTTCTCCTTGCCAGACAGAGTGGAAAAGCTTTTTGCTAAGATGTAGACGAGAAGAGAGGCTAAAGAAGCAGGTACGGTGCTCTGCAGAGCTAAGCACAGCTCCCGGGCCTCTTTCGGCAGAACGCGCACACCGCAGAGCACAGTGAGCGGCAGAATCGTCTTTGCGCGAAGAAGCAGCTTCTTCGTCTCCGGGAGCCGGAGTGAGCGGCAACTTCGCAAAGGTGATGAAACAAGCTGTACAACACTGCGATTGTGTGCGCAGCTTGCCAAGTGAGAGAAAACAGTACCTTACCACTCTCCTGCCTTTTCTATTCACATGAACATTCGATTGGAAGCTGTTTTGGACAACTTTCTTTCTCTTCTTGCAAAACACTCGGCAGACCTCCATGCAGCCTCTAGAACACGATGGGAGATGTTTTCTGTGCTGGCACAGTTTCTCCTTGCCAGACAGAGTGGAAAAGCTTTTTGCTAAGATGTAGACGAGAAGCGTGGCTAAAGAAGCACGTATGGTACTCTGCAGAGCTAAGCATCGCTCCCGGACTTCTTTCGGCAGAAGGCGCACACCGCAGAGCACAGTGAGCGGCAGAATCGTCTTTGCGCGAAGAATCAGCTTCTTTGTCTCCGGGAGCCGGAGAGAGCGGCAACTTCGCAAAGGTGATGAAACAAGCTGTACAACACTGCGATTGTGTGCGCAGCTTGCCAACTGAGAGAAAACAGTACCTGACCACTCTCCTGCCTTTTCTATTCACATGAACATTCGATTGCAAGCTGTTTTGGACAACTTTCTTTCTCTTCTTGCAAAACACTCGGCAGACCTCCGTGCAGCCTCTAGAACACGATGGGAGATGTTTTTTGTGCTGGCAAAGTTTCTCCTTGCCAGACAGAGTGGAAAAGCTTTTTGCTAAGATGTAGACGAGAAGAGAGGCTAAAGACGAAGGTACGGTGCTCTGCAGAGCTAAGCACCGCTCCCGGACGTCTTTCGGCAGAAGGCGCACACCGCAGAGCACTGTGAGCGGCAGAATCGTCTTTGCGCGAAGAAGCAGCTTCTTCGTCTCCGGGAGCCGGAGAGAGCGGCAGCTTCGCAAAGGTGATGAAACAAGCTGTACAACACTGCGATTGTGTGCGCAGCTTGCCAACTGAGAGAAAACAGTACCTGACCACTCTACTGCCTTTTCTATTCACATGAACATTCGATTGCAAGCTGTTTTGGACAACTTTCTTTCTCTTCTTGCAAAACACTCGGCAGACCTCCGTGCAGCCTCTAGAAGACGATGGGAGATGTTTTCTGTTCTGGCACAGTTTCTCCTTGCCAGACAGAGTGGAAAAGCTTTTTGCTAAGATGTAGACGAGAAGAGAGGCTAAAGACGAAGGTACGGTGCTCTGCAGAGCTAAGCACCGTTCCCGGACGTCTTTCGGCAGAAGGCGCACACCGCAGAGCACAGTGAGCGGCAGAATCGTCTTTGCGCGAAGAAGCAGCTTCTTCGTCTCCGGGAGCCGGAGAGAGCGGCAGCTTCGCAAAGGTGATGAAACAAGCTGTACAACACTGCGATTGTGTGCGCAGCTTGCCAACTGAGAGAAAACAGTACCTGACCACTCTCCTGCCTTTTCTATTCACATGAACATTCGATTGCAAGCTGTTTTGGACAACTTTCTTTCTCTTCTTGCAAAAAACTCGGCAGACCTCCGTGCAGCCTCTAGAACACGATGGGAGATGTTTTCTGTGCTGGCAAAGTTTCTCCTTGCCAGACAGAGTGGAAAAGCTTTTTGCTAAGATGTAGACGAGAAGAGAGGCTAAAGACGAAGGTACGGTGCTCTGCGGAGCTAAGCACCGCTCCCGGACGTCTTTCGGCAGAAGGCGCACACCGCAGAGCACTGTGAGCGGCAGAATCGTCTTTGCGCGAAGAAGCAGCTTCTTCGTCTCCGGGAGCCGGAGAGAGCGGCAACTTCGCAAAGGTGATGAAACAAGCTGTACAACACTGCGATTGTGTGCGCAGCTTGCCAACTGAGAGAAAACAGTACCTGACCACTCTCCTGCCTTTTCTATTCACATGAACATTCGATTGCAAGCTGTTTTGGACAACTTTCTTTCTCTTCTTGCAAAACACTCGGCAGACCTCCGTGCAGCTTCTAGAACACGATGGGAGATGTTTTTTGTGCTGGCACAGTTTCTCCTTGCCAGACAGAGTGGAAAAGCTTTTTGCTAAGATGTAGACGAGAAGAGAGGCTAAAGACGAAGGTACGGTGCTCTGCAGAGCTAAGCACCGCTCCCGGATCTCTTTCGGCAGAAGGCGCACACCGCAGAGCACTGTGAGCGGCAGAATCGTCTTTGCGCGAAGAAGCAGCTTCTTCGTCTCCGGGAGCCGGAGAGAGCGGTAAGTTCGCAAAGGTGATAAAACAAGCTGTACAACACTGCGATTGTGTGCGCAGCTTGCCAACTGAGAGAAAACAGTACCAGACCACTCTCCTGCCTTTTCTATTCACATGAACATTCGATTGCAAGCTGTTTTGGACAACTTTCTTTCTCTTCTTGCAAAACACTCGGCAGACCTCCGTGCAGCCTCTAGAACACGATGGGAGATGTTTTCTGTGCTGGCACAGTTTCTCCTTGCCAGACAGAGTGGAAAAGCTTTTTGCTAAGATGTAGACGAGAAGCGTGGCTAAAGAAGCACGTATGGTACTCTGCAGAGCTAAGCATCGCTCCCGGACTTCTTTCGGCAGAAGGCGCACACCGCAGAGCACAGTGAGCGGCAGAATCGTCTTTGCGCGAAGAATCAGCTTCTTTGTCTCCGGGAGCCGGAGAGAGCGGCAACTTCGCAAAGGTGATGAAACAAGCTGTACAACACTGCGATTGTGTGCGCAGCTTGCCAACTGAGAGAAAACAGTACCTGACCACTCTCCTGCCTTTTCTATTCACATGAACATTCGATTGCAAGCTGTTTTGGACAACTTTCTTTCTCTTCTTGCAAAACACTCGGCAGACCTCCGTGCAGCCTCTAGAACACGATGGGAGATGTTTTTTGTGCTGGCAAAGTTTCTCCTTGCCAGACAGAGTGGAAAAGCTTTTTGCTAAGATGTAGACGAGAAGAGAGGCTAAAGACGAAGGTACGGTGCTCTGCAGAGCTAAGCACCGCTCCCGGACGTCTTTCGGCAGAAGGCGCACACCGCAGAACACTGTGAGCGGCAGAATCGTCTTTGCGCGAAGAAGCAGCTTCTTCGTCTCCGGGAGCCGGAGAGAGCGGCAGCTTCGCAAAGGTGATGAAACAAGCTGTACAACACTGCGATTGTGTGCGCAGCTTGCCAACTGAGAGAAAACAGTACCTGACCACTCTACTGCCTTTTCTATTCACTTGAACATTCGATTGCAAGCTGTTTTGGACAACTTTCTTTCTCTTCTTGCAAAACACTCGGCAGACCTCCGTGCAGCCTCTAGAAGACGATGGGAGATGTTTTCTGTTCTGGCACAGTTTCTCCTTGCCAGACAGAGTGGAAAAGCTTTTTGCTAAGATGTAGACGAGAAGAGAGGCTAAAGACGAAGGTACGGTGCTCTGCAGAGCTAAGCACCGTTCCCGGACGTCTTTCGGCAGAAGGCGCACACCGCAGAGCACAGTGAGCGGCAGAATCGTCTTTGCGCGAAGAAGCAGCTTCTTCGTCTCCGGGAGCCGGAGAGAGCGGCAGCTTCGCAAAGGTGATGAAACAAGCTGTACAACACTGCGATTGTGTGCGCAGCTTGCCAACTGAGAGAAAACAGTACCTGACCACTCTCCTGCCTTTTCTATTCACATGAACATTCGATTGCAAGCTGTTTTGGACAACTTTCTTTCTCTTCTTGCAAAAAACTCGGCAGACCTCCGTGCAGCCTCTAGAACACGATGGGAGATGTTTTCTGTGCTGGCAAAGTTTCTCCTTGCCAGACAGAGTGGAAAAGCTTTTTGCTAAGATGTAGACGAGAAGAGAGGCTAAAGACGAAGGTACGGTGCTCTGCGGAGCTAAGCACCGCTCCCGGACCTCTTTCGGCAGAAGGCGCACACCGCAGAGCACTGTGAGCGGCAGAATCGTCTTTGCGCGAAGAAGCAGCTTCTTCGTCTCCGGGAGCCGGAGAGAGCGGCAACTTCGCAAAGGTGATGAAACAAGCTGTACAACACTGCGATTGTGTGCGCAGCTTGCCAACTGAGAGAAAACAGTACCTGACCACTCTCCTGCCTTTTCTATTCACATGAACATTCGATTGCAAGCTGTTTTGGACAACTTTCTTTCTCTTCTTGCAAAACACTCGGCAGACCTCCGTGCAGCTTCTAGAACACGATGGGAGATGTTTTTTGTGCTGGCACAGTTTCTCCTTGCCAGACAGAGTGGAAAAGCTTTTTGCTAAGATGTAGACGAGAAGAGAGGCTAAAGACGAAGGTACGGTGCTCTGCAGAGCTAAGCACCGCTCCCGGATCTCTTTCGGCAGAAGGCGCACACCGCAGAGCACTGTGAGCGGCAGAATCGTCTTTGCGCGAAGAAGCAGCTTCTTCGTCTCCGGGAGCCGGAGAGAGCGGTAAGTTCGCAAAGGTGATAAAACAAGCTGTACAACACTGCGATTGTGTGCGCAGCTTGCCAACTGAGAGAAAACAGTACCAGACCACTCTCCTGCCTTTTCTATTCACATGAACATTCGATTGGAAGCTGTTTTGGACAACTTTCTTTCTCTTCTTGCAAAACACTCGGCAGACCTCCGTGCAGCCTCTAGAACACGATGGGAGATGTTTTCTGTGCTGGCAAAGTTTCTCCTTGCCAGACAGAGTGGAAAAGCTTTTTGCTAAGATGTAGACGAGAAGAGAGGCTAAAGACGAAGGTACGGTGCTCTGCAGAGCTAAGCACCGCTCCCGGACGTCTTTCGGCAGAAGGCGCACACCGCAGAGCACTGTGAGCGGCAGAATCGTCTTTGCGCGAAGAAGCAGCTTCTTCGTCTCCGGCAGCCGGAGAGAGCGGCAACTTGGCAAAGGTGATGAAACAAGCTGTACAACACTGCGATTGTGTGCGCAGCTTGCCAAGTGAGAGAAAACAGTACCTGACCACTCTCCTGCCTTTTCTATTCACATGAACATTCGATTGCAAGCTGTTTTGGACAACTTTCTTTCTCTTCTTGCAAAACACTCGGCAGACCTCCGTGCAGCCTCTAGAACACGATGGGAGATGTTTTCTGTGCTGGCACAGTTTCTCCTTGCCAGACAGAGTGGAAAAGCTTTTTGCTAAGATGTAGACGAGAAGAGAGGCTAAAGAAGCAGGTACGGTGCTCTGCAGAGCTAAGCACAGCTCCCGGGCCTCTTTCGGCAGAACGCGCACACCGCAGAGCACTGTGAGCGGCAGAATCGTCTTTGCGCGAAGAAGCAGCTTCTTCGTCTCCGGGAGCCGGAGTGAGCGGCAACTTCGCAAAGGTGATGAAACAAGCTGTACAACACTGCGATTGTGTGCGCAGCTTGCCAAGTGAGAGAAAACAGTACCTGACCACTCTCCTGCCTTTTCTATTCACATGAACATTCGATTGGAAGCTGTTTTGGACAACTTTCTTTCTCTTCTTGCAAAACACTCGGCAGACCTCCATGCAGCCTCTAGAACACGATGGGAGATGTTTTCTGTGCTGGCACAGTTTCTCCTTGCCAGACAGAGTGGAAAAGCTTTTTGCTAAGATGTAGACGAGAAGCGTGGCTAAAGAAGCACGTATGGTACTCTGCAGAGCTAAGCATCGCTCCCGGACTTCTTTCGGCAGAAGGCGCACACCGCAGAGCACAGTGAGCGGCAGAATCGTCTTTGCGCGAAGAATCAGCTTCTTTGTCTCCGGGAGCCGGAGAGAGCGGCAACTTCGCAAAGGTGATGAAACAAGCTGTACAACACTGCGATTGTGTGCGCAGCTTGCCAACTGAGAGAAAACAGTACCTGACCACTCTCCTGCCTTTTCTATTCACATGAACATTCGATTGCAAGCTGTTTTGGACAACTTTCTTTCTCTTCTTGCAAAACACTCGGCAGACCTCCGTGCAGCCTCTAGAACACGATGGGAGATGTTTTTTGTGCTGGCAAAGTTTCTCCTTGCCAGACAGAGTGGAAAAGCTTTTTGCTAAGATGTAGACGAGAAGAGAGGCTAAAGACGAAGGTACGGTGCTCTGCAGAGCTAAGCACCGCTCCCGGACGTCTTTCGGCAGAAGGCGCACACCGCAGAGCACTGTGAGCGGCAGAATCGTCTTTGCGCGAAGAAGCAGCTTCTTCGTCTCCGGGAGCCGGAGAGAGCGGCAGCTTCGCAAAGGTGATGAAACAAGCTGTACAACACTGCGATTGTGTGCGCAGCTTGCCAACTGAGAGAAAACAGTACCTGACCACTCTACTGCCTTTTCTATTCACATGAACATTCGATTGCAAGCTGTTTTGGACAACTTTCTTTCTCTTCTTGCAAAACACTCGGCAGACCTCCGTGCAGCCTCTAGAAGACGATGGGAGATGTTTTCTGTTCTGGCACAGTTTCTCCTTGCCAGACAGAGTGGAAAAGCTTTTTGCTAAGATGTAGACGAGAAGAGAGGCTAAAGACGAAGGTACGGTGCTCTGCAGAGCTAAGCACCGTTCCCGGACGTCTTTCGGCAGAAGGCGCACACCGCAGAGCACAGTGAGCGGCAGAATCGTCTTTGCGCGAAGAAGCAGCTTCTTCGTCTCCGGGAGCCGGAGAGAGCGGCAGCTTCGCAAAGGTGATGAAACAAGCTGTACAACACTGCGATTGTGTGCGCAGCTTGCCAACTGAGAGAAAACAGTACCTGACCACTCTCCTGCCTTTTCTATTCACATGAACATTCGATTGCAAGCTGTTTTGGACAACTTTCTTTCTCTTCTTGCAAAAAACTCGGCAGACCTCCGTGCAGCCTCTAGAACACGATGGGAGATGTTTTCTGTGCTGGCAAAGTTTCTCCTTGCCAGACAGAGTGGAAAAGCTTTTTGCTAAGATGTAGACGAGAAGAGAGGCTAAAGACGAAGGTACGGTGCTCTGCGGAGCTAAGCACCGCTCCCGGACCTCTTTCGGCAGAAGGCGCACACCGCAGAGCACTGTGAGCGGCAGAATCGTCTTTGCGCGAAGAAGCAGCTTCTTGGTCTCCGGGAGCCGGAGAGAGCGGCAACTTCGCAAAGGTGATGAAACAAGCTGTACAACACTGCGATTGTGTGCGCAGCTTGCCAACTGAGAGAAAACAGTACCTGACCACTCTCCTGCCTTTTCTATTCACATGAACATTCGATTGCAAGCTGTTTTGGACAACTTTCTTTCTCTTCTTGCAAAACACTCGGCAGACCTCCGTGCAGCTTCTAGAACACGATGGGAGATGTTTTTTGTGCTGGCACAGTTTCTCCTTGCCAGACAGAGTGGAAAAGCTTTTTGCTAAGATGTAGACGAGAAGAGAGGCTAAAGACGAAGGTACGGTGCTCTGCAGAGCTAAGCACCGCTCCCGGATCTCTTTCGGCAGAAGGCGCACACCGCAGAGCACTGTGAGCGGCAGAATCGTCTTTGCGCGAAGAAGCAGCTTCTTCGTCTCCGGGAGCCGGAGAGAGCGGTAAGTTCGCAAAGGTGATAAAACAAGCTGTACAACACTGCGATTGTGTGCGCAGCTTGCCAACTGAGAGAAAACAGTACCAGACCACTCTCCTGCCTTTTCTATTCACATGAACATTCGATTGCAAGCTGTTTTGGACAACTTTCTTTCTCTTCTTGCAAAACACTCGGCAGACCTCCGTGCAGCCTCTAGAACACGATGGGAGATGTTTTCTGTGCTGGCACAGTTTCTCCTTGCCAGACAGAGTGGAAAAGCTTTTTGCTAAGATGTAGACGAGAAGCGTGGCTAAAGAAGCACGTATGGTACTCTGCAGAGCTAAGCATCGCTCCCGGACTTCTTTCGGCAGAAGGCGCACACCGCAGAGCACAGTGAGCGGCAGAATCGTCTTTGCGCGAAGAATCAGCTTCTTTGTCTCCGGGAGCCGGAGAGAGCGGCAACTTCGCAAAGGTGATGAAACAAGCTGTACAACACTGCGATTGTGTGCGCAGCTTGCCAACTGAGAGAAAACAGTACCTGACCACTCTCCTGCCTTTTCTATTCACATGAACATTCGATTGCAAGCTGTTTTGGACAACTTTCTTTCTCTTCTTGCAAAACACTCGGCAGACCTCCGTGCAGCCTCTAGAACACGATGGGAGATGTTTTTTGTGCTGGCAAAGTTTCTCCTTGCCAGACAGAGTGGAAAAGCTTTTTGCTAAGATGTAGACGAGAAGAGAGGCTAAAGACGAAGGTACGGTGCTCTGCAGAGCTAAGCACCGCTCCCGGACGTCTTTCGGCAGAAGGCGCACACCGCAGAGCACTGTGAGCGGCAGAATCGTCTTTGCGCGAAGAAGCAGCTTCTTCGTCTCCGGGAGCCGGAGAGAGCGGCAGCTTCGCAAAGGTGATGAAACAAGCTGTACAACACTGCGATTGTGTGCGCAGCTTGCCAACTGAGAGAAAACAGTACCTGACCACTCTACTGCCTTTTCTATTCACTTGAACATTCGATTGCAAGCTGTTTTGGACAACTTTCTTTCTCTTCTTGCAAAACACTCGGCAGACCTCCGTGCAGCCTCTAGAAGACGATGGGAGATGTTTTCTGTTCTGGCACAGTTTCTCCTTGCCAGACAGAGTGGAAAAGCTTTTTGCTAAGATGTAGACGAGAAGAGAGGCTAAAGACGAAGGTACGGTGCTCTGCAGAGCTAAGCACCGTTCCCGGACGTCTTTCGGCAGAAGGCGCACACCGCAGAGCACAGTGAGCGGCAGAATCGTCTTTGCGCGAAGAAGCAGCTTCTTCGTCTCCGGGAGCCGGAGAGAGCGGCAGCTTCGCAAAGGTGATGAAACAAGCTGTACAACACTGCGATTGTGTGCGCAGCTTGCCAACTGAGAGAAAACAGTACCTGACCACTCTCCTGCCTTTTCTATTCACATGAACATTCGATTGCAAGCTGTTTTGGACAACTTTCTTTCTCTTCTTGCAAAACACTCGGCAGACCTCCGTGCAGCCTCTAGAACACGATGGGAGATGTTTTCTGTGCTGGCAAAGTTTCTCCTTGCCAGACAGAGTGGAAAAGCTTTTTGCTAAGATGTAGACGAGAAGAGAGGCTAAAGACGAAGGTACGGTGCTCTGCGGAGCTAAGCACCGCTCCCGGACCTCTTTCGGCAGAAGGCGCACACCGCAGAGCACTGTGAGCGGCAGAATCGTCTTTGCGCGAAGAAGCAGCTTCTTCGTCTCCGGGAGCCGGAGAGAGCGGCAACTTCGCAAAGGTGATGAAACAAGCTGTACAACACTGCGATTGTGTGCGCAGCTTGCCAACTGAGAGAAAACAGTACCTGACCACTCTCCTGCCTTTTCTATTCACATGAACATTCGATTGCAAGCTGTTTTGGACAACTTTCTTTCTCTTCTTGCAAAACACTCGGCAGACCTCCGTGCAGCTTCTAGAACACGATGGGAGATGTTTTTTGTGCTGGCACAGTTTCTCCTTGCCAGACAGAGTGGAAAAGCTTTTTGCTAAGATGTAGACGAGAAGAGAGGCTAAAGACGAAGGTACGGTGCTCTGCAGAGCTAAGCACCGCTCCCGGATCTCTTTCGGCAGAAGGCGCACACCGCAGAGCACTGTGAGCGGCAGAATCGTCTTTGCGCGAAGAAGCAGCTTCTTCGTGTGCGGGAGCCGGAGAGAGCGGTAAGTTCGCAAAGGTGATAAAACAAGCTGTACAACACTGCGATTGTGTGCGCAGCTTGCCAACTGAGAGAAAACAGTACCAGACCACTCTCCTGCCTTTTCTATTCACATGAACATTCGATTGGAAGCTGTTTTGGACAACTTTCTTTCTCTTCTTGCAAAACACTCGGCAGACCTCCGTGCAGCCTCTAGAACACGATGGGAGATGTTTTCTGTGCTGGCAAAGTTTCTCCTTGCCAGACAGAGTGGAAAAGCTTTTTGCTAAGATGTAGACGAGAAGAGAGGCTAAAGACGAAGGTACGGTGCTCTGCAGAGCTAAGCACCGCTCCCGGACGTCTTTCGGCAGAAGGCGCACACCGCAGAGCACTGTGAGCGGCAGAATCGTCTTTGCGCGAAGAAGCAGCTTCTTCGTCTCCGGCAGCCGGAGAGAGCGGCAACTTGGCAAAGGTGATGAAACAAGCTGTACAACACTGCGATTGTGTGCGCAGCTTGCCAAGTGAGAGAAAACAGTACCTGACCACTCTCCTGCCTTTTCTATTCACATGAACATTCGATTGCAAGCTGTTTTGGACAACTTTCTTTCTCTTCTTGCAAAACACTCGGCAGACCTCCGTGCAGCCTCTAGAACACGATGGGAGATGTTTTCTGTGCTGGCACAGTTTCTCCTTGCCAGACAGAGTGGAAAAGCTTTTTGCTAAGATGTAGACGAGAAGAGAGGCTAAAGAAGCAGGTACGGTGCTCTGCAGAGCTAAGCACAGCTCCCGGGCCTCTTTCGGCAGAACGCGCACACCGCAGAGCACTGTGAGCGGCAGAATCGTCTTTGCGCGAAGAAGCAGCTTCTTCGTCTCCGGGAGCCGGAGTGAGCGGCAACTTCGCAAAGGTGATGAAACAAGCTGTACAACACTGCGATTGTGTGCGCAGCTTGCCAAGTGAGAGAAAACAGTACCTTACCACTCTCCTGCCTTTTCTATTCACATGAACATTCGATTGGAAGCTGTTTTGGACAACTTTCTTTCTCTTCTTGCAAAACACTCGGCAGACCTCCATGCAGCCTCTAGAACACGATGGGAGATGTTTTCTGTGCTGGCACAGTTTCTCCTTGCCAGACAGAGTGGAAAAGCTTTTTGCTAAGATGTAGACGAGAAGCGTGGCTAAAGAAGCACGTATGGTACTCTGCAGAGCTAAGCATCGCTCCCGGACTTCTTTCGGCAGAAGGCGCACACCGCAGAGCACAGTGAGCGGCAGAATCGTCTTTGCGCGAAGAATCAGCTTCTTTGTCTCCGGGAGCCGGAGAGAGCGGCAACTTCGCAAAGGTGATGAAACAAGCTGTACAACACTGCGATTGTGTGCGCAGCTTGCCAACTGAGAGAAAACAGTACCTGACCACTCTCCTGCCTTTTCTATTCACATGAACATTCGATTGCAAGCTGTTTTGGACAACTTTCTTTCTCTTCTTGCAAAACACTCGGCAGACCTCCGTGCAGCCTCTAGAACACGATGGGAGATGTTTTTTGTGCTGGCAAAGTTTCTCCTTGCCAGACAGAGTGGAAAAGCTTTTTGCTAAGATGTAGACGAGAAGAGAGGCTAAAGACGAAGGTACGGTGCTCTGCAGAGCTAAGCACCGCTCCCGGACGTCTTTCGGCAGAAGGCGCACACCGCAGAGCACTGTGAGCGGCAGAATCGTCTTTGCGCGAAGAAGCAGCTTCTTCGTCTCCGGGAGCCGGAGAGAGCGGCAGCTTCGCAAAGGTGATGAAACAAGCTGTACAACACTGCGATTGTGTGCGCAGCTTGCCAACTGAGAGAAAACAGTACCTGACCACTCTACTGCCTTTTCTATTCACATGAACATTCGATTGCAAGCTGTTTTGGACAACTTTCTTTCTCTTCTTGCAAAACACTCGGCAGACCTCCGTGCAGCCTCTAGAACGCGATAGGAGATGTTTTCTGTGCTGGCACAGTTTCTCCTTGCCAGACAGAGTGGAAAAGCTTTTTGCTAAGATGTAGACGAGAAGAGAGGCTAAAGACGAAGGTACGGTGCTCTGCAGAGCTAAGCACCGTTCCCGGACGTCTTTCGGCAGAAGGCGCACACCGCAGAGCACAGTGAGCGGCAGAATCGTCTTTGCGCGAAGAAGCAGCTTCTTCGTCTCCGGGAGCCGGAGAGAGCGGCAGCTTCGCAAAGGTGATGAAACAAGCTGTACAACACTGCGATTGTGTGCGCAGCTTGCCAACTGAGAGAAAACAGTACCTGACCACTCTCCTGCCTTTTCTATTCACATGAACATTCGATTGCAAGCTGTTTTGGACAACTTTCTTTCTCTTCTTGCAAAAAACTCGGCAGACCTCCGTGCAGCCTCTAGAACACGATGGGAGATGTTTTCTGTGCTGGCAAAGTTTCTCCTTGCCAGACAGAGTGGAAAAGCTTTTTGCTAAGATGTAGACGAGAAGAGAGGCTAAAGACGAAGGTACGGTGCTCTGCGGAGCTAAGCACCGCTCCCGGACCTCTTTCGGCAGAAGGCGCACACCGCAGAGCACTGTGAGCGGCAGAATCGTCTTTGCGCGAAGAAGCAGCTTCTTCGTCTCCGGGAGCCGGAGAGAGCGGCAACTTCGCAAAGGTGATGAAACAAGCTGTACAACACTGCGATTGTGTGCGCAGCTTGCCAACTGAGAGAAAACAGTACCTGACCACTCTCCTGCCTTTTCTATTCACATGAACATTCGATTGCAAGCTGTTTTGGACAACTTTCTTTCTCTTCTTGCAAAACACTCGGCAGACCTCCGTGCAGCTTCTAGAACACGATGGGAGATGTTTTTTGTGCTGGCACAGTTTCTCCTTGCCAGACAGAGTGGAAAAGCTTTTTGCTAAGATGTAGACGAGAAGAGAGGCTAAAGACGAAGGTACGGTGCTCTGCAGAGCTAAGCACCGCTCCCGGATCTCTTTCGGCAGAAGGCGCACACCGCAGAGCACTGTGAGCGGCAGAATCGTCTTTGCGCGAAGAAGCAGCTTCTTCGTCTCCGGGAGCCGGAGAGAGCGGTAAGTTCGCAAAGGTGATAAAACAAGCTGTACAACACTGCGATTGTGTGCGCAGCTTGCCAACTGAGAGAAAACAGTACCAGACCACTCTCCTGCCTTTTCTATTCACATGAACATTCGATTGCAAGCTGTTTTGGACAACTTTCTTTCTCTTCTTGCAAAACACTCGGCAGACCTCCGTGAAGCCTCTAGAACACGATGGGAGATGTTTTCTGTGCTGGCACAGTTTCTCCTTGCCAGACAGAGTGGAAAAGCTTTTTGCTAAGATGTAGACGAGAAGCGTGGCTAAAGAAGCACGTATGGTACTCTGCAGAGCTAAGCATCGCTCCCGGACTTCTTTCGGCAGAAGGCGCACACCGCAGAGCACAGTGAGCGGCAGAATCGTCTTTGCGCGAAGAATCAGCTTCTTCGTCTCCGGGAGCCGGAGAGAGCGGCAACTTTGCAAAGGTGATGAAACAAGCTGTACAACACTGCGATTGTGTGAGCAGCTTGCCAAGTGAGAGAAAACCGTACCTGACCACTCTCCTGCCTTTTCTATTCACATGAACATTCGATTGCAAGCTGTTTTGGACAACTTTCCTTCTCTTCTTGCAAAACACTCGGCAGACCTCCGGGCAGCCTCTAGAACACGATGGGAGATGTTTTCTGTGCTGGCACAGTTTCTCCTTGCCAGACAGAGTGGAAAAGCTTTTTGCTAAGATGTAGACGAGAAGAGAGGCTAAAGACGAAGGTACGGTGCTCTGCGGTGCTAAGCACCGCTCCCGGACCTCTTTCGGCAGAAGGCGCACACCGCAGAGCACTGTGAGCGGCAGAATCGTCTTTGCGCGAAGAAGCAGCTTCTTCGTCTCCGGGAGCCGGAGAGAGCGGCAACTTCGCAAAGGTGATGAAACAAGCTGTACAACACTGCGATTGTGTGCGCAGCTTGCCAACTGAGAGAAAACAGTACCTGACCACTCTCCTGCCTTTTCTATTCACATGAACATTCGATTGCAAGCTGTTTTGGACAACTTTCTTTCTCTTCTTGCAAAACACTCGGCAGACCTCCGTGCAGCTTCTAGAACACGATGGGAGATGTTTTCTGTGCTGGCACAGTTTCTCCTTGCCAGACAGAGTGGAAAAGCTTTTTGCTAAGATGTAGACGAGAAGAGAGGCTAAAGACGAAGGTACGGTGCTCTGCAGAGCTAAGCACCGCTCCCGGACCTCTTTCGGCAGAAGGCGCACACCGCAGAGCACTGTGAGCGGCAGAATCGTCTTTGCGCGAAGAAGCAGCTTCTTCGTCTCCGGGAGCCGGAGAGAGCGGTAAGTTCGCAAAGGTGATAAAACAAGCTGTACAACACTGCGATTGTGTGCGCAGCTTGCCAACTGAGAGAAAACAGTACCAGACCACTCTCCTGCCTTTTCTATTCACATGAACATTCGATTGCAAGCTGTTTTGGACAACTTTCTTTCTCTTCTTGCAAAACACTCGGCAGACCTCCGTGCAGCCTCTAGAACACGATGGGAGATGTTTTCTGTGCTGGCACAGTTTCTCCTTGCCAGACAGAGTGGAAAAGCTTTTTGCTAAGATGTAGACGAGAAGAGAGGCTAAAGACGAAGGTACGGTGCTCTGCAGAGCTAAGCACCGCTCCCGGACGTCTTTCGGCAGAAGGCGCACACCGCAGAGCACAGTGAGCGGCAGAATCGTCTTTGCGCGAAGAAGCAGCTTCTTCGTCTCCGGGAGCCGGAGAGAGTGGCAGCTTCGCAAAGGTGATGAAACAAGCTGTACAACACTGCGATTGTGTGCGCAGCTTGCCAAGTGAGAGAAAACAGTACCTGACCACTCTCCTGCCTTTTCTATTCACATGAACATTCGATTGCAAGCTGTTTTGGACAACTTTCCTTCTCTTCTTGCAAAACACTCGGCAGACCTCCGTGCAGCCTCTAGAACACGATGGGAGATGTTTTCTGTGCTGGCACAGTTTCTCCTTGCCAGACAGAGTGGAAAAGCTTTTTGCTAAGATGTAGACGAGAAGAGAGGCTAAAGACGAAGGTACGGTGCTCTGCAGAGCTAAGCACCGCTCCCGGACCTCTTTCGGCAGAAGGCGCACACCGCAGAGCACTGTGAGCGGCAGAATCGTCTTTGCGCGAAGAAGCAGCTTCTTCGTCTCCGGGAGCCGGAGAGAGCGGCAACTTCGCAAAGGTGATGAAACAAGCTGTACAACACTGCGATTGTGTGCGCAGCTTGCCAACTGAGAGAAAACAGTACCTGACCACTCTCCTGCCTTTTCTATTCACATGAACATTCGATTGCAAGCTGTTTTGGACAACTTTCTTTCTCTTCTTGCAAAACACTCGGCAGACCTCCGTGCAGCTTCTAGAACACGATGGGAGATGTTTTCTGTGCTGGCACAGTTTCTCCTTGCCAGACAGAGTGGAAAAGCTTTTTGCTAAGATGTAGACGAGAAGAGAGGCTAAAGACGAAGGTACGGTGCTCTGCAGAGCTAAGCACCGCTCCCGGACCTCTTTCGGCAGAAGGCGCACACCGCAGAGCACTGTGAGCGGCAGAATCGTCTTTGCGCGAAGAAGCAGCTTCTTCGTCTCCGGGAGCCGGAGAGAGCGGTAAGTTCGCAAAGGTGATAAAACAAGCTGTACAACACTGCGATTGTGTGCGCAGCTTGCCAACTGAGAGAAAACAGTACCAGACCACTCTCCTGCCTTTTCTATTCACATGAACATTCGATTGCAAGCTGTTTTGGACAACTTTCTTTCTCTTCTTGCAAAACACTCGGCAGACCTCCGTGCAGCCTCTAGAACACGATGGGAGATGTTTTCTGTGCTGGCACAGTTTCTCCTTGCCAGACAGAGTGGAAAAGCTTTTTGCTAAGATGTAGACGAGAAGAGAGGCTAAAGAAGCAGGTATGGTGCTCTGCAGAGCTAAGCACCGCTCCCGGACGTCTTTCTGCAGAAGGCGCACACCGCAGAGCACTGTGAGCGGCAGAATCGTCTTTGCGCGAAGAAGCAGCTTCTTCGTCTCCGGGAGCCGGAGAGAGCGGCAGTTTCGCAAAGGTGATGAAACAAGCTGTACAACACTGCGATTGTGTGCGCAGCTTGCCAAGTGAGAGAAAACAGTACCTGACCACTCTCCTGCCTTTTCTATTCACATGAACATTCGATTGCAAGCTGTTTTGGACAACTTTCTTTCTCTTCTTGCAAAACACTCGGCAGACCTCCGTGCAGCCTCTAGAACGCGATAGGAGATGTTTTCTGTGCTGGCACAGTTTCTCCTTGCCAGACAGAGTGGAAAAGCTTTTTGCTAAGATGTAGACGAGAAGAGAGGCTAAAGACGAAGGTACGGTGCTCTGCAGAGGTAAGCATCGCTCCCGGACGTCTTTCGGCAGAAGGCGCACACCGCAGAGCACTGTGAGCGGCAGAATCGTCTTTGCGCGAAGAAGCAGCTTCTTCGTCTCCGGGAGCCGGAGAGAGCGGCAACTTCGCAAAGGTGATGAAACAAGCTGTACAACACTGCGATTGTGTGCGCAGCTTGCCAACTGAGAGAAAACAGTACCTGACCACTCTCCTGCCTTTTCTATTCACATGAACATTCGATTGCAAGCTGTTTTGGACAACTTTCTTTCTCTTCTTGCAAAACACTCGGCAGACCTCCGTGCAGCCTCTAGAAGACGATGGGAGATGTTTTCTGTGCTGGCACAGTTTCTCCTTGCCAGACAGAGTGGAAAAGCTTTTTGCTAAGATGTAGACGAGAAGAGAGTCTAAAGACGAAGGTACGGTGCTCTGCAGAGCTAAGCACCGCTCCCGGACGTCTTTCGGCAGAAGGCGCACACCGCAGAGCACTGTGAGCGGCAGAATCGTCTTTGCGCGAAGAAGCAGCTTCTTCGTCTCCGGGAGCCGGAGAGAGCGGCAACTTCGCAAAGGTGATGAAACAAGCTGTACAACACTGCGATTGTGTGCGCAGCTTGCCAACTGAGAGAAAACAGTACCTGACCACTCTCCTGCCTTTTCTATTCACATGAACATTCGATTGCAAGCTGTTTTGGACAACTTTCTTTCTCTTCTTGCAAAACACTCGGCAGACCTCCGTGCAGCTTCTAGAACACGATGGGAGATGTTTTCTGTGCTGGCACAGTTTCTCCTTGCCAGACAGAGTGGAAAAGCTTTTTGCTAAGATGTAGACGAGAAGAGAGGCTAAAGACGAAGGTACGGTGCTCTGCAGAGCTAAGCACCGCTCCCGGACGTCTTTCGGCAGAAGGCGCACACCGCAGAGCCCTGTGAGCGGCAGAATCGTCTTTGCGCGAAGAAGCAGCTTCTTCGTCTCCGGGAGCCGGAGAGAGCGGCAACTTCGCAAAGGTGATGAAACAAGCTGTACAACACTGCGATTGTGTGCGCAGCTTGCCAACTGAGAGAAAACAGTACCAGACCACTCTCCTGCCTTTTCTATTCACATGAACATTCGATTGCAAGCTGTTTTGGACAACTTTCTTTCTCTTCTTGCAAAACACTCGGCAGACCTCCGTGCAGCCTCTAGAACACGATGGGAGATGTTTTCTGTGCTGGCACAGTTTCTCCTTGCCAGACAGAGTGGAAAAGCTTTTTGCTAAGATGTAGACGAGAAGAGAGCCTAAAGACGAAGGTACGGTGCTCTGCAGAGCTAAGCACAGCTCCCGTGCCTCTTTCGGCAGAAGGCGCACACCGCAGAGCACTGTGAGCGGCAGAATCGTCTTTGCGCGAAGAAGCAGCTTCTTCGTCTCCGGGAGCCGGAGAGAGCGGCAGCTTCGCAAAGGTGATGAAACAAGCTGTACAACACTGCGATTGTGTGCGCAGCTTGCCAACTGAGAGAAAACAGTACCTGACCACTCTCCTGCCTTTTCTATTCACATGAACATTCGATTGGAAGCTGTTTTGGACAACTTTCTTTCTCTTCTTGCAAAACACTCGGCAGACCTCCGTGCAGCCTCTAGAACACGATGGGAGATGTTTTCTGTGCTGGCAAAGTTTCTCCTTGCCAGACAGAGTGGAAAAGCTTTTTGCTAAGATGTAGACGAGAAGAGAGGCTAAAGACGAAGGTACGGTGCTCTGCAGAGCTAAGCACCGCTCCCGGGCCTCTTTCGGCAGAAGGCGCACACCGCAGAGCACTGTGAGCGGCAGAATCGTCTTTGCGCGAAGAAGCAGCTTCTTCGTCTCCGGGAGCCGGAGAGAGCGGCAACTTCGCAAAGGTGATGAAACAAGCTGTACAACACTGCGATTGTGTGCGCAGCTTGCCAACTGAGAGAAAACAGTACCTGACCACTCTCCTGCCTTTTCTATTCACATGAACATTCGATTGCAAGCTGTTTTGGACAACTTTCTTTCTCTTCTTGCAAAACACTCGGCAGACCTCCGTGCAGCCTCTAGAACACGATGGGAGATGTTTTCTGTGCTGGCACAGTTTCTCCTTGCCAGACAGAGTGGAAAAGCTTTTTGCTAAGATGTAGACGAGAAGAGAGGCTAAAGAAGCAGGTACGGTGCTCTGCAGAGCTAAGCACAGCTCCCGGGCCTCTTTCGGCAGAAGGCGCACACCGCAGAGCACAGTGAGCGGCAGAATCGTCTTTGCGCGAAGAAGCAGCTTCTCCGTCTCCGGGAGCCGGAGAGAGCGGCAACTTCGCAAAGGTGATGAAACAAGCTGTACAACACTGCGATTGTGTGCGCAGCTTGCCAACTGAGAGAAAACAGTACCTGACCACTCTCCTGCCTTTTCTATTCACATGAACATTCGATTGCAAGCTGTTTTGGACAACTTTCTTTCTCTTCTTGCAAAACACTCGGCAGACCTCCGTGCAGCTTCTAGAACACGATGGGAGATGTTTTCTGTGCTGGCACAGTTTCTCCTTGCCAGACAGAGTGGAAAAGCTTTTTGCTAAGATGTAGACGAGAAGAGAGGCTAAAGAAGCAGGTACGGTGCTCTGCAGAGCTAAGCACCGCTCCCGGACGTCTTTCGGCAGAAGGCGCACACCGCAGAGCACTGTGAGCGGCAGAATCGTCTTTGCGCGAAGAAGCAGCTTCTTCGTCTCCGGGAGCCGGAGAGAGCGGTAAGTTCGCAAAGGTGATAAAACAAGCTGTACAACACTGCGATTGTGTGCGCAGCTTGCCAACTGAGAGAAAACAGTACCAGACCACTCTCCTGCCTTTTCTATTCACATGAACATTCGATTGCAAGCTGTTTTGGACAACTTTCCTTCTCTTCTTGCAAAACACTCGGCAGACCTCCGTGCAGCCTCTAGAACACGATGGGAGATGTTTTCTGTGCTGGCACAGTTTCTCCTTGCCAGACAGAGTGGAAAAGCTTTTTGCTAAGATGTAGACGAGAAGAGAGGCTAAAGACGAAGGTACGGTGCTCTGCAGAGCTAAGCACCGCTCCCGGACGTCTTTCGGCAGAAGGCGCACACCGCAGAGCACTGTGAGCGGAAGAATCGTCTTTGCGCGAAGAAGCAGCTTCTTCGTCTCCGGGAGCCGGAGAGAGCGGCAGCTTCGCAAAGGTGATGAAACAAGCTGTACAACACTGCGATTGTGTGCGCAGCTTGCCAACTGAGAGAAAACAGTACCTGACCACTCTCCTGCCTTTTCTATTCACATGAACATTCGATTGCAAGCTGTTTTAGACAACTTTCTTTCGCTTCTTGCAAAACACTCGGCAGACCTCCGTGAGGCCTCTAGAAGACGATGGGAGATGTTTTCTGTGCTGGCACAGTTTCTCCTTGCCAGACAGAGTGGAAAAGCTTTTTGCTAAGATGTAGACGAGAAGCGTGGCTAAAGAAGCACGTATGGTACTCTGCAGAGCTAAGCATCGCTCCCGGACTTCTTTCGGCAGAAGGCGCACACCGCAGAGCACAGTGAGCGGCAGAATCGTCTTTGCGCGAAGAATCAGCTTCTTCGTCTCCGGGAGCCGGAGAGAGCGGCAACTTCGCAAAGGTGATGAAACAAGCTGTACAACACTGCGATTGTGTGCGCAGCTTGCCAACTGAGAGAAAACAGTACCTGACCACTCTCCTGCCTTTTCTATTCACATGAACATTCGATTGCAAGCTGTTTTGGACAACTTTCTTTCTCTTCTTGCAAAACACTCGGCAGACCTCCGTGCAGCTTCTAGAACACGATGGGAGATGTTTTCTGTGCTGGCACAGTTTCTCCTTGCCAGACAGAGTGGAAAAGCTTTTTGCTAAGATGTAGACGAGAAGAGAGGCTAAAGACGAAGGTACGGTGCTCTGCAGAGCTAAGCACCGCTCCCGTGCCTCTTTCGGCAGAAGGCGCACACCGCAGAGCACTGTGAGCGGCAGAATCGTCTTTGCGCGAAGAAGCAGCTTCTTCGTCTCCGGGAGCCGGAGAGAGCGGCAGCTTCGCAAAGGTGATGAAACAAGCTGTACAACACTGCGATTGTGTGCGCAGCTTGTCCAACTGAGAGAAAACAGTACCTGACCACTCTCCTGCCTTTTCTATTGACATGAACATTCGATTGCAAGCTGTTTTGGACAACTTTCTTTCTCTTCTTGCAAAACACTCGGCAGACCTCCGTGCAGCCTCTAGAAGACGATGGGAGATGTTTTCTGTGCTGGCACAGTTTCTCCTTGCCAGACAGAGTGGAAAAGCTTTTTGCTAAGATGTAGACGAGAAGAGAGGCTAAAGAAGCAGGTACGGTGCTCTGCAGAGCTAAGCACAGCTCCCGGACCTCTTTCGGCAGAAGGCGCACACCGCAGAGCACTGTGAGCGGCAGAATCGTCTTTGCGCGAAGAAGCAGCTTCTTCGTCTCAGGGAGCCGGAGAGAGCGGCAACTTCGCAAAGGTGATGAAACAAGCTGTACAACACTGCGATTGTGTGCGCAGCTTGCCAACTGAGAGAAAACAGTACCTGACCACTCTCCTGCCTTTTCTATTCACATGAACATTCGATTGCAAGCTGTTTTGGACAACTTTCTTTCTTTTCTTGCAAAACACTCGGCAGACCTCCGTGCAGCCTCTAGAACACGATGGGAGATGTTTTCTGTGCTGGCACAGTTTCTCCTTGCCAGACAGAGTGGAAAAGCTTTTTGCTAAGATGTAGACGAGAAGCGTGGCTAAAGAAGCACGTATGGTACTCTGCAGAGCTAAGCATCGCTCCCGGACTTCTTTCGGCAGAAGGCGCACACCGCAGAGCACAGTGAGCGGCAGAATCGTCTTTGCGCGAAGAAGCAGCTTCTTCGTCTCCGGGAGCCGGAGAGAGCGGCAACTTTGCAAAGGTGATGAAACAAGCTGTACAACACTGCGATTGTGTGCGCAGCTTGCCAAGTGAGAGAAAACAGTACCTGACCACTCTCCTGCCTTTTCTATTCACATGAACATTCGATTGCAAGCTGTTTTGGACAACTTTCTTTCTCTTCTTGCAAAACACTCGGCAGACCTCCGTGCAGCCTCTAGAAGACGATGGGAGATGTTTTCTGTGCTGGCACAGTTTCTCCTTGCCAGACAGAGTGGAAAAGCTTTTTGCTAAGATGTAGACGAGAAGAGAGGCTAAAGAAGCAGGTATGGTGCTCTGCAGAGCTAAGCACCGCTCCCGGACGTCTTTCGGCAGAAGGCGCACACCGCAGAGCACTGTGAGCGGCAGAATCGTCTTTGCGCGAAGAAGCAGCTTCTTCGTCTCCGGGAGCCGGAGAGAGCGGCAACTTCGCAAAGGTGATGAAACAAGCTGTACAACACTGCGATTGTGTGCGCAGCTTGAAAACTGAGAGAAAACAGTACCTGACCACTCTCCTGCCTTTTCTATTGACATGAACATTCGATTGCAAGCTGTTTTGGACAACTTTCTTTCTCTTCTTGCAAAACACTCGGCAGACCTCCGTGCAGCCTCTAGAACACGATGGGAGATGTTTTCTGTGCTGGCACAGTTTCTCCTTGCCAGACAGAGTGGAAAAGCTTTTTGCTAAGATGTAGACGAGAAGAGAGGCTAAAGACGAAGGTACGGTGCTCTGCAGAGCTAAGCACCGCTCCCGGACCTCTTTCGGCAGAAGGCGCACACCGCAGAGCACTGTGAGCGGCAGAATCGTCTTTGCGCGAAGAAGCAGCTTCTTCGTCTCCGGGAGCCGGAGAGAGCGGCAACTTCGCAAAGGTGATGAAACAAGCTGTACAACACTGCGATTGTGTGCGCAGCTTGCCAACTGAGAGAAAACAGTACCTGAGCACTCTCCTGCCTTTTCTATTCACATGAACATTCGATTGCAAGCTGTTTTGGACAACTTTCTTTCTCTTCTTGCAAAACACTCGGCAGACCTCCGTGCAGCTTCTAGAACACGATGGGAGATGTTTTGTGTGCTGGCACAGTTTCTCCTTGCCAGACAGAGTGGAAAAGCTTTTTGCTAAGATGTAGACGAGAAGAGAGGCTAAAGACGAAGGTACGGTGCTCTGCAGAGCTAAGCACCGCTCCCGGACCTCTTTCGGCAGAAGGCGCACACCGCAGAGCACTGTGAGCGGCAGAATCGTCTTTGCGCGAAGAAGCAGCTTCTTCGTCTCCGGGAGCCGGAGAGAGCGGTAAGTTCGCAAAGGTGATAAAACAAGCTGTACAACACTGCGATTGTGTGCGCAGCTTGCCAACTGAGAGAAAACAGTACCAGACCACTCTCCTGCCTTTTCTATTCACATGAACATTCGATTGCAAGCTGTTTTGGACAACTTTCCTTCTCTTCTTGCAAAACACTCGGCAGACCTCCGTGCAGCCTCTAGAACACGATGGGAGATGTTTTCTGTGCTGGCACAGTTTCTCCTTGCCAGACAGAGTGGAAAAGCTTTTTGCTAAGATGTAGACGAGAAGCGTGGCTAAAGAAGCACGTATGGTACTCTGCAGAGCTAAGCATCGCTCCCGGACTTCTTTCGGCAGAAGGCGCACACCGCAGAGCAGTGTGAGCGGCAGAATCGTCTTTGCGCGAAGAATCAGCTTCTTCGTCTCCGGGAGCCGGAGAGAGCGGCAACTTTGCAAAGGTGATGAAACAAGCTGTACAACACTGCGATTGTGTGAGCAGCTTGCCAAGTGAGAGAAAACAGTACCTGACCACTCTCCTGCCTTTTCTATTCACATGAACATTCGATTGCAAGCTGTTTTGGACAACTTTCCTTCTCTTCTTGCAAAACACTCGGCAGACCTCCGTGCAGCCTCTAGAACACGATGGGAGATGTTTTCTGTGCTGGCACAGTTTCTCCTTGCCAGACAGAGTGGAAAAGCTTTTTGCTAAGATGTAGACGAGAAGAGAGGCTAAAGAAGCAGGTATGGTGCTCTGCAGAGCTAAGCACCGCTCCCGGACGTCTTTCGGCAGAAGGCGCACACCGCAGAGCACTGTGAGCGGCAGAATCGTCTTTGCGCGAAGAAGCAGCTTCTTCGTCTCCGGGAGCCGGAGAGAGCGGCAACTTCGCAAAGGTGATGAAACAAGCTGTACAACACTGCGATTGTGTGCGCAGCTTGCCAAGTGAGAGAAAACAGTACCTGACCACTCTCCTGCCTTTTCTATTCACATGAACATTCGATTGGAAGCTGTTTTGGACAACTTTCTTTCTCTTCTTGCAAAACACTCGGCAGACCTCCGTGCAGCCTCTAGAACACGATGGGAGATGTTTTCTGTGCTGGCACAGTTTCTCCTTGCCAGACAGAGTGGAAAAGCTTTTTGCTAAGATGTAGACGAGAAGAGAGGCTAAAGACGAAGGTACGGTGCTCTGCAGAGCTAAGCACCGCTCCCGGACCTCTTTCGGCAGAAGGCGCACACCGCAGAGCACTGTGAGCGGCAGAATCGTCTTTGCGCGAAGAAGCAGCTTCTTCGTCTCCGGGAGCCGGAGAGAGCGGCAACTTCGCAAAGGTGATGAAACAAGCTGTACAACACTGCGATTGTGTGCGCAGCTTGCCAAGTGAGAGAAAACAGTACCTGACCACTCTCCTGCCTTTTCTATTCACATGAACATTCGATTGCAAGCTGTTTTGGACAACTTTCTTTCTCTTCTTGCAAAACACTCGGTAGACCTCCGTGCAGCTTCTAGAAGACGATGGGAGATGTTTTCTGTGCTGGCACAGTTTCTCCTTGCCAGACAGAGTGGAAAAGCTTTTTGCTAAGATGTAGACGAGAAGAGAGGCTAAAGACGAAGGTACGGTGCTCTGCAGAGCTAAGCACCGCTCCCGGACGTCTTTCGGCAGAAGGCGCACACCGCAGAGCACTGTGAGCGGCAGAATCGTCTTTGCGCGAAGAAGCAGCTTCTTCGTCTCCGGGAGCCGGAGAGAGCGGCAGCTTCGCAAATATGATGAAACAAGCTGTACAACACTGCGATTGTGTGCGCAGCTTGCCAACTGAGAGAAAACAGTACCAGACCACTCTCCTGCCTTTTCTATTCACATGAACATTCGATTGCAAGCTGTTTTGGACAACTTTCTTTCTCTTCTTGCAAAACACTCGGCAGACCTCCGTGCAGCCTCTAGAACACGATGGGAGATGTTTTCTGTGCTGGCACAGTTTCTCCTTGCCAGACAGAGTGGAAAAGCTTTTTGCTAAGATGTAGACAAGAAGAGAGGCTAAAGACGAAGGTACGGTGCTCTGCAGAGCTAAGCACAGCTCCCGTGCCTCTTTCGGCAGAAGGCGCACACCGAAGAGCACTGTGAGCGGCAGAATCGTCTTTGCGCGAAGAAGCAGCTTCTTCGTCTCCGGGAGCCGGAGAGAGCGGCAACTTCGCAAAGGTGATGAAACAAGCTGTACAACACTGCGATTGTGTGCGCAGCTTGCCAACTGAGAGAAAACAGTACCTGACCACTCTCCTGCCTTTTCTATTCACATGAACATTGGATTGCAAGCTGTTTTGGACAACTTTCTTTCTCTTCTTGCAAAACACTCGGCAGACCTCCGTGCAGCCTCTAGAACACGATGGGAGATGTTTTCTGTGCTGGCACAGTTTCTCCTTGCCAGACAGAGTGGAAAAGCTTTTTGCTAAGATGTAGACGAGAAGAGAGGCTAAAGAAGCAGGTACGGTGCTGTGCAGAGCTAAGCACAGCTCCCGGGCCTCTTTCGGCAGAAGGCGCACACCGCAGAGCACTGTGAGCGGCAGAATCGTCTTTGCGCGAAGAAGCAGCTTCTTCGTCTCCGGGAGCCGGAGTGAGCGGCAACTTCGCAAAGGTGATGAAACAAGCTGTACAACACTGCGATTGTGTGAGCAGCTTGCCAAGTGAGAGAAAACAGTACCTGACCACACTCCTGCCTTTTCTATTCACATGAACATTCGATTGCAAGCTGTTTTGGACAACTTTCCTTCTCTTCTTGCAAAACACTCGGCAGACCTCCGTGCAGCCTCTAGAACACGATGGGAGATGTTTTCTGTGCTGGCACAGTTTCTCCTTGCCAGACAGAGTGGAAAAGCTTTTTGCTAAGATGTAGACGAGAAGAGAGGCTAAAGAAGCAGGTATGGTGCTCTGCAGAGCTAAGCACCGCTCCCGGACGTCTTTCTGCAGAAGGCGCACACCGCAGAGCACTGTGAGCGGCAGAATCGTCTTTGCGCGAAGAAGCAGCTTCTTCGTCTCCGGGAGCCGGAGAGAGCGGCAACTTCGCAAAGGTGATGAAACAAGCTGTACAACACTGCGATTGTGTGCGCAGCTTGCCAACTGAGAGAAAACAGTACCTGACCACTCTCCTGCCTTTTCTATTCACATGAACATTCGATTGCAAGCTGTTTTGGACAACTTTCTTTCTCTTCTTGCAAAACACTCGGCAGACCTCCGTGCAGCCTCTAGAAGACGATGGGAGATGTTTTCTGTGCTGGCACAGTTTCTCCTTGCCAGACAGAGTGGAAAAGCTTTTTGCTAAGATGTAGACGAGAAGAGAGGCTAAAGAAGCAGGTATGGTGCTCTGCAGAGCTAAGCACCGCTCCCGGACGTCTTTCGGCAGAAGGCGCACACCGCAGAGCACTGTGAGCGGCAGAATCGTCTTTGCGCGAAGAAGCAGCTTCTTCGTCTCCGGGAGCCGGAGAGAGCGGCAACTTCGCAAAGGTGATGAAACAAGCTGTACAACACTGCGATTGTGTGCGCAGCTTGAAAACTGAGAGAAAACAGTACCTGACCACTCTCCTGCCTTTTCTATTGACATGAACATTCGATTGCAAGCTGTTTTGGACAACTTTCTTTCTCTTCTTGCAAAACACTCGGCAGACCTCCGTGCAGCCTCTAGAACACGATGGGAGATGTTTTCTGTGCTGGCACAGTTTCTCCTTGCCAGACAGAGTGGAAAAGCTTTTTGCTAAGATGTAGACGAGAAGAGAGGCTAAAGACGAAGGTACGGTGCTCTGCAGAGCTAAGCACCGCTCCCGGACCTCTTTCGGCAGAAGGCGCACACCGCAGAGCACTGTGAGCGGCAGAATCGTCTTTGCGCGAAGAAGCAGCTTCTTCGTCTCCGGGAGCCGGAGAGAGCGGCAACTTCGCAAAGGTGATGAAACAAGCTGTACAACACTGCGATTGTGTGCGCAGCTTGCCAACTGAGAGAAAACAGTACCTGAGCACTCTCCTGCCTTTTCTATTCACATGAACATTCGATTGCAAGCTGTTTTGGACAACTTTCTTTCTCTTCTTGCAAAACACTCGGCAGACCTCCGTGCAGCTTCTAGAACACGATGGGAGATGTTTTGTGTGCTGGCACAGTTTCTCCTTGCCAGACAGAGTGGAAAAGCTTTTTGCTAAGATGTAGACGAGAAGAGAGGCTAAAGACGAAGGTACGGTGCTCTGCAGAGCTAAGCACCGCTCCCGGACCTCTTTCGGCAGAAGGCGCACACCGCAGAGCACTGTGAGCGGCAGAATCGTCTTTGCGCGAAGAAGCAGCTTCTTCGTCTCCGGGAGCCGGAGAGAGCGGTAAGTTCGCAAAGGTGATAAAACAAGCTGTACAACACTGCGATTGTGTGCGCAGCTTGCCAACTGAGAGAAAACAGTACCAGACCACTCTCCTGCCTTTTCTATTCACATGAACATTCGATTGCAAGCTGTTTTGGACAACTTTCCTTCTCTTCTTGCAAAACACTCGGCAGACCTCCGTGCAGCCTCTAGAACACGATGGGAGATGTTTTCTGTGCTGGCACAGTTTCTCCTTGCCAGACAGAGTGGAAAAGCTTTTTGCTAAGATGTAGACGAGAAGCGTGGCTAAAGAAGCACGTATGGTACTCTGCAGAGCTAAGCATCGCTCCCGGACTTCTTTCGGCAGAAGGCGCACACCGCAGAGCAGTGTGAGCGGCAGAATCGTCTTTGCGCGAAGAATCAGCTTCTTCGTCTCCGGGAGCCGGAGAGAGCGGCAACTTTGCAAAGGTGATGAAACAAGCTGTACAACACTGCGATTGTGTGAGCAGCTTGCCAAGTGAGAGAAAACAGTACCTGACCACTCTCCTGCCTTTTCTATTCACATGAACATTCGATTGCAAGCTGTTTTGGACAACTTTCCTTCTCTTCTTGCAAAACACTCGGCAGACCTCCGTGCAGCCTCTAGAACACGATGGGAGATGTTTTCTGTGCTGGCACAGTTTCTCCTTGCCAGACAGAGTGGAAAAGCTTTTTGCTAAGATGTAGACGAGAAGAGAGGCTAAAGAAGCAGGTATGGTGCTCTGCAGAGCTAAGCACCGCTCCCGGACGTCTTTCGGCAGAAGGCGCACACCGCAGAGCACTGTGAGCGGCAGAATCGTCTTTGCGCGAAGAAGCAGCTTCTTCGTCTCCGGGAGCCGGAGAGAGCGGCAACTTCGCAAAGGTGATGAAACAAGCTGTACAACACTGCGATTGTGTGCGCAGCTTGCCAAGTGAGAGAAAACAGTACCTGACCACTCTCCTGCCTTTTCTATTCACATGAACATTCGATTGGAAGCTGTTTTGGACAACTTTCTTTCTCTTCTTGCAAAACACTCGGCAGACCTCCGTGCAGCCTCTAGAACACGATGGGAGATGTTTTCTGTGCTGGCACAGTTTCTCCTTGCCAGACAGAGTGGAAAAGCTTTTTGCTAAGATGTAGACGAGAAGAGAGGCTAAAGACGAAGGTACGGTGCTCTGCAGAGCTAAGCACCGCTCCCGGACCTCTTTCGGCAGAAGGCGCACACCGCAGAGCACTGTGAGCGGCAGAATCGTCTTTGCGCGAAGAAGCAGCTTCTTCGTCTCCGGGAGCCGGAGAGAGCGGCAACTTCGCAAAGGTGATGAAACAAGCTGTACAACACTGCGATTGTGTGCGCAGCTTGCCAAGTGAGAGAAAACAGTACCTGACCACTCTCCTGCCTTTTCTATTCACATGAACATTCGATTGCAAGCTGTTTTGGACAACTTTCTTTCTCTTCTTGCAAAACACTCGGTAGACCTCCGTGCAGCTTCTAGAAGACGATGGGAGATGTTTTCTGTGCTGGCACAGTTTCTCCTTGCCAGACAGAGTGGAAAAGCTTTTTGCTAAGATGTAGACGAGAAGAGAGGCTAAAGACGAAGGTACGGTGCTCTGCAGAGCTAAGCACCGCTCCCGGACGTCTTTCGGCAGAAGGCGCACACCGCAGAGCACTGTGAGCGGCAGAATCGTCTTTGCGCGAAGAAGCAGCTTCTTCGTCTCCGGGAGCCGGAGAGAGCGGCAGCTTCGCAAATATGATGAAACAAGCTGTACAACACTGCGATTGTGTGCGCAGCTTGCCAACTGAGAGAAAACAGTACCAGACCACTCTCCTGCCTTTTCTATTCACATGAACATTCGATTGCAAGCTGTTTTGGACAACTTTCTTTCTCTTCTTGCAAAACACTCGGCAGACCTCCGTGCAGCCTCTAGAACACGATGGGAGATGTTTTCTGTGCTGGCACAGTTTCTCCTTGCCAGACAGAGTGGAAAAGCTTTTTGCTAAGATGTAGACAAGAAGAGAGGCTAAAGACGAAGGTACGGTGCTCTGCAGAGCTAAGCACAGCTCCCGTGCCTCTTTCGGCAGAAGGCGCACACCGAAGAGCACTGTGAGCGGCAGAATCGTCTTTGCGCGAAGAAGCAGCTTCTTCGTCTCCGGGAGCCGGAGAGAGCGGCAACTTCGCAAAGGTGATGAAACAAGCTGTACAACACTGCGATTGTGTGCGCAGCTTGCCAACTGAGAGAAAACAGTACCTGACCACTCTCCTGCCTTTTCTATTCACATGAACATTGGATTGCAAGCTGTTTTGGACAACTTTCTTTCTCTTCTTGCAAAACACTCGGCAGACCTCCGTGCAGCCTCTAGAACACGATGGGAGATGTTTTCTGTGCTGGCACAGTTTCTCCTTGCCAGACAGAGTGGAAAAGCTTTTTGCTAAGATGTAGACGAGAAGAGAGGCTAAAGAAGCAGGTACGGTGCTGTGCAGAGCTAAGCACAGCTCCCGGGCCTCTTTCGGCAGAAGGCGCACACCGCAGAGCACTGTGAGCGGCAGAATCGTCTTTGCGCGAAGAAGCAGCTTCTTCGTCTCCGGGAGCCGGAGTGAGCGGCAACTTCGCAAAGGTGATGAAACAAGCTGTACAACACTGCGATTGTGTGAGCAGCTTGCCAAGTGAGAGAAAACAGTACCTGACCACACTCCTGCCTTTTCTATTCACATGAACATTCGATTGCAAGCTGTTTTGGACAACTTTCCTTCTCTTCTTGCAAAACACTCGGCAGACCTCCGTGCAGCCTCTAGAACACGATGGGAGATGTTTTCTGTGCTGGCACAGTTTCTCCTTGCCAGACAGAGTGGAAAAGCTTTTTGCTAAGATGTAGACGAGAAGAGAGGCTAAAGAAGCAGGTATGGTGCTCTGCAGAGCTAAGCACCGCTCCCGGACGTCTTTCTGCAGAAGGCGCACACCGCAGAGCACTGTGAGCGGCAGAATCGTCTTTGCGCGAAGAAGCAGCTTCTTCGTCTCCGGGAGCCGGAGAGAGCGGCAACTTCGCAAAGGTGATGAAACAAGCTGTACAACACTGCGATTGTGTGCGCAGCTTGCCAACTGAGAGAAAACAGTACCTGACCACTCTCCTGCCTTTTCTATTCACATGAACATTCGATTGCAAGCTGTTTTGGACAACTTTCTTTCTCTTCTTGCAAAACACTCGGCAGACCTCCGTGCAGCCTCTAGAACGCGATAGGAGATGTTTTCTGTGCTGGCACAGTTTCTCCTTGCCAGACAGAGTGGAAAAGCTTTTTGCTAAGATGTAGACGAGAAGAGAGGCTAAAGACGAAGGTACGGTGCTCTGCAGAGCTAAGCACCGCTCCCGGACGTCTTTCGGCAGAAGGCGCACACCGCAGAGCACTGTGAGCGGCAGAATCGTCTTTGCGCGAAGAGGCAGCTTCTTCGTCTCCGGGAGCCGGAGAGAGCGGCAGCTTCGCAAATATGATGAAACAAGCTGTACAACACTGCGATTGTGTGCGCAGCTTGCCAACTGAGAGAAAACAGTACCTGACCACTCTCCCGCCTTTTCTATTCACATGAACATTCGATTGCAAGCTGTTTTGGACAACTTTCTTTCTCTTCTTGCAAAACACTCGGCAGACCTCCGTGCAGCCTCTAGAACACGATGGGAGATGTTTTCTGTGCTGGCAAAGTTTCTCCTTGCCAGACAGAGTGGAAAAGCTTTTTGCTAAGATGTAGACGAGAAGAGAGGCTAAAGACGAAGGTACGGTGCTCTGCGGAGCTAAGCACCGCTCCCGGACCTCTTTCGGCAGAAGGCGCACACCGCAGAGCACTGTGAGCGGCAGAATCGTCTTTGCGCGAAGAAGCAGCTTCTTCGTCTCCGGGAGCCGGAGAGAGCGGCAACTTCGCAAAGGTGATGAAACAAGCTGTACAACACTGCGATTGTGTGCGCAGCTTGCCAACTGAGAGAAAACAGTACCTGACCACTCTCCTGCCTTTTCTATTCACATGAACATTCGATTGCAAGCTGTTTTGGACAACTTTCTTTCTCTTCTTGCAAAACACTCGGCAGACCTCCGTGCAGCTTCTAGAACACGATGGGAGATGTTTTTTGTGCTGGCACAGTTTCTCCTTGCCAGACAGAGTGGAAAAGCTTTTTGCTAAGATGTAGACGAGAAGAGAGGCTAAAGACGAAGGTACGGTGCTCTGCAGAGCTAAGCACCGCTCCCGGACCTCTTTCGGCAGAAGGCGCACACCGCAGAGCACTGTGAGCGGCAGAATCGTCTTTGCGCGAAGAAGCAGCTTCTTCGTCTCCGGGAGCCGGAGAGAGCGGTAAGTTCGCAAAGGTGATAAAACAAGCTGTACAACACTGCGATTGTGTGCGCAGCTTGCCAACTGAGAGAAAACAGTACCAGACCACTCTCCTGCCTTTTCTATTCACATGAACATTCGATTGCAAGCTGTTTTGGACAACTTTCTTTCTCTTCTTGCAAAACACTCGGCAGACCTCCGTGCAGCCTCTAGAACACGATGGGAGATGTTTTCTGTGCTGGCACAGTTTCTCCTTGCCAGACAGAGTGGAAAAGCTTTTTGCTAAGATGTAGACGAGAAGCGTGGCTAAAGAAGCACGTATGGTACTCTGCAGAGCTAAGCATCGCTCCCGGACTTCTTTCGGCAGAAGGCGCACACCGCAGAGCACAGTGAGCGGCAGAATCGTCTTTGCGCGAAGAATCAGCTTCTTCGTCTCCGGGAGCCGGAGAGAGCGGCAACTTTGCAAAGGTGATGAAACAAGCTGTACAACACTGCGATTGTGTGAGCAGCTTGCCAAGTGAGAGAAAACAGTACCTGACCACTCTCCTGCCTTTTCTATTCACATGAACATTCGATTGCAAGCTGTTTTGGACAACTTTCCTTCTCTTCTTGCAAAACACTCGGCAGACCTCCGGGCAGCCTCTAGAACACGATGGGAGATGTTTTCTGTGCTGGCACAGTTTCTCCTTGCCAGACAGAGTGGAAAAGCTTTTTGCTAAGATGTAGACGAGAAGAGAGGCTAAAGAAGCAGGTATGGTGCTCTGCAGAGCTAAGCACCGCTCCCGGGCCTCTTTCGGCAGAAGGCGCACACCGCAGAGCACTGTGAGCGGCAGAATCGTCTTTGCGCGAAGAAGCAGCTTCTTCGTCTCCGGGAGCCGGAGAGAGCGGCAACTTCGCAAAGGTGATGAAACAAGCTGTACAACACTGCGATTGTGTGCGCAGCTTGCCAAGTGAGAGAAAACAGTACCTGACCACTCTCCTGCCTTTTCTATTGACATGAACATTCGATTGCAAGCTGTTTTGGACAACTTTCTTTCTCTTCTTGCAAAACACTCGGCAGACCTCCGTGCAGCCTCTAGAACACGATGGGAGATGTTTTCTGTGCTGGCACAGTTTCTCCTTGCCAGACAGAGTGGAAAAGCTTTTTGCTAAGATGTAGACGAGAAGCGTGGCTAAAGAAGCACGTATGGTACTCTGCAGAGCTAAGCATCGCTCCCGGACGTCTTTCGGCAGAAGGCGCACACCGCAGAGCACAGTGAGCGGCAGAATCGTCTTTGCGCGAAGAAGCAGCTTCTTCGTCTCCGGGAGCCGGAGAGAGCGGCAACTTTGCAAACGTGATGAATCAAGCTGTACAACACTGCGATTGTGTGAGCAGCTTGCCAAGTGAGAGAAAACAGTACCTGACCACTCTCCTGCCTTTTCTATTCACATGAACATTCGATTGCAAGCTGTTTTGGACAACTTTCTTTCTCTTCTTGCAAAACACTCGGCAGACCTCCGTGCAGCCTCTAGAACACGATGGGAGATGTTTTCTGTGCTGGCAAAGTTTCTCCTTGCCAGACAGAGTGGAAAAGCTTTTTGCTAAGATGTAGACGAGAAGAGAGGCTAAAGACGAAGGTACGGTGCTCTGCGGAGCTAAGCACCGCTCCCGGACCTCTTTCGGCAGAAGGCGCACACCGCAGAGCACTGTGAGCGGCAGAATCGTCTTTGCGCGAAGAAGCAGCTTCTTCGTCTCCGGGAGCCGGAGAGAGCGGCAACTTCGCAAAGGTGATGAAACAAGCTGTACAACACTGCGATTGTGTGCGCAGCTTGCCAACTGAGAGAAAACAGTACCTGACCACTCTCCTGCCTTTTCTATTCACATGAACATTCGATTGCAAGCTGTTTTGGACAACTTTCTTTCTCTTCTTGCAAAACACTCGGCAGACCTCCGTGCAGCTTCTAGAACACGATGGGAGATGTTTTCTGTGCTGGCACAGTTTCTCCTTGCCAGACAGAGTGGAAAAGCTTTTTGCTAAGATGTAGACGAGAAGAGAGGCTAAAGACGAAGGTACGGTGCTCTGCAGAGCTAAGCACCGCTCCCGGACCTCTTTCGGCAGAAGGCGCACACCGCAGAGCACTGTGAGCGGCAGAATCGTCTTTGCGCGAAGAAGCAGCTTCTTCGTCTCCGGGAGCCGGAGAGAGCGGTAAGTTCGCAAAGGTGATAAAACAAGCTGTACAACACTGCGATTGTGTGCGCAGCTTGCCAACTGAGAGAAAACAGTACCAGACCACTCTCCTGCCTTTTCTATTCACATGAACATTCGATTGCAAGCTGTTTTGGACAACTTTCTTTCTCTTCTTGCAAAACACTCGGCAGACCTCCGTGCAGCCTCTAGAACACGATGGGAGATGTTTTCTGTGCTGGCACAGTTTCTCCTTGCCAGACAGAGTGGAAAAGCTTTTTGCTAAGATGTAGACGAGAAGCGTGGCTAAAGAAGCACGTATGGTACTCTGCAGAGCTAAGCATCGCTCCCGGACTTCTTTCGGCAGAAGGCGCACACCGCAGAGCACAGTGAGCGGCAGAATCGTCTTTGCGCGAAGAATCAGCTTCTTCGTCTCCGGGAGCCGGAGAGAGCGGCAACTTTGCAAAGGTGATGAAACAAGCTGTACAACACTGCGATTGTGTGAGCAGCTTGCCAAGTGAGAGAAAACAGTACCTGACCACTCTCCTGCCTTTTCTATTCACATGAACATTCGATTGCAAGCTGTTTTGGACAACTTTCCTTCTCTTCTTGCAAAACACTCGGCAGACCTCCGTGCAGCCTCTAGAACACGATGGGAGATGTTTTCTGTGCTGGCACAGTTTCTCCTTGCCAGACAGAGTGGAAAAGCTTTTTGCTAAGATGTAGACGAGAAGAGAGGCTAAAGAAGCAGGTATGGTGCTCTGCAGAGCTAAGCACCGCTCCCGGGCCTCTTTCGGCAGAAGGCGCACACCGCAGAGCACTGTGAGCGGCAGAATCGTCTTTGCGCGAAGAAGCAGCTTCTTCGTCTCCGGGAGCCGGAGAGAGCGGCAACTTCGCAAAGGTGATGAAACAAGCTGTACAACACTGCGATTGTGTGCGCAGCTTGCCAAGTGAGAGAAAACAGTACCTGACCACTCTCCTGCCTTTTCTATTCACATGAACATTCGATTGCAAGCTGTTTTGGACAACTTTCTTTCTCTTCTTGCAAAACACTCGGCAGACCTCCGTGCAGCCTCTAGAACACGATGGGAGATGTTTTCTGTGCTGGCACAGTTTCTCCTTGCCAGACAGAGTGGAAAAGCTTTTTGCTAAGATGTAGACGAGAAGAGAGGCTAAAGACGAAGGTACGGTGCTCTGCAGAGCTAAGCACCGCTCCCGGACGTCTTTCGGCAGAAGGCGCACACCGCAGAGCACAGTGAGCGGCAGAATCGTCTTTGCGCGAAGAAGCAGCTTCTTCGTCTCCGGGAGCCGGAGAGAGTGGCAGCTTCGCAAAGGTGATGAAACAAGCTGTACAACACTGCGATTGTGTGCGCAGCTTGCCAACTGAGAGAAAACAGTACCTGACCACTCTCCTGCCTTTTCTATTCACATGAACATTCGATTGCAAGCTGTTTTGGACAACTTTCCTTCTCTTCTTGCAAAACACTCGGCAGACCTCCGTGCAGCCTCTAGAACACGATGGGAGATGTTTTCTGTGCTGGCACAGTTTCTCCTTGCCAGACAGAGTGGAAAAGCTTTTTGCTAAGATGTAGACGAGAAGAGAGGCTAAAGACGAAGGTACGGTGCTCTGCAGAGCTAAGCACCGCTCCCGGACCTCTTTCGGCAGAAGGCGCACACCGCAGAGCACTGTGAGCGGCAGAATCGTCTTTGCGCGAAGAAGCAGCTTCTTCGTCTCCGGGAGCCGGAGAGAGCGGCAACTTCGCAAAGGTGATGAAACAAGCTGTACAACACTGCGATTGTGTGCGCAGCTTGCCAACTGAGAGAAAACAGTACCTGAGCACTCTCCTGCCTTTTCTATTCACATGAACATTCGATTGCAAGCTGTTTTGGACAACTTTCTTTCTCTTCTTGCAAAACACTCGGCAGACCTCCGTGCAGCTTCTAGAACACGATGGGAGATGTTTTCTGTGCTGGCACAGTTTCTCCTTGCCAGACAGAGTGGAAAAGCTTTTTGCTAAGATGTAGACGAGAAGAGAGGCTAAAGAAGCAGGTATGGTGCTCTGCAGAGCTAAGCACCGCTCCCGGACGTCTTTCTGCAGAAGGCGCACACCGCAGAGCACTGTGAGCGGCAGAATCGTCTTTGCGCGAAGAAGCAGCTTCTTCGTCTCCGGGAGCCGGAGAGAGCGGCAGTTTCGCAAAGGTGATGAAACAAGCTGTACAACACTGCGATTGTGTGCGCAGCTTGCCAAGTGAGAGAAAACAGTACCTGACCACTCTCCTGCCTTTTCTATTCACATGAACATTCGATTGCAAGCTGTTTTGGACAACTTTCTTTCTCTTCTTGCAAAACACTCGGCAGACCTCCGTGCAGCCTCTAGAACGCGATAGGAGATGTTTTCTGTGCTGGCACAGTTTCTCCTTGCCAGACAGAGTGGAAAAGCTTTTTGCTAAGATGTAGACGAGAAGAGAGGCTAAAGACGAAGGTACGGTGCTCTGCAGAGCTAAGCATCGCTCCCGGACGTCTTTCGGCAGAAGGCGCACACCGCAGAGCACTGTGAGCGGCAGAATCGTCTTTGCGCGAAGAAGCAGCTTCTTCGTCTCCGGGAGCCGGAGAGAGCGGCAACTTCGCAAAGGTGATGAAACAAGCTGTACAACACTGCGATTGTGTGCGCAGCTTGCCAACTGAGAGAAAACAGTACCTGACCACTCTCCTGCCTTTTCTATTCACATGAACATTCGATTGCAAGCTGTTTTGGACAACTTTCTTTCTCTTCTTGCAAAACACTCGGCAGACCTCCGTGCAGCCTCTAGAAGACGATGGGAGATGTTTTCTGTGCTGGCACAGTTTCTCCTTGCCAGACAGAGTGGAAAAGCTTTTTGCTAAGATGTAGACGAGAAGAGAGTCTAAAGACGAAGGTACGGTGCTCTGCAGAGCTAAGCACCGCTCCCGGACGTCTTTCGGCAGAAGGCGCACACCGCAGAGCACTGTGAGCGGCAGAATCGTCTTTGCGCGAAGAAGCAGCTTCTTCGTCTCCGGGAGCCGGAGAGAGCGGCAACTTCGCAAAGGTGATGAAACAAGCTGTACAACACTGCGATTGTGTGCGCAGCTTGCCAACTGAGAGAAAACAGTACCTGACCACTCTCCTGCCTTTTCTATTCACATGAACATTCGATTGCAAGCTGTTTTGGACAACTTTCTTTCTCTTCTTGCAAAACACTCGGCAGACCTCCGTGCAGCTTCTAGAACACGATGGGAGATGTTTTCTGTGCTGGCACAGTTTCTCCTTGCCAGACAGAGTGGAAAAGCTTTTTGCTAAGATGTAGACGAGAAGAGAGGCTAAAGACGAAGGTACGGTGCTCTGCAGAGCTAAGCACCGCTCCCGGACGTCTTTCGGCAGAAGGCGCACACCGCAGAGCCCTGTGAGCGGCAGAATCGTCTTTGCGCGAAGAAGCAGCTTCTTCGTCTCCGGGAGCCGGAGAGAGCGGCAACTTCGCAAAGGTGATGAAACAAGCTGTACAACACTGCGATTGTGTGCGCAGCTTGCCAACTGAGAGAAAACAGTACCAGACCACTCTCCTGCCTTTTCTATTCACATGAACATTCGATTGCAAGCTGTTTTGGACAACTTTCTTTCTCTTCTTGCAAAACACTCGGCAGACCTCCGTGCAGCCTCTAGAACACGATGGGAGATGTTTTCTGTGCTGGCACAGTTTCTCCTTGCCAGACAGAGTGGAAAAGCTTTTTGCTAAGATGTAGACGAGAAGAGAGGCTAAAGAAGCAGGTACGGTGCTCTGCAGAGCTAAGCACAGCTCCCGTGCCTCTTTCGGCAGAAGGCGCACACCGCAGAGCACTGTGAGCGGCAGAATCGTCTTTGCGCGAAGAAGCAGCTTCTTCGTCTCCGGGAGCCGGAGAGAGCGGCAGTTTCGCAAAGGTGATGAAACAAGCTGTACAACACTGCGATTGTGTGCGCAGCTTGCCAACTGAGAGAAAACAGTACCTGACCACTCTCCTGCCTTTTCTATTCACATGAACATTCGATTGGAAGCTGTTTTGGACAACTTTCTTTCTCTTCTTGCAAAACACTCGGCAGACCTCCGTGCAGCCTCTAGAACACGATGGGAGATGTTTTCTGTGCTGGCAAAGTTTCTCCTTGCCAGACAGAGTGGAAAAGCTTTTTGCTAAGATGTAGACGAGAAGAGAGGCTAAAGACGAAGGTACGGTGCTCTGCAGAGCTAAGCACCGCTCCGGGGCCTCTTTCGGCAGAAGGCGCACACCGCAGAGCACTGTGAGCGGCAGAATCGTCTTTGCGCGAAGAAGCAGCTTCTTCGTCTCCGGGAGCCGGAGAGAGCGGCAACTTCGCAAAGGTGATGAAACAAGCTGTACAACACTGCGATTGTGTGCGCAGCTTGCCAACTGAGAGAAAACAGTACCTGACCACTCTCCTGCCTTTTCTATTCACATGAACATTCGATTGCAAGCTGTTTTGGACAACTTTCTTTCTCTTCTTGCAAAACACTCGGCAGACCTCCGTGCAGCCTCTAGAACACGATGGGAGATGTTTTCTGTGCTGGCACAGTTTCTCCTTGCCAGACAGAGTGGAAAAGCTTTTTGCTAAGATGTAGACGAGAAGAGAGGCTAAAGACGAAGGTACGGTGCTCTGCAGAGCTAAGCACAGCTCCCGGGCCTCTTTCGGCAGAAGGCGCACACCGCAGAGCACAGTGAGCGGCAGAATCGTCTTTGCGCGAAGAAGCAGCTTCTTCGTCTCCGGGAGCCGGAGAGAGCGGCAACTTCGCAAAGGTGATGAAACAAGCTGTACAACACTGCGATTGTGTGCGCAGCTTGCCAACTGAGAGAAAACAGTACCTGACCACTCTCCTGCCTTTTCTATTCACATGAACATTCGATTGCAAGCTGTTTTGGACAACTTTCTTTCTCTTCTTGCAAAACACTCGGCAGACCTCCGTGCAGCTTCTAGAACACGATGGGAGATGTTTTCTGTGCTGGCACAGTTTCTCCTTGCCAGACAGAGTGGAAAAGCTTTTTGCTAAGATGTAGACGAGAAGAGAGGCTAAAGAAGCAGGTACGGTGCTCTGCAGAGCTAAGCACCGCTCCCGGACGTCTTTCGGCAGAAGGCGCACACCGCAGAGCACTGTGAGCGGCAGAATCGTCTTTGCGCGAAGAAGCAGCTTCTTCGTCTCCGGGAGCCGGAGAGAGCGGTAAGTTCGCAAAGGTGATAAAACAAGCTGTACAACACTGCGATTGTGTGCGCAGCTTGCCAACTGAGAGAAAACAGTACCAGACCACTCTCCTGCCTTTTCTATTCACATGAACATTCGATTGCAAGCTGTTTTGGACAACTTTCTTTCTCTTCTTGCAAAACACTCGGCAGACCTCCGTGCAGCCTCTAGAACACGATGGGAGATGTTTTCTGTGCTGGCACAGTTTCTCCTTGCCAGACAGAGTGGAAAAGCTTTTTGCTAAGATGTAGACGAGAAGAGAGGCTAAAGACGAAGGTACGGTGCTCTGCAGAGCTAAGCACCGCTCCCGGACGTCTTTCGGCAGAAGGCGCACACCGCAGAGCACTGTGAGCGGAAGAATCGTCTTTGCGCGAAGAAGCAGCTTCTTCGTCTCCGGGAGCCGGAGAGAGCGGCAGCTTCGCAAAGGTGATGAAACAAGCTGTACAACACTGCGATTGTGTGCGCAGCTTGCCAACTGAGAGAAAACAGTACCTGACCACTCTCCTGCCTTTTCTATTCACATGAACATTCGATTGCAAGCTGTTTTAGACAACTTTCTTTCGCTTCTTGCAAAACACTCGGCAGACCTCCGTGAGGCCTCTAGAAGACGATGGGAGATGTTTTCTGTGCTGGCACAGTTTCTCCTTGCCAGACAGAGTGGAAAAGCTTTTTGCTAAGATGTAGACGAGAAGCGTGGCTAAAGAAGCACGTATGGTACTCTGCAGAGCTAAGCATCGCTCCCGGACTTCTTTCGGCAGAAGGCGCACACCGCAGAGCACAGTGAGCGGCAGAATCGTCTTTGCGCGAAGAATCAGCTTCTTCGTCTCCGGGAGCCGGAGAGAGCGGCAACTTCGCAAAGGTGATGAAACAAGCTGTACAACACTGCGATTGTGTGCGCAGCTTGCCAACTGAGAGAAAACAGTACCTGACCACTCTCCTGCCTTTTCTATTCACATGAACATTCGATTGCAAGCTGTTTTGGACAACTTTCTTTCTCTTCTTGCAAAACACTCGGCAGACCTCCGTGCAGCTTCTAGAACACGATGGGAGATGTTTTGTGTGCTGGCACAGTTTCTCCTTGCCAGACAGAGTGGAAAAGCTTTTTGCTAAGATGTAGACGAGAAGAGAGGCTAAAGACGAAGGTACGGTGCTCTGCAGAGCTAAGCACCGCTCCCGTGCCTCTTTCGGCAGAAGGCGCACACCGCAGAGCACTGTGAGCGGCAGAATCGTCTTTGCGCGAAGAAGCAGCTTCTTCGTCTCCGGGAGCCGGAGAGAGCGGCAGCTTCGCAAAGGTGATGAAACAAGCTGTACAACACTGCGATTGTGTGCGCAGCTTGTCCAACTGAGAGAAAACAGTACCTGACCACTCTCCTGCCTTTTCTATTCACTTGAACATTCGATTGCAAGCTGTTTTGGACAACTTTCTTTCTCTTCTTGCAAAACACTCGGCAGACCTCCGTGCAGCCTCTAGAAGACGATGGGAGATGTTTTCTGTGCTGGCACAGTTTCTCCTTGCCAGACAGAGTGGAAAAGCTTTTTGCTAAGATGTAGACGAGAAGAGAGGCTAAAGAAGCAGGTACGGTGCTCTGCAGAGCTAAGCACAGCTCCCGGACCTCTTTCGGCAGAAGGCGCACACCGCAGAGCACTGTGAGCGGCAGAATCGTCTTTGCGCGAAGAAGCAGCTTCTTCGTCTCAGGGAGCCGGAGATAGCGGCAACTTCGCAAAGGTGATGAAACAAGCTGTACAACACTGCGATTGTGTGCGCAGCTTGCCAACTGAGAGAAAACAGTACCTGACCACTCTCCTGCCTTTTCTATTCACATGAACATTCGATTGCAAGCTGTTTTGGACAACTTTCTTTCTCTTCTTGCAAAACACTCGGCAGACCTCCGTGCAGCCTCTAGAACACGATGGGAGATGTTTTCTGTGCTGGCACAGTTTCTCCTTGCCAGACAGAGTGGAAAAGCTTTTTGCTAAGATGTAGACGAGAAGCGTGGCTAAAGAAGCACGTATGGTACTCTGCAGAGCTAAGCATCGCTCCCGGACTTCTTTCGGCAGAAGGCGCACACCGCAGAGCACAGTGAGCGGCAGAATCGTCTTTGCGCGAAGAAGCAGCTTCTTCGTCTCCGGGAGCCGGAGAGAGCGGCAACTTTGCAAAGGTGATGAAACAAGCTGTACAACACTGCGATTGTGTGAGCAGCTTGCCAAGTGAGAGAAAACAGTACCTGACCACTCTCCTGCCTTTTCTATTCACATGAACATTCGATTGCAAGCTGTTTTGGACAACTTTCCTTCTCTTCTTGCAAAACACTCGGCAGACCTCCGTGCAGCCTCTAGAACACGATGGGAGATGTTTTCTGTGCTGGCACAGTTTCTCCTTGCCAGACAGAGTGGAAAAGCTTTTTGCTAAGATGTAGACGAGAAGAGAGGCTAAAGAAGCAGGTATGGTGCTCTGCAGAGCTAAGCACCGCTCCCGGACGTCTTTCGGCAGAAGGCGCACACCGCAGAGCACTGTGAGCGGCAGAATCGTCTTTGCGCGAAGAAGCAGCTTCTTCGTCTCCGGGAGCCGGAGAGAGCGGCAACTTCGCAAAGGTGATGAAACAAGCTGTACAACACTGCGATTGTGTGCGCAGCTTGAAAACTGAGAGAAAACAGTACCTGACCACTCTCCTGCCTTTTCTATTCACATGAACATTCGATTGCAAGCTGTTTTGGACAACTTTCTTTCTCTTCTTGCAAAACACTCGGCAGACCTCCGTGCAGCCTCTAGAACACGATGGGAGATGTTTTCTGTGCTGGCACAGTTTCTCCTTGCCAGACAGAGTGGAAAAGCTTTTTGCTAAGATGTAGACGAGAAGAGAGGCTAAAGACGAAGGTACGGTGCTCTGCAGAGCTAAGCACCGCTCCCGGACCTCTTTCGGCAGAAGGCGCACACCGCAGAGCACTGTGAGCGGCAGAATCGTCTTTGCGCGAAGAAGCAGCTTCTTCGTCTCCGGGAGCCGGAGAGAGCGGCAACTTCGCAAAGGTGATGAAACAAGCTGTACAACACTGCGATTGTGTGCGCAGCTTGCCAACTGAGAGAAAACAGTACCTGACCACTCTCCTGCCTTTTCTATTCACATGAACATTCGATTGCAAGCTGTTTTGGACAACTTTCTTTCTCTTCTTGCAAAACACTCGGCAGACCTCCGTGCAGCTTCTAGAACACGATGGGAGATGTTTTGTGTGCTGGCACAGTTTCTCCTTGCCAGACAGAGTGGAAAAGCTTTTTGCTAAGATGTAGACGAGAAGAGAGGCTAAAGACGAAGGTACGGTGCTCTGCAGAGCTAGGCACCGCTCCCGGACCTCTTTCGGCAGAAGGCGCACACCGCAGAGCACTGTGAGCGGCAGAATCGTCTTTGCGCGAAGAAGCAGCTTCTTCGTCTCCGGGAGCCGGAGAGAGCGGTAAGTTCGCAAAGGTGATAAAACAAGCTGTACAACACTGCGATTGTGTGCGCAGCTTGCCAACTGAGAGAAAACAGTACCAGACCACTCTCCTGCCTTTTCTATTCACATGAACATTCGATTGCAAGCTGTTTTGGACAACTTTCCTTCTCTTCTTGCAAAACACTCGGCAGACCTCCGTGCAGCCTCTAGAACACGATGGGAGATGTTTTCTGTGCTGGCACAGTTTCTCCTTGCCAGACAGAGTGGAAAAGCTTTTTGCTAAGATGTAGACGAGAAGCGTGGCTAAAGAAGCACGTATGGTACTCTGCAGAGCTAAGCATCGCTCCCGGACTTCTTTCGGCAGAAGGCGCACACCGCAGAGCAGTGTGAGCGGCAGAATCGTCTTTGCGCGAAGAATCAGCTTCTTCGTCTCCGGGAGCCGGAGAGAGCGGCAACTTTGCAAAGGTGATGAAACAAGCTGTACAACACTGCGATTGTGTGAGCAGCTTGCCAAGTGAGAGAAAACAGTACCTGACCACTCTCCTGCCTTTTCTATTCACATGAACATTCGATTGCAAGCTGTTTTGGACAACTTTCCTTCTCTTCTTGCAAAACACTCGGCTGACCTCCGTGCAGCCTCTAGAACACGATGGGAGATGTTTTCTGTGCTGGCACAGTTTCTCCTTGCCAGACAGAGTGGAAAAGCTTTTTGCTAAGATGTAGACGAGAAGAGAGGCTAAAGAAGCAGGTATGGTGCTCTGCAGAGCTAAGCACCGCTCCCGGACGTCTTTCGGCAGAAGGCGCACACCGCAGAGCACTGTGAGCGGCAGAATCGTCTTTGCGCGAAGAAGCAGCTTCTTCGTCTCCGGGAGCCGGAGAGAGCGGCAACTTCGCAAAGGTGATGAAACAAGCTGTACAACACTGCGATTGTGTGCGCAGCTTGCCAACTGAGAGAAAACAGTACCTGACCACTCTCCTGCCTTTTCTATTCACATGAACATTCGATTGCAAGCTGTTTTGGACAACTTTCTTTCTCTTCTTGCAAAACACTCGGCAGACCTCCGTGCAGCCTCTAGAACACGATGGGAGATGTTTTCTGTGCTGGCACAGTTTCTCCTTGCCAGACAGAGTGGAAAAGCTTTTTGCTAAGATGTAGACGAGAAGAGAGGCTAAAGACGAAGGTACGGTGCTCTGCAGAGCTAAGCACCGCTCCCGGACCTCTTTCGGCAGAAGGCGCACACCGCAGAGCACTGTGAGCGGCAGAATCGTCTTTGCGCGAAGAAGCAGCTTCTTCGTCTCCGGGAGCCGGAGAGAGCGGCAACTTCGCAAAGGTGATGAAACAAGCTGTACAACACTGCGATTGTGTGCGCAGCTTGCCAACTGAGAGAAAACAGTACCTGACCACTCTCCTGCCTTTTCTATTCACATGAACATTCGATTGCAAGCTGTTTTGGACAACTTTCTTTCTCTTCTTGCAAAACACTCGGTAGACCTCCGTGCAGCTTCTAGAAGACGATGGGAGATGTTTTCTGTGCTGGCACAGTTTCTCCTTGCCAGACAGAGTGGAAAAGCTTTTTGCTAAGATGTAGACGAGAAGAGAGGCTGAAGACGAAGGTACGGTGCTCTGCAGAGCTAAGCACCGCTCCCGGACGTCTTTCGGCAGAAGGCGCACACCGCAGAGCACTGTGAGCGGCAGAATCGTCTTTGCGCGAAGAAGCAGCTTCTTCGTCTCCGGGAGCCGGAGAGAGCGGCAGCTTCGCAAATATGATGAAACAAGCTGTACAACACTGCGATTGTGTGCGCAGCTTGCCAACTGAGAGAAAACAGTACCAGACCACTCTCCTGCCTTTTCTATTCACATGAACATTCGATTGCAAGCTGTTTTGGACAACTTTCTTTCTCTTCTTGCAAAACACTCGGCAGACCTCCGTGCAGCCTCTAGAACACGATGGGAGATGTTTTCTGTGCTGGCACAGTTTCTCCTTGCCAGACAGAGTGGAAAAGCTTTTTGCTAAGATGTAGACAAGAAGAGAGGCTAAAGACGAAGGTACGGTGCTCTGCAGAGCTAAGCACAGCTCCCGTGCCTCTTTCGGCAGAAGGCGCACACCGAAGAGCACTGTGAGCGGCAGAATCGTCTTTGCGCGAAGAAGCAGCTTCTTCGTCTCCGGGAGCCGGAGAGAGCGGCAACTTCGCAAAGGTGATGAAACAAGCTGTACAACACTGCGATTGTGTGCGCAGCTTGCCAACTGAGAGAAAACAGTACCTGACCACTCTCCTGCCTTTTCTATTCACATGAACATTGGATTGCAAGCTGTTTTGGACAACTTTCTTTCTCTTCTTGCAAAACACTCGGCAGACCTCCGTGCAGCCTCTAGAACACGATGGGAGATGTTTTCTGTGCTGGCACAGTTTCTCCTTGCCAGACAGAGTGGAAAAGCTTTTTGCTAAGATGTAGACGAGAAGAGAGGCTAAAGAAGCAGGTACGGTGCTGTGCAGAGCTAAGCACAGCTCCCGGGCCTCTTTCGGCAGAAGGCGCACACCGCAGAGCACTGTGAGCGGCAGAATCGTCTTTGCGCGAAGAAGCAGCTTCTTCGTCTCCGGGAGCCGGAGTGAGCGGCAACTTCGCAAAGGTGATGAAACAAGCTGTACAACACTGCGATTGTGTGAGCAGCTTGCCAAGTGAGAGAAAACAGTACCTGACCACACTCCTGCCTTTTCTATTCACATGAACATTCGATTGCAAGCTGTTTTGGACAACTTTCCTTCTCTTCTTGCAAAACACTCGGCAGACCTCCGTGCAGCCTCTAGAACACGATGGGAGATGTTTTCTGTGCTGGCACAGTTTCTCCTTGCCAGACAGAGTGGAAAAGCTTTTTGCTAAGATGTAGACGAGAAGAGAGGCTAAAGAAGCAGGTATGGTGCTCTGCAGAGCTAAGCACCGCTCCCGGACGTCTTTCTGCAGAAGGCGCACACCGCAGAGCACTGTGAGCGGCAGAATCGTCTTTGCGCGAAGAAGCAGCTTCTTCGTCTCCGGGAGCCGGAGAGAGCGGCAACTTGGCAAAGGTGATGAAACAAGCTGTACAACACTGCGATTGTGTGCGCAGCTTGCCAACTGAGAGAAAACAGTACCTGACCACTCTCCTGCCTTTTCTATTCACATGAACATTCGATTGCAAGCTGTTTTGGACAACTTTCTTTCTCTTCTTGCAAAACACTCGGCAGACCTCCGTGCAGCCTCTAGAACGCGATAGGAGATGTTTTCTGTGCTGGCACAGTTTCTCCTTGCCAGACAGAGTGGAAAAGCTTTTTGCTAAGATGTAGACGAGAAGAGAGGCTAAAGACGAAGGTACGGTGCTCTGCAGAGCTAAGCACCGCTCCCGGACGTCTTTCGGCAGAAGGCGCACACCGCAGAGCACTGTGAGCGGCAGAATCGTCTTTGCGCGAAGAAGCAGCTTCTTCGTCTCCGGGAGCCGGAGAGAGCGGCAGCTTCGCAAATATGATGAAACAAGCTGTACAACACTGCGATTGTGTGCGCAGCTTGCCAACTGAGAGAAAACAGTACCTGACCACTCTCCCGCCTTTTCTATTCACATGAACATTCGATTGCAAGCTGTTTTGGACAACTTTCTTTCTCTTCTTGCAAAACACTCGGCAGACCTCCGTGCAGCCTCTAGAACACGATGGGAGATGTTTTCTGTGCAGGCACAGTTTCTCCTTGCCAGACAGAGTGGAAAAGCTTTTTGCTAAGATGTAGACGAGAAGAGAGGCTAAAGACGAAGGTTCGGTGCTCTGCAGAGCTAAGCACCGCTCCCGGACCTCTTTCGGCAGAAGGCGCACACCGCAGAGCACTGTGAGCGGCAGAATCGTCTTTGCGCGAAGAAGCAGCTTCTTCGTCTCCGGGAGCCGGAGAGAGCGGCAACTTCGCAAAGGTGATGAAACAAGCTGTACAACACTGCGATTGTGTGCGCAGCTTGCCAACTGAGAGAAAACAGTACCTGACCACTCTCCTGCCTTTTCTATTCACATGAACATTCGATTGCAAGCTGTTTTGGACAACTTTCCTTCTCTTCTTGCAAAACACTCGGCAGACCTCCGTGCAGCCTCTAGAACACGATGGGAGATGTTTTCTGTGCTGGCACAGTTTCTCCTTGCCAGACAGAGTGGAAAAGCTTTTTGCTAAGATGTAGACGAGAAGAGAGGCTAAAGACGAAGGTACGGTGCTCTGCAGAGCTAAGCACCGCTCCCGGACGTCTTTCGGCAGAAGGCGCACACCGCAGAGCACTGTGAGCGGCAGAATCGTCTTTGCGCGAAGAAGCAGCTTCTTCGTCTCCGGGAGCCGGAGAGAGCGGTAAGTTCGCAAAGGTGATAAAACAAGCTGTACAACACTGCGATTGTGTGCGCAGCTTGCCAACTGAGAGAAAACAGTACCAGACCACTCTCCTGCCTTTTCTATTCACATGAACATTCGATTGCAAGCTGTTTTGGACAACTTTCTTTCTCGTCTTGCAAAACACTCGGCAGACCTCCGTGCAGCCTCTAGAACACGATGGGAGATGTTTTCTGTGCTGGCACAGTTTCTCCTTGCCAGACAGAGTGGAAAAGCTTTTTGCTAAGATGTAGACGAGAAGCGAGGCTAAAGAAGCACGTATGGTACTCTGCAGAGCTAAGCACCGCTCCCGGACGTCTTTCGGCAGAAGGCGCACACCGCAGAGCACAGTGAGCGGCAGAATCGTCTTTGCGCGAAGAAGCAGCTTCTTCGTCTCCGGGAGCCGGAGAGAGCGGCAGCTTCGCAAAGGTGATGAAACAAGCTGTACAACACTGCGATTGTGTGCGCAGCTTGCCAACTGAGAGAAAACAGTACCTGACCACTCTCCTGCCTTTTCTATTCACTTGAACATTCGATTGCAAGCTGTTTTGGACAACTTTCTTTCTCTTCTTGCAAAACACTCGGCAGACCTCCGTGCAGCCTCTAGAAGACGATGGGAGATGTTTTCTGTTCTGGCACAGTTTCTCCTTGCCAGACAGAGTGGAAAAGCTTTTTGCTAAGATGTAGACGAGAAGCGTGGCTAAAGAAGCACGTATGGTACTCTGCAGAGCTAAGCATCGCTCCCGGACTTCTTTCGGCAGAAGGCGCACACCGCAGAGCACAGTGAGCGGCAGAATCGTCTTTGCGCGAAGAAGCAGCTTCTTCGTCTCCGGGAGCCGGAGAGAGCGGCAACTTGGCAAAGGTGATGAAACAAGCTGTACAACACTGCGATTGTGTGCGCAGCTTGCCAACTGAGAGAAAACAGTACCTTACCACTCTCCTGCCTTTTCTATTCACATGAACATTCGATTGCAAGCTGTTTTGGACAACTTTCTTTCTCTTCTTGCAAAACACTCGGCAGACCTCCGTGCAGCTTCTAGAACACGATGGGAGATGTTTTCTGTGCTGGCAAAGTTTCTCCTTGCCAGACAGAGTGGAAAAGCTTTTTGCTAAGATGTAGACGAGAAGAGAGGCTAAAGACGAAGGTACGGTGCTCTGCAGAGCTAAGCACCGCTCCCGGACCTCTTTCGGCAGAAGGCGCACACCGCAGAGCACAGTGAGCGGCAGAATCGTCTTTGCGCGAAGAAGCAGCTTCTTCGTCTCCGGGAGCCGGAGAGAGCGGCAACTTCGCAAAGGTGATGAAACAAGCTGTACAACACTGCGATTGTGTGCGCAGCTTGCCAACTGAGAGAAAACAGTACCTGACCACTCTCCTGCCTTTTCTATTCACATGAACATTCGATTGCAAGCTGTTTTGGACAACTTTCTTTCTCTTCTTGCAAAACACTCGGCAGACCTCCGGGCAGCCTCTAGAACACGATGGGAGATGTTTTCTGTGCTGGCACAGTTTCTCCTTGCCAGACAGAGTGGAAAAGCTTTTTGCTAAGATGTAGACGAGAAGCGTGGCTAAAGAAGCACGTATGGTACTCTGCAGAGCTAAGCATCGCTCCCGGACTTCTTTCGGCAGAAGGCGCACACCGCAGAGCACAGTGAGCGGCAGAATCGTCTTTGCGCGAAGAAGCAGTTTCTTCGTCTCCGGGAGCCGGAGAGAGCGGCAACTTTGCAAAGGTGATGAAACAAGCTGTACAACACTGCGATTGTGTGAGCAGCTTGCCAAGTGAGAGAAAACAGTACCTGACCACTCTCCTGCCTTTTCTATTCACATGAACATTCGATTGCAAGCTGTTTTGGACAACTTTCTTTCTCTTCTTGCAAAACACTCGGCAGACCTCCGTGCAGCCTCTAGAACACGATGGGAGATGTTTTTTGTGCTGGCAAAGTTTCTCCTTGCCAGACAGAGTGGAAAAGCTTTTTGCTAAGATGTAGACGAGAAGAGAGGCTAAAGACGAAGGTACGGTGCTCTGCAGAGCTAAGCACCGCTCCCGTGCCTCTTTCGGCAGAAGGCGCACACCGCAGAGCACTGTGAGCGGCAGAATCGTCTTTGCGCGAAGAAGCAGCTTCTTCGTCTCCGGGAGCCGGAGAGAGCGGCAACTTCGCAAAGGTGATGAAACAAGCTGTACAACACTGCGATTGTGTGCGCAGCTTGCCAACTGAGAGAAAACAGTACCTGACCACTCTCCTGCCTTTTCTATTCACATGAACATTCGATTGCAAGCTGTTTTGGACAACTTTCTTTCTCTTCTTGCAAAACACTCGGCAGACCTCCGTGCAGCCTCTAGAAGACGATGGGAGATGTTTTCTGTGCTGGCACAGTTTCTCCTTGCCAGACAGAGTGGAAAAGCTTTTTGCTAAGATGTAGACGAGAAGAGAGGCTAAAGAAGCAGGTACGGTGCTCTGCAGAGCTAAGCACAGCTCCCGGACCTCTTTCGGCAGAAGGCGCACACCGCAGAGCACTGTGAGCGGCAGAATCGTCTTTGCGCGAAGAAGCAGCTTCTTCGTCTCCGGGAGCCGGAGAGAGCGGCAGCTTCGCAAAGGTGATGAAACAAGCTGTACAACACTGCGATTGTGTGCGCAGCTTGCCAACTGAGAGAAAACAGTACCTGACCACTCTCCTGCCTTTTCTATTCACATGAACATTCGATTGCAAGCTGTTTTGGACAACTTTCTTTCTCTTCTTGCAAAACACTCGGCAGACCTCCGTGCAGCCTCTAGAAGACGATGGGAGATGTTTTCTGTGCTGGCACAGTTTCTCCTTGCCAGACAGAGTGGAAAAGGTTTTTGCTAAGATGTAGACGAGAAGAGAGGCTAAAGAAGCAGGTACGGTGCTCTGCAGAGCTAAGCACCGCTCCCGGACCTCTTTCGGCAGAAGGCGCACACCGCAGAGCACTGTGAGCGGCAGAATCGTCTTTGCGCGAAGAAGCAGCTTCTTCGTCTCCGGGAGCCGGAGAGAGCGGCAACTTCGCAAAGGTGATGAAACAAGCTGTACAACACTGCGATTGTGTGCGCAGCTTGCCAACTGAGAGAAAACAGTACCTGACCACTCTCCTGCCTTTTCTATTCACATGAACATTCGATTGCAAGCTGTTTTGGACAACTTTCTTTCTCTTCTTGCAAAACACTAGGCAGACCTCCGGGCAGCCTCTAGAACACGATGGGAGATGTTTTCTGTGCTGGCACAGTTTCTCCTTGCCAGACAGAGTGGAAAAGCTTTTTGCTAAGATGTAGACGAGAAGCGTGGCTAAAGAAGCACGTATGGTACTCTGCAGAGCTAAGCATCGCTCCCGGACTTCTTTCGGCAGAAGGCGCACACCGCAGAGCACAGTGAGCGGCAGAATCGTCTTTGCGCGAAGAAGCAGCTTCTTCGTCTCCGGGAGCCGGAGAGAGCGGCAACTTTGCAAAGGTGATGAAACAAGCTGTACAACACTGCGATTGTGTGAGCAGCTTGCCAACTGAGAGAAAACAGTACCTGACCACTCTCCTGCCTTTTCTATTCACATGAACATTCGATTGCAAGCTGTTTTGGACAACTTTCTTTCTCTTCTTGCAAAACACTCGGCAGACCTCCGTGCAGCCTCTAGAACACGATGGGAGATGTTTTTTGTGCTGGCAAAGTTTCTCCTTGCCAGACAGAGTGGAAAAGCTTTTTGCTAAGATGTAGACGAGAAGAGAGGCTAAAGACGAAGGTACGGTGCTCTGCAGAGCTAAGCACCGCTCCCGTGCCTCTTTCGGCAGAAGGCGCACACCGCAGAGCACTGTGAGCGGCAGAATCGTCTTTGCGCGAAGAAGCAGCTTCTTCGTCTCCGGGAGCCGGAGAGAGCGGCAACTTCGCAAAGGTGATGAAACAAGCTGTACAACACTGCGATTGTGTGCGCAGCTTGCCAACTGAGAGAAAACAGTACCTGACCACTCTCCTGCCTTTTCTATTCACATGAACATTCGATTGCAAGCTGTTTTGGACAACTTTCTTTCTCTTCTTGCAAAACACTCGGCAGACCTCCGTGCAGCCTCTAGAAGACGATGGGAGATGTTTTCTGTGCTGGCACAGTTTCTCCTTGCCAGACAGAGTGGAAAAGCTTTTTGCTAAGATGTAGACGAGAAGAGAGGCTAAAGAAGCAGGTACGGTGCTCTGCAGAGCTAAGCACAGCTCCCGTGCCTCTTTCGGCAGAAGGCGCACACCGCAGAGCACTGTGAGCGGCAGAATCGTCTTTGCGCGAAGAAGCAGCTTCTTCGTCTCCGGGAGCCGGAGAGAGCGGCAACTTCGCAAAGGTGATGAAACCAGCTGTACAACACTGCGATTGTGTGCGCAGCTTGCCAACTGAGAGAAAACAGTACCTGACCACTCTCCTGCCTTTTCTATTCACATGAACATTCGATTGCAAGCTGTTTTGGACAACTTTCTTTCTCTTCTTGCAAAACACTCGGCAGACCTCCGTGCAGCCTCTAGAACACGATGGGAGATGTTTTCTGTGCTGGCACAGTTTCTCCTTGCCAGACAGAGTGGAAAAGCTTTTTGCTAAGATGTAGACGAGAAGCGTGGCTAAAGAAGCACGTATGGTACTCTGCAGAGCTAAGCATCGCTCCCGGACTTCTTTCGGCAGAAGGCGCACACCGCAGAGCACAGTGAGCGGCAGAATCGTCTTTGCGCGAAGAAGCAGCTTCTTCGTCTCCGGGAGCCGGAGAGAGCGGCAACTTTGCAAAGGTGATGAAACAAGCTGTACAACACTGCGATTGTGTGAGCAGCTTGCCAAGTGAGAGAAAACAGTACCTGACCACTCTCCTGCCTTTTCTATTCACATGAACATTCGATTGCAAGCTGTTTTGGACAACTTTCCTTCTCTTCTTGCAAAACACTCGGCAGACCTCCGTGCAGCCTCTAGAACACGATGGGAGATGTTTTCTGTGCTGGCACAGTTTCTCCTTGCCAGACAGAGTGGAAAAGCTTTTTGCTAAGATGTAGACGAGAAGAGAGGCTAAAGACGAAGGTACGGTGCTCTGCGGAGCTAAGCACCGCTCCCGGACCTCTTTCGGCAGAAGGCGCACACCGCAGAGCACTGTGAGCGGCAGAATCGTCTTTGCGCGAAGAAGCAGCTTCTTCGTCTCCGGGAGCCGGAGAGAGCGGCAACTTCGCAAAGGTGATGAAACAAGCTGTACAACACTGCGATTGTGTGCGCAGCTTGCCAACTGAGAGAAAACAGTACCTGACCACTCTCCTGCCTTTTCTATTCACATGAACATTCGATTGCAAGCTGTTTTGGACAACTTTCTTTCTCTTCTTGCAAAACACTCGGCAGACCTCCGTGCAGCTTCTAGAACACGATGGGTGATGTTTTTTGTGCTGGCACAGTTTCTCCTTGCCAGACAGAGTGGAAAAACTTTTTGCTAAGATGTAGACGAGAAGAGAGGCTAAAGACGAAGGTACGGTGCTCTGCAGAGCTAAGCACCGCTCCCGTGCCTCTTTCGGCAGAAGGCGCACACCGCAGAGCACTGTGAGCGGCAGAATCGTCTTTGCGCGAAGAAGCAGCTTCTTCGTCTCCGGGAGCCGGAGAGAGCGGTAAGTTCGCAAAGGTGATAAAACAAGCTGTACAACACTGCGATTGTGTGCGCAGCTTGCCAACTGAGAGAAAACAGTACCTGACCACTCTCCTGCCTTTTCTATTCACATGAACATTCGATTGCAAGCTGTTTTGGACAACTTTCTTTCTCTTCTTGCAAAACACTCGGCAGACCTCCGTGCAGCCTCTAGAACACGATGGGAGATGTTTTCTGTGCTGGCACAGTTTCTCCTTGCCAGACAGAGTGGAAAAGCTTTTTGCTAAGATGTAGACGAGAAGCGTGGCTAAAGAAGCACGTATGGTACTCTGCAGAGCTAAGCATCGCTCCCGGACTTCTTTCGGCAGAAGGCGCACACCGCAGAGCACAGTGAGCGGCAGAATCGTCTTTGCGCGAAGAATCAGCTTCTTCGTCTCCGGGAGCCGGAGAGAGCGGCAGCTTTGCAAAGGTGATGAAACAAGCTGTACAACACTGCGATTGTGTGAGCAGCTTGCCAAGTGAGAGAAAACAGTACCTGACCACTCTCCTGCCTTTTCTATTCACATGAACATTCGATTGCAAGCTGTTTTTGACAACTTTCCTTCTCTTCTTGCAAAACACTCGGCAGACCTCCGTGCAGCCTCTAGAACACGATGGGAGATGTTTTCTGTGCTGGCACAGTTTCTCCTTGCCAGACAGAGTGGAAAAGCTTTTTGCTAAGATGTAGACGAGAAGAGAGGCTAAAGAAGCAGGTATGGTGCTCTGCAGAGCTAAGCACCGCTCCCGGACGTCTTTCGGCAGAAGGCGCACACCGCAGAGCACTGTGAGCGGCAGAATCGTCTTTGCGCGAAGAAGCAGCTTCTTCGTCTCCGGGAGCCGGAGAGAGCGGCAGCTTCGCAAAGGTGATGAAACAAGCTGTACAACACTGCGATTGTGTGCGCAGCTTGCCAACTGAGAGAAAACAGTACCTGACCACTCTCCCGCCTTTTCTATTCACATGAACATTCGATTGCAAGCTGTTTTGGACAACTTTCTTTCTCTTCTTGCAAAACACTCGGCAGACCTCCGTGCAGCCTCTAGAACACGATGGGAGATGTTTTCTGTGCAGGCACAGTTTCTCCTTGCCAGACAGAGTGGAAAAGCTTTTTGCTAAGATGTAGACGAGAAGAGAGGCTAAAGACGAAGGTTCGGTGCTCTGCAGAGCTAAGCACCGCTCCCGGACCTCTTTCGGCAGAAGGCGCACACCGCAGAGCACTGTGAGCGGCAGAATCGTCTTTGCGCGAAGAAGCAGCTTCTTCGTCTCCGGGAGCCGGAGAGAGCGGCAAGTTCGCAAAGGTGATGAAACAAGCTGTACAACACTGCGATTGTGTGCGCAGCTTGCCAACTGAGAGAAAACAGTACCTGACCACTCTCCTGCCTTTTCTATTCACATGAACATTCGATTGCAAGCTGTTTTGGACAACTTTCCTTCTCTTCTTGCAAAACACTCGGCAGACCTCCGTGCAGCCTCTAGAACACGATGGGAGATGTTTTCTGTGCTGGCACAGTTTCTCCTTGCCAGACAGAGTGGAAAAGCTTTTTGCTAAGATGTAGACGAGAAGAGAGGCTAAAGACGAAGGTACGGTGCTCTGCAGAGCTAAGCACCGCTCCCGGACGTCTTTCGGCAGAAGGCGCACACCGCAGAGCACTGTGAGCGGCAGAATCGTCTTTGCGCGAAGAAGCAGCTTCTTCGTCTCCGGGAGCCGGAGAGAGCGGCAACTTCGCAAAGGTGATAAAACAAGCTGTACAACACTGCGATTGTGTGCGCAGCTTGCCAACTGAGAGAAAACAGTACCAGACCACTCTCCTGCCTTTTCTATTCACATGAACATTCGATTGCAAGCTGTTTTGGACAACTTTCTTTCTCGTCTTGCAAAACACTCGGCAGACCTCCGTGCAGCCTCTAGAACACGATGGGAGATGTTTTCTGTGCTGGCACAGTTTCTCCTTGCCAGACAGAGTGGAAAAGCTTTTTGCTAAGATGTAGACGAGAAGCGAGGCTAAAGAAGCACGTATGGTACTCTGCAGAGCTAAGCACCGCTCCCGGACGTCTTTCGGCAGAAGGCGCACACCGCAGAGCACAGTGAGCGGCAGAATCGTCTTTGCGCGAAGAAGCAGCTTCTTCGTCTCCGGGAGCCGGAGAGAGCGGCAGCTTCGCAAAGGTGATGAAACAAGCTGTACAACACTGCGATTGTGTGCGCAGCTTGCCAACTGAGAGAAAACAGTACCTGACCACTCTCCTGCCTTTTCTATTCACTTGAACATTCGATTGCAAGCTGTTTTGGACAACTTTCTTTCTCTTCTTGCAAAACACTCGGCAGACCTCCGTGCAGCCTCTAGAAGACGATGGGAGATGTTTTCTGTTCTGGCACAGTTTCTCCTTGCCAGACAGAGTGGAAAAGCTTTTTGCTAAGATGTAGACGAGAAGCGTGGCTAAAGAAGCACGTATGGTACTCTGCAGAGCTAAGCATCGCTCCCGGACTTCTTTCGGCAGAAGGCGCACACCGCAGAGCACAGTGAGCGGCAGAATCGTCTTTGCGCGAAGAAGCAGCTTCTTCGTCTCCGGGAGCCGGAGAGAGCGGCAACTTCGCAAAGGTGATGAAACAAGCTGTACAACACTGCGATTGTGTGCGCAGCTTGCCAACTGAGAGAAAACAGTACCTTACCACTCTCCTGCCTTTTCTATTCACATGAACATTCGATTGCAAGCTGTTTTGGACAACTTTCTTTCTCTTCTTGCAAAACACTCGGCAGACCTCCGTGCAGCCTCTAGAACACGATGGGAGATGTTTTCTGTGCTGGCAAAGTTTCTCCTTGCCAGACAGAGTGGAAAAGCTTTTTGCTAAGATGTAGACGAGAAGAGAGGCTAAAGACGAAGGTACGGTGCTCTGCAGAGCTAAGCACCGCTCCCGGACCTCTTTCGGCAGAAGGCGCACACCGCACAGCACAGTGAGCGGCAGAATCGTCTTTGCGCGAAGAAGCAGCTTCTTCGTCTCCGGGAGCCGGAGAGAGCGGCAACTTCGCAAAGGTGATGAAACAAGCTGTACAACACTGCGATTGTGTGCGCAGCTTGCCAACTGAGAGAAAACAGTACCTGACCACTCTCCTGCCTTTTCTATTCACATGAACATTCGATTGCAAGCTGTTTTGGACAACTTTCTTTCTCTTCTTGCAAAACACTCGGCAGACCTCCGGGCAGCCTCTAGAACACGATGGGAGATGTTTTCTGTGCTGGCACAGTTTCTCCTTGCCAGACAGAGTGGAAAAGCTTTTTGCTAAGATGTAGACGAGAAGCGTGGCTAAAGAAGCACGTATGGTACTCTGCAGAGCTAAGCATCGCTCCCGGACTTCTTTCGGCAGAAGGCGCACACCGCAGAGCACAGTGAGCGGCAGAATCGTCTTTGCGCGAAGAAGCAGCTTCTTCGTCTCCGGGAGCCGGAGAGAGCGGCAACTTTGCAAAGGTGATGAAACAAGCTGTACAACACTGCGATTGTGTGAGCAGCTTGCCAAGTGAGAGAAAACAGTACCTGACCACTCTCCTGCCTTTTCTATTCACATGAACATTCGATTGCAAGCTGTTTTGGACAACTTTCTTTCTCTTCTTGCAAAACACTCGGCAGACCTCCGTGCAGCCTCTAGAACACGATGGGAGATGTTTTTTGTGCTGGCAAAGTTTCTCCTTGCCAGACAGAGTGGAAAAGCTTTTTGCTAAGATGTAGACGAGAAGAGAGGCTAAAGACGAAGGTACGGTGCTCTGCAGAGCTAAGCACCGCTCCCGTGCCTCTTTCGGCAGAAGGCGCACACCGCAGAGCACTGTGAGCGGCAGAATCGTCTTTGCGCGAAGAAGCAGCTTCTTCGTCTCCGGGAGCCGGAGAGAGCGGCAACTTCGCAAAGGTGATGAAACAAGCTGTACAACACTGCGATTGTGTGCGCAGCTTGCCAACTGAGAGAAAACAGTACCTGACCACTCTCCTGCCTTTTCTATTCACATGAACATTCGATTGCAAGCTGTTTTGGACAACTTTCTTTCTCTTCTTGCAAAACACTCGGCAGACCTCCGTGCAGCCTCTAGAAGACGATGGGAGATGTTTTCTGTGCTGGCACAGTTTCTCCTTGCCAGACAGAGTGGAAAAGCTTTTTGCTAAGATGTAGACGAGAAGAGAGGCTAAAGAAGCAGGTACGGTGCTCTGCAGAGCTAAGCACAGCTCCCGGACCTCTTTCGGCAGAAGGCGCACACCGCAGAGCACTGTGAGCGGCAGAATCGTCTTTGCGCGAAGAAGCAGCTTCTTCGTCTCCGGGAGCCGGAGAGAGCGGCAGCTTCGCAAAGGTGATGAAACAAGCTGTACAACACTGCGATTGTGTGCGCAGCTTGCCAACTGAGAGAAAACAGTACCTGACCACTCTCCTGCCTTTTCTATTCACATGAACATTCGATTGCAAGCTGTTTTGGACAACTTTCTTTCTCTTCTTGCAAAACACTCGGCAGACCTCCGTGCAGCCTCTAGAAGACGATGGGAGATGTTTTCTGTGCTGGCACAGTTTCTCCTTGCCAGACAGAGTGGAAAAGGTTTTTGCTAAGATGTAGACGAGAAGAGAGGCTAAAGAAGCAGGTACGGTGCTCTGCAGAGCTAAGCACCGCTCCCGGACCTCTTTCGGCAGAAGGCGCACACCGCAGAGCACTGTGAGCGGCAGAATCGTCTTTGCGCGAAGAAGCAGCTTCTTCGTCTCCGGGAGCCGGAGAGAGCGGCAACTTCGCAAAGGTGATGAAACAAGCTGTACAACACTGCGATTGTGTGCGCAGCTTGCCAACTGAGAGAAAACAGTACCTGACCACTCTCCTGCCTTTTCTATTCACATGAACATTCGATTGCAAGCTGTTTTGGACAACTTTCTTTCTCTTCTTGCAAAACACTCGGCAGACCTCCGGGCAGCCTCTAGAACACGATGGGAGATGTTTTCTGTGCTGGCACAGTTTCTCCTTGCCAGACAGAGTGGAAAAGCTTTTTGCTAAGATGTAGACGAGAAGCGAGGCTAAAGAAGCACGTATGGTACTCTGCAGAGCTAAGCATCGCTCCAGGACTTCTTTCGGCAGAAGGCGCACACCGCAGAGCACAGTGAGCGGCAGAATCGTCTTTGCGCGAAGAAGCAGCTTCTTCGTCTCCGGGAGCCGGAGAGAGCGGCAACTTTGCAAAGGTGATGAAACAAGCTGTACAACACTGCGATTGTGTGAGCAGCTTGCCAACTGAGAGAAAACAGTACCTGACCACTCTCCTGCCTTTTCTATTCACATGAACATTCGATTGCAAGCTGTTTTGGACAACTTTCTTTCTCTTCTTGCAAAACACTCGGCAGACCTCCGTGCAGCCTCTAGAACACGATGGGAGATGTTTTTTGTGCTGGCAAAGTTTCTCCTTGCCAGACAGAGTGGAAAAGCTTTTTGCTAAGATGTAGACGAGAAGAGAGGCTAAAGACGAAGGTACGGTGCTCTGCAGAGCTAAGCACCGCTCCCGTGCCTCTTTCGGCAGAAGGCGCACACCGCAGAGCACTGTGAGCGGCAGAATCGTCTTTGCGCGAAGAAGCAGCTTCTTCGTCTCCGGGAGCCGGAGAGAGCGGCAACTTCGCAAAGGTGATGAAACAAGCTGTACAACACTGCGATTGTGTGCGCAGCTTGCCAACTGAGAGAAAACAGTACCTGACCACTCTCCTGCCTTTTCTATTCACATGAACATTCGATTGCAAGCTGTTTTGGACAACTTTCTTTCTCTTCTTGCAAAACACTCGGCAGACCTCCGTGCAGCCTCTAGAAGACGATGGGAGATGTTTTCTGTGCTGGCACAGTTTCTCCTTGCCAGACAGAGTGGAAAAGCTTTTTGCTAAGATGTAGACGAGAAGAGAGGCTAAAGAAGCAGGTACGGTGCTCTGCAGAGCTAAGCACAGCTCCCGTGCCTCTTTCGGCAGAAGGCGCACACCGCAGAGCACAGTGAGCGGCAGAATCGTCTTTGCGCGAAGAAGCAGCTTCTTCGTCTCCGGGAGCCGGAGAGAGCGGCAACTTCGCAAAGGTGATGAAACAAGCTGTACAACACTGCGATTGTGTGCGCAGCTTGCCAACTGAGAGAAAACAGTACCTGACCACTCTCCTGCCTTTTCTATTCACATGAACATTCGATTGCAAGCTGTTTTGGACAACTTTCTTTCTCTTCTTGCAAAACACTCGGCAGACCTCCGTGCAGCCTCTAGAACACGATGGGAGATGTTTTCTGTGCTGGCACAGTTTCTCCTTGCCAGACAGAGTGGAAAAGCTTTTTGCTAAGATGTAGACGAGAAGCGTGGCTAAAGAAGCACGTATGGTACTCTGCAGAGCTAAGCATCGCTCCCGGACTTCTTTCGGCAGAAGGCGCACACCGCAGAGCACAGTGAGCGGCAGAATCGTCTTTGCGCGAAGAAGCAGCTTCTTCGTCTCCGGGAGCCGGAGAGAGCGGCAACTTTGCAAAGGTGATGAAACAAGCTGTACAACACTGCGATTGTGTGAGCAGCTTGCCAAGTGAGAGAAAACAGTACCTGACCACTCTCCTGCCTTTTCTATTCACATGAACATTCGATTGCAAGCTGTTTTGGACAACTTTCCTTCTCTTCTTGCAAAACACTCGGCAGACCTCCGTGCAGCCTCTAGAACACGATGGGAGATGTTTTCTGTGCTGGCACAGTTTCTCCTTGCCAGACAGAGTGGAAAAGCTTTTTGCTAAGATGTAGACGAGAAGAGAGGCTAAAGAAGCAGGTATGGTGCTCTGCAGAGCTAAGCACCGCTCCCGGACGTCTTTCGGCAGAAGGCGCACACCGCAGAGCACTGTGAGCGGCAGAATCGTCTTTGCGCGAAGAAGCAGCTTCTTCGTCTCCGGGAGCCGGAGAGAGCGGCAACTTGGCAAAGGTGATGAAACAAGCTGTACAACACTGCGATTGTGTGCGCAGCTTGCCAACTGAGAGAAAACAGTACCTGACCACTCTCCTGCCTTTTCTATTCACATGAACATTCGATTGCAAGCTGTTTTGGACAACTTTCTTTCTCTTCTTGCAAAACACTCGGCAGACCTCCGTGCAGCCTCTAGAACACGATGGGAGATGTTTTCTGTGCTGGCACAGTTTCTCCTTGCCAGACAGAGTGGAAAAGCTTTTTGCTAAGATGTAGACGAGAAGAGAGGCTAAAGACGAAGGTACGGTGCTCTGCGGAGCTAAGCACCGCTCCCGGACCTCTTTCGGCAGAAGGCGCACACCGCAGAGCACTGTGAGCGGCAGAATCGTCTTTGCGCGAAGAAGCAGCTTCTTCGTCTCCGGGAGCCGGAGAGAGCGGCAACTTCGCAAAGGTGATGAAACAAGCTGTACAACACTGCGATTGTGTGCGCAGCTTGCCAACTGAGAGAAAACAGTACCTGACCACTCTCCTGCCTTTTCTATTCACATGAACATTCGATTGCAAGCTGTTTTGGACAACTTTCTTTCTCTTCTTGCAAAACACTCGGCAGACCTCCGTGCAGCTTCTAGAACACGATGGGTGATGTTTTTTGTGCTGGCACAGTTTCTCCTTGCCAGACAGAGTGGAAAAACTTTTTGCTAAGATGTAGACGAGAAGAGAGGCTAAAGACGAAGGTACGGTGCTCTGCAGAGCTAAGCACCGCTCCCGTGCCTCTTTCGGCAGAAGGCGCACACCGCAGAGCACTGTGAGCGGCAGAATCGTCTTTGCGCGAAGAAGCAGCTTCTTCGTCTCCGGGAGCCGGAGAGAGCGGTAAGTTCGCAAAGGTGATAAAACAAGCTGTACAACACTGCGATTGTGTGCGCAGCTTGCCAACTGAGAGAAAACAGTACCTGACCACTCTCCTGCCTTTTCTATTCACATGAACATTCGATTGCAAGCTGTTTTGGACAACTTTCTTTCTCTTCTTGCAAAACACTCGGCAGACCTCCGTGCAGCCTCTAGAACACGATGGGAGATGTTTTCTGTGCTGGCACAGTTTCTCCTTGCCAGACAGAGTGGAAAAGCTTTTTGCTAAGATGTAGACGAGAAGCGTGGCTAAAGAAGCACGTATGGTACTCTGCAGAGCTAAGCATCGCTCCCGGACTTCTTTCGGCAGAAGGCGCACACCGCAGAGCACAGTGAGCGGCAGAATCGTCTTTGCGCGAAGAATCAGCTTCTTCGTCTCCGGGAGCCGGAGAGAGCGGCAGCTTTGCAAAGGTGATGAAACAAGCTGTACAACACTGCGATTGTGTGAGCAGCTTGCCAAGTGAGAGAAAACAGTACCTGACCACTCTCCTGCCTTTTCTATTCACATGAACATTCGATTGCAAGCTGTTTTGGACAACTTTCCTTCTCTTCTTGCAAAACACTCGGCAGACCTCCGTGCAGCCTCTAGAACACGATGGGAGATGTTTTCTGTGCTGGCACAGTTTCTCCTTGCCAGACAGAGTGGAAAAGCTTTTTGCTAAGATGTAGACGAGAAGAGAGGCTAAAGAAGCAGGTATGGTGCTCTGCAGAGCTAAGCACCGCTCCCGGACGTCTTTCGGCAGAAGGCGCACACCGCAGAGCACTGTGAGCGGCAGAATCGTCTTTGCGCGAAGAAGCAGCTTCTTCGTCTCCGGGAGCCGGAGAGAGCGGCAACTTCGCAAAGGTGATGAAACAAGCTGTACAACACTGCGATTGTGTGCGCAGCTTGCCAAGTGAGAGAAAACAGTACCTGACCACTCTCCTGCCTTTTCTATTGACATGAACATTCGATTGCAAGCTGTTTTGGACAACTTTCTTTCTCTTCTTGCAAAACACTCGGCAGACCTCCGTGCAGCCTCTAGAACACGATGGGAGATGTTTTCTGTGCTGGCACAGTTTCTCCTTGCCAGACAGAGTGGAAAAGCTTTTTGCTAAGATGTAGACGAGAAGAGAGGCTAAAGACGAAGGTACGGTGCTCTGCAGAGCTAAGCACCGCTCCCGGACGTCTTTCGGCAGAAGGCGCACACCGCAGAGCACAGTGAGCGGCAGAATCGTCTTTGCGCGAAGAAGCAGCTTCTTCGTCTCCGGGAGCCGGAGAGAGCGGCAGCTTCGCAAAGGTGATGAAACAAGCTGTACAACACTGCGATTGTGTGCGCAGCTTGCCAACTGAGAGAAAACAGTACCTGACCACTCTCCTGCCTTTTCTATTCACATGAACATTCGATTGCAAGCTGTTTTGGACAACTTTCTTTCTCTTCTTGCAAAACACTCGGCAGACCTCCGTGCAGCCTCTAGAACACGATGGGAGATGTTTTCTGTGCTGGCACAGTTTCTCCTTGCCAGACAGAGTGGAAAAGCTTTTTGCTAAGATGTAGACGAGAAGAGAGGCTAAAGACGAAGGTACGGTGCTCTGCAGAGCTAAGCACCGCTCCCGGACCTCTTTCGGCAGAAGGCGCACACCGCAGAGCACTGTGAGCGGCAGAATCGTCTTTGCGCGAAGAAGCAGCTTCTTCGTCTCCGGGAGCCGGAGAGAGCGGCAACTTCGCAATTTGATGAAACAAGCTGTACAACACTGCGATTGTGTGCGCAGCTTGCCAACTGAGAGAAAACAGTACCTGACCACTCTCCTGCCTTTTCTATTCACATGAACATTCGATTGCAAGCTGTTTTGGACAACTTTCTTTCTCTTCTTGCAAAACACTCGGCAGACCTCCGTGCAGCTTCTAGAACACGATGGGAGATGTTTTCTGTGCTGGCACAGTTTCTCCTTGCCAGACAGAGTGGAAAAGCTTTTTGCTAAGATGTAGACGAGAAGAGAGGCTAAAGACGAAGGTACGGTGCTCTGCAGAGCTAAGCACCGCTCCCGGACGTCTTTCGGCAGAAGGCGCACACCGCAGAGCACTGTGAGCGGCAGAATCGTCTTTGCGCGAAGAAGCAGCTTCTTCGTCTCCGGGAGCCGGAGAGAGCGGTAATTTCGCAAAGGTGATAAAACAAGCTGTACAACACTGCGATTGTGTGCGCAGCTTGCCAACTGAGAGAAAACAGTACCAGACCACTCTCCTGCCTTTTCTATTCACATGAACATTCGATTGCAAGCTGTTTTGGACAACTTTCTTTCTCTTCTTGCAAAACACTCGGCAGACCTCCGTGCAGCCTCTAGAACACGATGGGAGATGTTTTCTGTGCTGGCACAGTTTCTCCTTGCCAGACAGAGTGGAAAAGCTTTTTGCTAAGATGTAGACAAGAAGAGAGGCTAAAGAAGCAGGTACGGAGCTCTGCAGAGCTAAGCACAGCTCCCGTGCCTCTTTCGGCAGAAGGCGCACACCGAAGAGCACTGTGAGCGGCAGAATCGTCTTTGCGCGAAGAAGCAGCTTCTTCGTCTCCGGGAGCCGGAGAGAGCGGCAACTTCGCAAAGGTGATGAAACAAGCTGTACAACACTGCGATTGTGTGCGCAGCTTGCCAACTGAGAGAAAACAGTACCTGACCACTCTCCTGCCTTTTCTATTCACATGAACATTCGATTGCAAGCTGTTTTGGACAACTTTCTTTCTCTTCTTGCAAAACACTCGGCAGACCTCCGTGCAGCCTCTAGAACACGATGGGAGATGTTTTCTGTGCTGGCAAAGTTTCTCCTTGCCAGACAGAGTGGAAAAGCTTTTTGCTAAGATGTAGACGAGAAGAGAGGCTAAAGACGAAGGTACGGTGCTCTGCAGAGCTAAGCACCGCTCCCGGACGTCTTTCGGCAGAAGGCGCACACCGCAGAGCACTGTGAGCGGCAGAATCGTCTTTGCGCGAAGAAGCAGCTTCTTCGTCTCCGGCAGCCGGAGAGAGCGGCAACTTGGCAAAGGTGATGAAACAAGCTGTACAACACTGCGATTGTGTGCGCAGCTTGCCAACTGAGAGAAAACAGTACCTGACCACTCTCCTGCCTTTTCTATTCACATGAACATTCGATTGCAAGCTGTTTTGGACAACTTTCTTTCTCTTCTTGCAAAACACTCGGCAGACCTCCGTGCAGCCTCTAGAACACGATGGGAGATGTTTTCTGTGCTGGCACAGTTTCTCCTTGCCAGACAGAGTGGAAAAGCTTTTTGCTAAGATGTAGACGAGAAGAGAGGCTAAAGAAGCAGGTACGGTGCTCTGCAGAGCTAAGCACAGCTCCCGGGCCTCTTTCGGCAGAAGGCGCACACCGCAGAGCACTGTGAGCGGCAGAATCGTCTTTGCGCGAAGAAGCAGCTTCTTCGTCTCCGGGAGCCGGAGTGAGCGGCAACTTCGTAAAGGTGATGAAACAAGCTGTACAACACTGCGATTGTGTGCGCAGCTTGCCAAGTGAGAGAAAACAGTACCTTACCACTCTCCTGCCTTTTCTATTCACATGAACATTCGATTGGAAGCTGTTTTGGACAACTTTCTTTCTCTTCTTGCAAAACACTCGGCAGACCTCCGTGCAGCCTCTAGAACACGATGGGAGATGTTTTCTGTGCTGGCACAGTTTCTCCTTGCCAGACAGAGTGGAAAAGCTTTTTGCTAAGATGTAGACGAGAAGCGTGGCTAAAGAAGCACGTATGGTACTCTGCAGAGCTAAGCATCGCTCCCGGACTTCTTTCGGCAGAAGGCGCACACCGCAGAGCACAGTGAGCGGCAGAATCGTCTTTGCGCGAAGAAGCAGCTTCTTTGTCTCCGGGAGCCGGAGAGAGCGGCAACTTTGCAAAGGTGATGAAACAAGCTGTACAACACTGCGATTGTGTGAGCAGCTTGCCAAGTGAGAGAAAACAGTACCTGACCACTCTCCTGCCTTTTCTATTCACATGAACATTCGATTGCAAGCTGTTTTGGACAACTTTCCTTCTCTTCTTGCAAAACACTCGGCAGACCTCCGTGCAGCCTCTAGAAGACGATGGGAGATGTTTTCTGTGCTGGCACAGTTTCTCCTTGCCAGACAGAGTGGAAAAGCTTTTTGCTAAGATGTAGACGAGAAGAGAGGCTAAAGAAGCAGGTATGGTGCTCTGCAGAGCTAAGCACCTCTCCCGGACGTCTTTCTGCAGAGGCGCACACCGCAGAGCACTGTGAGCGGCAGAATCGTCTTTGCGCGAAGAAGCAGCTTCTTCGTCTCCGGGAGCCGGAGAGAGCGGCAACTTGGCAAAGGTGATGAAACAAGCTGTACAACACTGCGATTGTGTGCGCAGCTTGCCAAGTGAGAGAAAACAGTACCTGACCACTCTCCTGCCTTTTCTATTCACATGAACATTCGATTGCAAGCTGTTTTGGACAACTTTCTTTCTCTTCTTGCAAAACACTCGGCAGACCTCCGTGCAGCCTCTAGAACGCGATAGGAGATGTTTTCTGTGCTGGCACAGTTTCTCCTTGCCAGACAGAGTGGAAAAGCTTTTTGCTAAGATGTAGACGAGAAGAGAGGCTAAAGACGAAGGTACGGTGCTCTGCAGAGCTAAGCACCGCTCCCGGACGTCTTTCGGCAGAAGGCGCACACCGCAGAGCACTGTGAGCGGCAGAATCGTCTTTGCGCGAAGAAGCAGCTTCTTCGTCTCCGGGAGCCGGAGAGAGCGGCAGCTTCGCAAATATGATGAAACAAGCTGTACAACACTGCGATTGTGTGCGCAGCTTGCCAACTGAGAGAAAACAGTACCTGACCACTCTCCTGCCTTTTCTATTCACATGAACATTCGATTGCAAGCTGTTTTGGACAACTTTCCTTCTCTTCTTGCAAAACACTCGGCAGACCTCCGTGCAGCCTCTAGAACACGATGGGAGATGTTTTCTGTGCTGGCACAGTTTCTCCTTGCCAGACAGAGTCGAAAAGCTTTTTGCTAAGATGTAGACGAGAAGAGAGGCTAAAGACGAAGGTACGGTGCTCTGCAGAGCTAAGCACCGCTCCCGGACCTCTTTCGGCAGAAGGCGCACACCGCAGAGCACTGTGAGCGGCAGAATCGTCTTTGCGCGAAGAAGCAGCTTCTTCGTCTCCGGGAGCCGGAGAGAGCGGCAACTTGGCAAAGGTGATGAAACAAGCTGTACAACACTGCGATTGTGTGCGCAGCTTGCCAACTGAGAGAAAACAGTACCTGACCACTCTCCTGCCTTTTCTATTCACATGAACATTCGATTGCAAGCTGTTTTGGACAACTTTCCTTCTCTTCTTGCAAAACACTCGGCAGACCTCCGTGCAGCTTCTAGAAGACGATGGGAGATGTTTTCTGTGCTGGCACAGTTTCTCCTTGCCAGACAGAGTGGAAAAGCTTTTTGCTAAGATGTAGACGAGAAGAGAGGCTAAAGACAAAGGTACGGTGCTCTGCAGAGCTAAGCACCGCTCCCGGACGTCTTTCGGCAGAAGGCGCACACCGCAGAGCACTGTGAGCGGCAGAATCGTCTTTGCGCGAAGAAGCAGCTTCTTCGTCTCCGGGAGCCGGAGAGAGCGGTAAGTTCGCAAAGGTGATAAAACAAGCTGTACAACACTGCGATTGTGTGCGCAGCTTGCCAAGTGAGAGAAAACAGTACCAGACCACTCTCCTGCCTTTTCTATTCACATGAACATTCGATTGCAAGCTGTTTTGGACAACTTTCTTTCTCGTCTTGCAAAACACTCGGCAGACCTCCGTGCAGCCTCTAGAACACGATGGGAGATGTTTTCTGTGCTGGCACAGTTTCTCCTTGCCAGACAGAGTGGAAAAGCTTTTTGCTAAGATGTAGACGAGAAGAGAGGCTAAAGAAGCAGGTACGGTGCTCTGCAGAGCTAAGCACAACTCCCGTGCCTCTTTCGGCAGAAGGCGCACACCGCAGAGCACTGTGAGCGGCAGAATCGTCTTTGCGCGAAGAAGCAGCTTCTTCGTCTCCGGGAGCCGGAGAGAGCGGCAGTTTCGCAAAGGTGATGAAACTTGCTGTACAACACTGCGATTGTGTGCGCAGCTTGGCAACTGAGAGAAAACAGTACCTGACCACTCTCCTGCCTTTTCTATTCACATGAACATTCGATTGCAAGCTGTTTTGGACAACTTTCTTTCTCTTCTTGCAAAACACTCGGCAGACCTCCGTGCAGCCTCTAGAACACGATGGGAGATGTTTTCTGTGCTGGCACAGTTTCTCCTTGCCAGACAGAGTGGAAAAGCTTTTTGCTAAGATGTAGACGAGAAGAGAGGCTAAAGACGAAGGTACGGTGCTCTGCAGAGCTAAGCACCGCTCCCGTGCGTCTTTCGGCAGATGGCGCACACCGCAGAGCACAGTGAGCGGCAGAATCGTCTTTGCGCGAAGAAGCAGCTTCTTCGTCTCCGGGAGCCGGAGAGAGCGGCAACTTCGCAAAGGTGATGAAACAAGCTGTACAACACTGCGATTGTGTGAGCAGCTTGCCAAGTTTGAGAAAACAGTACCTGACCACTCTCCTGCCTTTTCTATTCACATGAACATTCGATTGCAAGCTGTTTTGGACAACTTTCCTTCTCTTCTTGCAAAACACTCGGCAGACCTCCGTGCGGCCTCTAGAACACGATGGGAGATGTTTTCTGTGCTGGCACAGTTTCTCCTTGCCAGACAGAGTGGAAAAGCTTTTTGCTAAGATGTAGACGAGAAGCGAGGCTAAAGAAGCACGTATGGTGCTCTGCAGAGCTAAGCACCGCTCCCGGACGTCTTTCGGCAGAAGGCGCACACTGCAGAGCACTGTGAGCGGCAGAATCGTCTTTGCGCGAAGAAGCAGCTTCTTCGTCTCCGGGAGCCGGAGAGAGCGGCAACTTCGCAAAGGTGATGAAACAAGCTGTACAACACTGCGATTGTGTGCGCAGCTTGCCAACTGAGAGAAAACAGTACCTGACCACTCTCCTGCCTTTTCTATTCACATGAACATTCGATTGCAAGCTGTTTTGGACAACTTTCTTTCTCTTCTTGCAAAACACTCGGCAGACCTCCGTGCAGCCTCTAGAACACGATGGGAGATGTTTTCTGTGCTGGCACAGTTTGTCCTTGCCAGACAGAGTGGAAAAGCTTTTTGCTAAGATGTAGACGAGAAGCGAGGCTAAAGAAGCACGTATGGTACTCTGCAGAGCTAAGCACCGCTCCCGGACGTCTTTCGGCAGAAGGCGCACACCGCAGAGCACAGTGAGCGGCAGAATCGTCTTTGCGCGAAGAAGCAGCTTCTTCGTCTCCGGGAGCCGGAGAGAGCGGCAACTTCGCAAAGGTGATGAAATAAGCTGTACAACACTGCGATTGTGTGCGCAGCTTGCCAAGTGAGAGAAAATAGTACCTGACCACTCTCCTGCCTTTTCTATTCACATGAACATTCGATTGCAAGCTGTTTTGGACAACTTTCTTTCTCTTCTTGCAAAACACTCGGCAGACCTCCGTGCAGCCTCTAGAACACGATGGGAGATGTTTTTTGTGCTGGCAAAGTTTCTCCTTGCCAGACAGAGTGGAAAAGCTTTTTGCTAAGATGTAGACGAGAAGAGAGGCTAAAGACGAAGGTACGGTGCTCTGCAGAGCTAAGCACCGCTCCCGGACGTCTTTCGGCAGAAGGCGCACACCGCAGAGCACTGTGAGCGGCAGAATCGTCTTTGCGCGAAGAAGCAGCTTCTTCGTCTCCGGGAGCCGGAGAGAGCGGCAGCTTCGCAAAGGTGATGAAACAAGCTGTACAACACTGCGATTGTGTGCGCAGCTTGCCAACTGAGAGAAAACAGTACCTGACCACTCTCCTGCCTTTTCTATTCACTTGAACATTCGATTGCAAGCTGTTTTGGACAACTTTCTTTCTCTTCTTGCAAAACACTCGGCAGACCTCCGTGCAGCCTCTAGAAGACGATGGGAGATGTTTTCTGTTCTGGCACAGTTTCTCCTTGCCAGACAGAGTGGAAAAGCTTTTTGCTAAGATGTAGACGAGAAGCGTGGCTAAAGAAGCACGTATGGTACTCTGCAGAGCTAAGCACCGCTCCCGGACTTCTTTCGGCAGAAGGCGCACACCGCAGAGCACAGTGAGCGGCAGAATCGTCTTTGCGCGAAGAAGCAGCTTCTTCGTCTCCGGGAGCCGGAGAGAGCGGCAACTTCGCAAAGGTGATGAAACAAGCTGTACAACACTGCGATTGTGTGCGCAGCTTGCCAACTGAGAGAAAACAGTACCTGACCACTCTCCTGCCTTTTCTATTCACATGAACATTCGATTGCAAGCTGTTTTGGACAACTTTCTTTCTCTTCTTGCAAAACACTCGGCAGACCTCCGTGCAGCCTCTAGAACACGATGGGAGATGTTTTCTGTGCTGGCAAAGTTTCTCCTTGCCAGACAGAGTGGAAAAGCTTTTTGCTAGATGTAGACGAGAAGAGAGGCTAAAGACGAAGGTACGGTGCTCTGCAGAGCTAAGCACCGCTCCCGGACCTCTTTCGGCAGAAGGCGCACACCGCAGAGCACTGTGAGCGGCAGAATCGTCTTTGCGCGAAGAAGCAGCTTCTTCGTCTCCGGGAGCCGGAGAGAGCGGCAGCTTCGCAAAGGTGATGAAACAAGCTGTACAACACTGCGATTGTGTGCGCAGCTTGCCAACTGAGAGAAAACAGTACCTGACCACTCTCCTGCCTTTTCTATTCACATGAACATTCGATTGCAAGCTGTTTTGGACAACTTTCTTTCTCTTCTTGCAAAACACTCGGCAGACCTCCGTGCAGCCTCTAGAAGACGATGGGAGATGTTTTTTGTGCTGGCAAAGTTTCTCCTTGCCAGACAGAGTGGAAAAGGTTTTTGCTAAGATGTAGACGAGAAGAGAGGCTAAAGAAGCAGGTACGGTGCTCTGCAGAGCTAAGCACAGCTCCCGGACCTCTTTCGGCAGAAGGCGCACACCGCAGAGCACTGTGAGCGGCAGAATCGTCTTTGCGCGAAGAAGCAGCTTCTTCGTCTCCGGGAGCCGGAGAGAGCGGCAACTTCGCAAAGGTGATGAAACAAGCTGTACAACACTGCGATTGTGTGCGCAGCTTGCCAAGTGAGAGAAAACAGTACCTGACCACTCTCCTGCCTTTTCTATTCACATGAACATTCGATTGCAAGCTGTGTTGGACAACTTTCTTTCTCTTCTTGCAAAACACTCGGCAGACCTCCGTGCAGCCTCTAGAAGACGATGGGAGATGTTTTCTGTGCTGGCACAGTTTCTCCTTGCCAGACAGAGTGGAAAAGCTTTCTGCTAAGATGTAGACGAGAAGCGTGGCTAAAGAAGCACGTATGGTACTCTGCAGAGCTAAGCATCGCTCCCGGACTTCTTTCGGCAGAAGGCGCACACCGCAGAGCACAGTGAGCGGCAGAATCGTCTTTGCGCGAAGAATCAGCTTCTTCGTCTCCGGGAGCCGGAGAGAGCGGCAACTTTGCAAAGGTGATGAAACAAGCTGTACAACACTGCGATTGTGTGAGCAGCTTGCCAAGTGAGAGAAAACAGTACCTGACCACTCTCCTGCCTTTTCTATTCACATGAACATTCGATTGCAAGCTGTTTTGGACAACTTTCCTTCTCTTCTTGCAAAACACTCGGCAGACCTCCGTGCAGCCTCTAGAACACGATGGGAGATGTTTTCTGTGCTGGCACAGTTTCTCCTTGCCAGACAGAGTGGAAAAGCTTTTTGCTAAGATGTAGAGGAGAAGAGAGGCTAAAGAAGCAGGTATGGTGCTCTGCAGAGCTAAGCACCGCTCCCGGGCCTCTTTCGGCAGAAGGCGCACACCGCAGAGCACTGTGAGCGGCAGAATCGTCTTTGCGCGAAGAAGCAGCTTCTTCGTCTCCGGGAGCCGGAGAGAGCGGCAACTTCGCAAAGGTGATGAAACAAGCTGTACAACACTGCGATTGTGTGCGCAGCTTGCCAACTGAGAGAAAACAGTACCTGACCACTCTCCTGCCTTTTCTATTCACATGAACATTCGATTGCAAGCTGTTTTGGACAACTTTCTTTCTCTTCTTGCAAAACACTCGGCAGACCTCCGTGCAGCCTCTAGAACACGATGGGAGATGTTTTCTGTGCTGGCACAGTTTCTCCTTGCCAGACAGAGTGGAAAAGCTTTTTGCTAAGATGTAGACGAGAAGCGTGGCTAAAGAAGCACGTATGGTACTCTGCAGAGCTAAGCATCGCTCCCGGACCTCTTTCGGCAGAAGGCGCACACCGCAGAGCACAGTGAGCGGCAGAATCGTCTTTGCGCGAAGAAGCAGCTTCTTCGTCTCCGGGAGCCGGACAGAGCGGCAACTTTGCAAAGGTGATGAAACAAGCTGTACAACACTGCGATTGTGTGAGCAGCTTGCCAAGTGAGAGAAAACAGTACCTGACCACTCTCCTGCCTTTTCTATTCACATGAACATTCGATTGCAAGCTGTTTTGGACAACTTTCCTTCTCTTCTTGCAAAACACTCGGCAGACCTCCGTGCAGCCTCTAGAACACGATGGGAGATGTTTTCTGTGCTGGCACAGTTTCTCCTTGCCAGACAGAGTGGAAAAGCTTTTTGCTAAGATGTAGACGAGAAGAGAGGCTAAAGACGAAGGTACGGTGCTCTGCAGAGCTAAGCACCGCTCCCAAACGTCTTTCGGCAGAAGGCGCACACCGCAGAGCACAGTGAGCGGCAGAATCGCCTTTGCGCGAAGAAGCAGCTTCTTCGTCTCCGGGAGCCGGAGAGAGCGGCAGCTTCCCAAAGGTGATGAAACAAGCTGTACAACACTGCGATTGTGTGCGCAGCTTGCCAACTGAGAGAAAACAGTACCTGACCACTCTCCTGCCTTTTCTATTCACATGAACATTCGATTGCAAGCTGTTTTGGACAACTTTCTTTCTCTTCTTACAAAACACTCGGCAGACCTCCGTGCAGCCTCTAGAACACGATGGGAGATGTTTTCTGTGCTGGCAAAGTTTCTCCTTGCCAGACAGAGTGGAAAAGCTTTTTGCTAAGATGTAGACGAGAAGAGAGGCTAAAGACGAAGGTACGGTGCTCTGCAGAGCTAAGCACCGCTCCCGGACGTCTTTCGGCAGAAGGCGCACACCGCAGAGCACAGTGAGCGGCAGAATCGTCTTTGCGCGAAGAAGCAGCTTCTTCGTCTCCGGGAGCCGGAGAGAGCGGCAGCTTCGCAAAGGTGATGAAACAAGCTGTACAACACTGCGATTGTGTGCGCAGCTTGCCAACTGAGAGAAAACAGTACCTGACCACTCTCCTGCCTTTTCTATTCACATGAACATTCGATTGCAAGCTGTTTTGGACAACTTTCTTTCTCTTCTTGCAAAACACTCGGCAGACCTCCGTGCAGCCTCTAGAAGACGATGGGAGATGTTTTCTGTGCTGGCACAGTTTCTCCTTGCCAGACAGAGTGGAAAAGCTTTTTGCTAAGATGTAGACGAGAAGAGAGGCTAAAGACGAAGGTACGGTGCTCTGCAGAGCTAAGCACCGCTCCCGGACCTCTTTCGGCAGAAGGCGCACACCGCAGAGCACTGTGAGCGGCAGAATCGTCTTTGCGCGAAGAAGCAGCTTCTTCGTCTCCGGGAGCCGGAGAGAGCGGCAACTTCGCAAAGGTGATGAAACAAGCTGTACAACACTGCGATTGTGTGCGCAGCTTGCCAAGTGAGAGAAAACAGTACCTGAGCACTCTCCTGCCTTTTCTATTCACATGAACATTCGATTGCAAGCTGTTTTGGACAACTTTCTTTCTCTTCTTGCAAAACACTCGGCAGACCTCCGTGCAGCTTCTAGAACACGATGGGAGATGTTTTCTGTGCTGGCACAGTTTCTCCTTGCCAGACAGAGTGGAAAAGCTTTTTGCTAAGATGTAGACGAGAAGAGAGGCTAAAGACGAAGGTACGGTGCTCTGCAGAGCTAAGCACCGCTCCCGGACGTCTTTCGGCAGAAGGCGCACACCGCAGAGCACAGTGAGCGGCAGAATCGTCTTTGCGCGAAGAAGCAGCTTCTTCGTCTCCGGGAGCCGGAGAGAGCGGTAAGTTCGCAAAGGTGATAAAACAAGCTGTACAACACTGCGATTGTGTGCGCAGCTTGCCAACTGAGAGAAAACAGTACCTGACCACTCTCCTGCCTTTTCTATTCACATGAACATTCGATTGCAAGCTGTTTTGGACAACTTTCTTTCTCTTCTTGCAAAACACTCGGCAGACCTCCGTGCAGCCTCTAGAACACGATGGGAGATGTTTTCTGTGCTGGCACAGTTTCTCCTTGCCAGACAGAGTGGAAAAGCTTTTTGCTAAGATGTAGACGAGAAGAGAGGCTAAAGACGAGGGTACGGTGCTCTGCAGAGCTAAGCACAGCTCCCGGACCTCTTTCGGCAGAAGGCGCACACCGAAGAGCACTGTGAGCGGCAGAATCGTCTTTGCGCGAAGAAGCAGCTTCTTCGTCTCCGGGAGCCGGAGAGAGCGGCAACTTCGCAAAGGTGATGAAACAAGCTGTACAACACTGCGATTGTGTGCGCAGCTTGCCAACTGAGAGAAAACAGTACCTGACCACTCTCCTGCCTTTTCTATTCACATGAACATTCGATTGCAAGCTGTTTTGGACAACTTTCTTTCTCTTCTTGCAAAACACTCGGCAGACCTCCGTGCAGCCTCTAGAACACGATGGGAGATGTTTTCTGTGCTGGCACAGTTTCTCCTTGCTTGACAGAGTGGAAAAGCTTTTTGCTAAGATGTAGACGAGAAGAGAGGCTAAAGACGAAGGTACGGTGCTCTGCAGAGCTAAGCACCGCTCCCGGACGTCTTTCGGCAGAAGGCGCACACCGCAGAGCACTGTGAGCGGCAGAATCGTCTTTGCGCGAAGAAGCAGCTTCTTCGTCTCCGGGAGCCGGAGAGAGCGGTAAGTTCGCAAAGGTGATGAAACAAGCTGTACAACACTGCGATTGTGTGCGCAGCTTGCCAACTGAGAGAAAACAGTACCTGACCACTCTCCTGCCTTTTCTATTCACATGAACATTCGATTGCAAGCTGTTTTGGACAACTTTCTTTCTCTTCTTGCAAAACACTCGGCAGACCTCCGTGCAGCCTCTAGAACACGATGGGAGATGTTTTCTGTGCTGGCACAGTTTCTCCTTGCCAGACAGAGTGGAAAAGCTTTTTGCTAAGATGTAGACGAGAAGAGAGGCTAAAGAAGCAGGTACGGTGCTCTGCAGAGCTAAGCACAGCTCCCGTGCCTCTTTCGGCAGAAGGCGCACACCGCAGAGCACAGTGAGCGGCAGAATCGTCTTTGCGCGAAGAAGCAGCTTCTTCGTCTCCGGGAGCCGGAGAGAGCGGCAACTTCGCAAAGGTGATGAAATAAGCTGTACAACACTGCGATTGTGTGCGCAGCTTGCCAAGTGAGAGAAAATAGTACCTGACCACTCTCCTGCCTTTTCTATTCACATGAACATTCGATTGCAAGCTGTTTTGGACAACTTTCTTTCTCTTCTTGCAAAACACTCGGCAGACCTCCGTGCAGCCTCTAGAACACGATGGGAGATGTTTTTTGTGCTGGCAAAGTTTCTCCTTGCCAGACAGAGTGGAAAAGCTTTTTGCTAAGATGTAGACGAGAAGAGAGGCTAAAGACGAAGGTACGGTGCTCTGCAGAGCTAAGCACCGCTCCCGGACGTCTTTCGGCAGAAGGCGCACATCGCAGAGCACTGTGAGCGGCAGAATCGTCTTTGCGCGAAGAAGCAGCTTCTTCGTCTCCGGGAGCCGGAGAGAGCGGCAGCTTCGCAAAGGTGATGAAACAAGCTGTACAACACTGCGATTGTGTGCGCAGCTTGCCAACTGAGAGAAAACAGTACCTGACCACTCTACTGCCTTTTCTATTCACTTGAACATTCGATTGCAAGCTGTTTTGGACAACTTTCTTTCTCTTCTTGCAAAACACTCGGCAGACCTCCGTGCAGCCTCTAGAAGACGATGGGAGATGTTTTCTGTTCTGGCACAGTTTCTCCTTGCCAGACAGAGTGGAAAAGCTTTTTGCTAAGATGTAGACGAGAAGCGTGGCTAAAGAAGCACGTATGGTACTCTGCAGAGCTAAGCACCGCTCCCGGACTTCTTTCGGCAGAAGGCGCACACCGCAGAGCACTGTGAGCGGCAGAATCGTCTTTGCGCGAAGAAGCAGCTTCTTCGTCTCCGGGAGCCGGAGAGAGCGGCAGCTTCGCAAAGGTGATGAAACAAGCTGTACAACACTGCGATTGTGTGCGCAGCTTGCCAACTGAGAGAAAACAGTACCTGACCACTCTCCTGCCTTTTCTATTCACATGAACATTCGATTGCAAGCTGTTTTGGACAACTTTCTTTCTCTTCTTGCAAAACACTCGGCAGACCTCCGTGCAGCCTCTAGAAGACGATGGGAGATGTTTTCTGTGCTGGCAAAGTTTCTCCTTGCCAGACAGAGTGGAAAAGGTTTTTGCTAAGATGTAGACGAGAAGAGAGGCTAAAGAAGCAGGTACGGTGCTCTGCAGAGCTAAGCACAGCTCCCGGACCTCTTTCGGCAGAAGGCGCACACCGCAGAGCACTGTGAGCGGCAGAATCGTCTTTGCGCGAAGAAGCAGCTTCTTCGTCTCCGGGAGCCGGAGAGAGCGGCAACTTCGCAAAGGTTATGAAACAAGCTGTACAACACTGCGATTGTGTGCGCAGCTTGCCAAGTGAGAGAAAACAGTACCTGACCACTCTCCTGCCTTTTCTATTCACATGAACATTCGATTGCAAGCTGTTTTGGACAACTTTCTTTCTCTTCTTGCAAAACACTCGGCAGACCTCCGTGCAGCCTCTAGAAGACGATGGGAGATGTTTTCAGTGCTGGCACAGTTTCTCCTTGCCAGACAGAGTGGAAAAGCTTTCTGCTAAGATGTAGACGAGAAGCGTGGCTAAAGAAGCACGTATGGTACTCTGCAGAGCTAAGCATCGCTCCCGGACTTCTTTCGGCAGAAGGCGCACACCGCAGAGCACAGTGAGCGGCAGAATCGTCTTTGCGCGAAGAATCAGCTTCTTCGTCTCCGGGAGCCGGAGAGAGCGGCAACTTTGCAAAGGTGATGAAACAAGCTGTACAACACTGCGATTGTGTGAGCAGCTTGCCAAGTGAGAGAAAACAGTACCTGACCACTCTCCTGCCTTTTCTATTCACATGAACATTCGATTGCAAGCTGTTTTGGACAACTTTCCTTCTCTTCTTGCAAAACACTCGGCAGACCTCCGTGCAGCCTCTAGAACACGATGGGAGATGTTTTCTGTGCTGGCACAGTTTCTCCTTGCCAGACAGAGTGGAAAAGCTTTTTGCTAAGATGTAGAGGAGAAGAGAGGCTAAAGAAGCAGGTATGGTGCTCTGCAGAGCTAAGCACCGCTCCCGGGCCTCTTTCGGCAGAAGGCGCACACCGCAGAGCACTGTGAGCGGCAGAATCGTCTTTGCGCGAAGAAGCAGCTTCTTCGTCTCCGGGAGCCGGAGAGAGCGGCAACTTCGCAAAGGTGATGAAACAAGCTGTACAACACTGCGATTGTGTGCGCAGCTTGCCAACTGAGAGAAAACAGTACCTGACCACTCTCCTGCCTTTTCTATTCACATGAACATTCGATTGCAAGCTGTTTTGGACAACTTTCTTTCTCTTCTTGCAAAACACTCGGCAGACCTCCGTGCAGCCTCTAGAACACGATGGGAGATGTTTTCTGTGCTGGCACAGTTTCTCCTTGCCAGACAGAGTGGAAAAGCTTTTTGCTAAGATGTAGACGAGAAGCGTGGCTAAAGAAGCACGTATGGTACTCTGCAGAGCTAAGCATCGCTCCCGGACCTCTTTCGGCAGAAGGCGCACACCGCAGAGCACAGTGAGCGGCAGAATCGTCTTTGCGCGAAGAAGCAGCTTCTTCGTCTCCGGGAGCCGGACAGAGCGGCAACTTTGCAAAGGTGATGAAACAAGCTGTACAACACTGCGATTGTGTGAGCAGCTTGCCAAGTGAGAGAAAACAGTACCTGACCACTCTCCTGCCTTTTCTATTCACATGAACATTCGATTGCAAGCTGTTTTGGACAACTTTCCTTCTCTTCTTGCAAAACACTCGGCAGACCTCCGTGCAGCCTCTAGAACACGATGGGAGATGTTTTCTGTGCTGGCACAGTTTCTCCTTGCCAGACAGAGTGGAAAAGCTTTTTGCTAAGATGTAGACGAGAAGAGAGGCTAAAGACGAAGGTACGGTGCTCTGCAGAGCTAAGCACCGCTCCCAAACGTCTTTCGGCAGAAGGCGCACACCGCAGAGCACAGTGAGCGGCAGAATCGTCTTTGCGCGAAGAAGCAGCTTCTTCGTCTCCGGGAGCCGGAGAGAGCGGCAGCTTCCCAAAGGTGATGAAACAAGCTGTACAACACTGCGATTGTGTGCGCAGCTTGCCAACTGAGAGAAAACAGTACCTGACCACTCTCCTGCCTTTTCTATTCACATGAACATTCGATTGCAAGCTGTTTTGGACAACTTTCTTTCTCTTCTTACAAAACACTCGGCAGACCTCCGTGCAGCCTCTAGAACACGATGGGAGATGTTTTCTGTGCTGGCAAAGTTTCTCCTTGCCAGACAGAGTGGAAAAGCTTTTTGCTAAGATGTAGACGAGAAGAGAGGCTAAAGACGAAGGTACGGTGCTCTGCAGAGCTAAGCACCGCTCCCGGACGTCTTTCGGCAGAAGGCGCACACCGCAGAGCACAGTGAGCGGCAGAATCGTCTTTGCGCGAAGAAGCAGCTTCTTCGTCTCCGGGAGCCGGAGAGAGCGGCAGCTTCGCAAAGGTGATGAAACAAGCTGTACAACACTGCGATTGTGTGCGCAGCTTGCCAACTGAGAGAAAACAGTACCTGACCACTCTCCTGCCTTTTCTATTCACATGAACATTCGATTGCAAGCTGTTTTGGACAACTTTCTTTCTCTTCTTGCAAAACACTCGGCAGACCTCCGTGCAGCCTCTAGAAGACGATGGGAGATGTTTTCTGTGCTGGCACAGTTTCTCCTTGCCAGACAGAGTGGAAAAGCTTTTTGCTAAGATGTAGACGAGAAGAGAGGCTAAAGACGAAGGTACGGTGCTCTGCAGAGCTAAGCACCGCTCCCGGACCTCTTTCGGCAGAAGGCGCACACCGCAGAGCACTGTGAGCGGCAGAATCGTCTTTGCGCGAAGAAGCAGCTTCTTCGTCTCCGGGAGCCGGAGAGAGCGGCAACTTCGCAAAGGTGATGAAACAAGCTGTACAACACTGCGATTGTGTGCGCAGCTTGCCAAGTGAGAGAAAACAGTACCTGAGCACTCTCCTGCCTTTTCTATTCACATGAACATTCGATTGCAAGCTGTTTTGGACAACTTTCTTTCTCTTCTTGCAAAACACTCGGCAGACCTCCGTGCAGCTTCTAGAACACGATGGGAGATGTTTTCTGTGCTGGCACAGTTTCTCCTTGCCAGACAGAGTGGAAAAGCTTTTTGCTAAGATGTAGACGAGAAGAGAGGCTAAAGACGAAGGTACGGTGCTCTGCAGAGCTAAGCACCGCTCCCGGACGTCTTTCGGCAGAAGGCGCACACCGCAGAGCACAGTGAGCGGCAGAATCGTCTTTGCGCGAAGAAGCAGCTTCTTCGTCTCCGGGAGCCGGAGAGAGCGGTAAGTTCGCAAAGGTGATAAAACAAGCTGTACAACACTGCGATTGTGTGCGCAGCTTGCCAACTGAGAGAAAACAGTACCTGACCACTCTCCTGCCTTTTCTATTCACATGAACATTCGATTGCAAGCTGTTTTGGACAACTTTCTTTCTCTTCTTGCAAAACACTCGGCAGACCTCCGTGCAGCCTCTAGAACACGATGGGAGATGTTTTCTGTGCTGGCACAGTTTCTCCTTGCCAGACAGAGTGGAAAAGCTTTTTGCTAAGATGTAGACGAGAAGAGAGTCTAAAGAAGCAGGTACGGTGCTCTGCAGAGCTAAGCACAGCTCCCGGGCCTCTTTCGGCAGAAGGCGCACACCGCAGAGCACAGTGAGCGGCAGAATCGTCTTTGCGCGAAGAAGCAGCTTCTTCGTCTCCGGGAGCCGGAGAGAGCGGCAACTTCGCAAAGGTGATGAAACAAGCTGTACAACACTGCGATTGTGTGCGCAGCTTGCCAACTGAGAGAAAACAGTACCTGACCACTCTCCTGCCTTTTCTATTCACATGAACATTCGATTGCAAGCTGTTTTGGACAACTTTCTTTCTCTTCTTGCAAAACACTCGGCAGACCTCCGTGCAGCTTCTAGAACACGATGGGAGATGTTTTCTGTGCTGGCACAGTTTCTCCTTGCCAGACAGAGTGGAAAAGCTTTTTGCTAAGATGTAGACGAGAAGAGAGGCTAAAGACGAAGGTACGGTGCTCTGCAGAGCTAAGCACCGCTCCCGGACGTCTTTCGGCAGAAGGCGCACACCGCAGAGCACTGTGAGCGGCAGAATCGTCTTTGCGCGAAGAAGCAGCTTCTTCGTCTCCGGGAGCCGGAGAGAGCGGTAAGTTCGCAAAGGTGATAAAACAAGCTGTACAACACTGCGATTGTGTGCGCAGCTTGCCAACTGAGAGAAAACAGTACCAGACCACTCTCCTGCCTTTTCTATTCACATGAACATTCGATTGCAAGCTGTTTTGGACAACTTTCTTTCTCTTCTTGCAAAACACTCGGCAGACCTCCGTGCAGCCTCTAGAACACGATGGGAGATGTTTTCTGTGCTGGCACAGTTTCTCCTTGCCAGACAGAGTGGAAAAGCTTTTTGCTAAGATGTAGACGAGAAGAGAGGCTAAAGACGAAGGTACGGTGCTCTGCAGAGCTAAGCACCGCTCCCGGACGTCTTTCGGCAGAAGGCGCACACCGCAGAGCACAGTGAGCGGAAGAATCGTCTTTGCGCGAAGAAGCAGCTTCTTCGTCTCCGGGAGCCGGAGAGAGCGGCAGCTTCGCAAAGGTGATGAAACAAGCTGTACAACACTGCGATTGTGTGCGCAGCTTGCCAACTGAGAGAAAACAGTACCTGACCACTCTCCTGCCTTTTCTATTCACATGAACATTCGATTGCAAGCTGTTTTAGACAACTTTCTTTCGCTTCTTGCAAAACACTCGGCAGACCTCCGTGCAGCCTCTAGAACACGATGGGAGATGTTTTCTGTGCTGGCACAGTTTCTCCTTGCCAGACAGAGTGGAAAAGCTTTTTGCTAAGATGTAGACGAGAAGCGTGGCTAAAGAAGCACGTATGGTACTCTGCAGAGCTAAGCATCGCTCCCGGACTTCTTTCGGCAGAAGGCGCACACCGCAGAGCACTGTGAGCGGCAGAATCGTCTTTGCGCGAAGAATCAGCTTCTTCGTCTCCGGGAGCCGGAGAGAGCGGTAAGTTCGCAAAGGTGGTGAAACAAGCTGTACAACACTGCGATTGTGTGCGCAGCTTGCCAAGTGAGAGAAAACAGTACCTGACCACTCTCCTGCCTTTTCTATTCACATGAACATTCGATTGCAAGCTGTTTTGGACAACTTTCTTTCTCTTCTTGCAAAACACTCGGCAGACCTCCGTGCAGCTTCTAGAACACGATGGGAGATGTTTTCTGTGCTGGCACAGTTTCTCCTTGCCAGACAGAGTGGAAAAGCTTTTTGCTAAGATGTAGACGAGAAGAGAGGCTAAAGACCGAGGTACGGTGCTCTGCAGAGCTAAGCACCGCTCCCGTGCCTCTTTCGGCAGAAGGCGCACACCGCAGAGCACTGTGAGCGGCAGAATCGTCTTTGCGCGAAGAAGCAGCTTCTTCGTCTCCGGGAGCCGGAGAGAGCGGTAAGTTCGCAAAGGTGATAAAACAAGCTGTACAACACTGCGATTGTGTGCGCAGCTTGCCAACTGAGAGAAAACAGGACCAGACCACTCTCCTGCCTTTTCTATTCACATGAACATTCGATTGCAAGCTGTTTTGGACAACTTTCTTTCTCTTCTTGCAAAACACTCGGCAGACCTCCGTGCAGCCTCTAGAACACGATGGGAGATGTTTTCTGTGCTGGCAAAGTTTCTCCTTGCCAGACAGAGTGGAAAAGCTTTTTGCTAAGATGTAGACGAGAAGAGAGGCTAAAGACGAAGGTACGGTGCTCTGCAGAGCTAAGCACCGCTCCCGGGCCTCTTTCGGCAGAAGGCGCACACCGCAGAGCACTGTGAGCGGCAGAATCGTCTTTGCGCGAAGAAGCAGCTTCTTCGTCTCCGGGAGCCGGAGAGAGCGGCAGTTTCGCAAAGGTGATGAAACAAGCTGTACAACACTGCGATTGTGTGCGCAGCTTGCCAACTGAGAGAAAACAGTACCTGACCACTCTCCTGCCTTTTCTATTCACATGAACATTCGATTGCAAGCTGTTTTGGACAACTTTCTTTCTCTTCTTGCAAAACACTCGGCAGACCTCCGTGCAGCTTCTAGAACACGATGGGAGATGTTTTCTGTGCTGGCACAGTTTCTCCTTGCCAGACAGAGTGGAAAAGCTTTTTGCTAAGATGTAGACGAGAAGAGAGGCTAAAGACCGAGGTACGGTGCTCTGCAGAGCTAAGCACCGCTCCCGTGCCTCTTTCGGCAGAAGGCGCACACCGCAGAGCACTGTGAGCGGCAGAATCGTCTTTGCGCGAAGAAGCAGCTTCTTCGTCTCCGGGAGCCGGAGAGAGCGGCAACTTCGCAAAGGTGATGAAACAAGCTGTACAACACTGCGATTGTGTGAGCAGCTTGCCAACTGAGAGAAAACAGTACCTGACCACTCTCCTGCCTTTTCTATTCACATGAACATTCGATTGCAAGCTGTTTTGGACAACTTTCCTTCTCTTCTTGCAAAACACTCGGCAGACCTCCGTGCAGCCTCTAGAACACGATGGGAGATGTTTTTTGTGCTGGCACAGTTTCTCCTTGCCAGACAGAGTGGAAAAGCTTTTTGCTAAGATGTAGACGAGAAGAGAGGCTAAAGACGAGGGTACGGTGCTCTGCAGAGCTAAGCACAGCTCCCGGACCTCTTTCGGCAGAAGGCGCACACCGCAGAGCACTGTGAGCGGCAGAATCGTCTTTGCGCGAAGAAGCAGCTTCTTCGTCTCCGGGAGCCGGAGAGAGCGGCAACTTGGCAAAGATGATGAAACAAGCTGTACAACACTGCGATTGTGTGCGCAGCTTGCCAACTGAGAGAAAACAGTACCTGACCACTCTCCTGCCTTTTCTATTCACATGAACATTCGATTGCAAGCTGTTTTGGACAACTTTCTTTCTCTTCTTGCAAAACACTCGGCAGACCTCCGTGCAGCCTCTAGAACACGATGGGAGATGTTTTTTGTGCTGGCACAGTTTCTCCTTGCCAGACAGAGTGGAAAAGCTTTTAGCTAAGATGTAGACGAGAAGCGAGGCTAAAGTAGCACGTATGGTACTCTGCAGAGCTAAGCATCGCTCCCGGACCTCTTTCGGCAGAAGGCGCACACCGCAGAGCACAGTGAGCGGCAGAATCGTCTTTGCGCGAAGAAGCAGCTTCTTCGTCTCCGGGAGCCGGAGAGAGCGGCAACTTCGCAAAGGTGATGAAACAAGCTGTACAACACTGCGATTGTGTGCGCAGCTTGCCAAGTGAGAGAAAATAGTCCCTGACCACTCTCCTGCCTTTTCTATTCACATGAACATTCGATTGCAAGCTGTTTTGGACAACTTTCTTTCTCTTCTTGCAAAACACTCGGCAGACCTCCGTGCAGCCTCTAGAACACGATGGGAGATGTTTTCTGTGCTGGCAAAGTTTCTCCTTGCCAGACAGAGTGGAAAAGCTTTTTGCTAAGATGTAGACGAGAAGAGAGGCTAAAGACGAAGGTACGGTGCTCTGCAGAGCTAAGCACCGCTCCCGTGCCTCTTTCGGCAGAAGGCGCACACCGCAGAGCACTGTGAGCGGCAGAACCGTCTTTGCGCGATGAAGCAGCTTCTTCGTCTCCGGGAGCCGGAGAGAGCGGCAACTTCGCAAAGGTGATGAAACAAGCTGTACAACACTGCGATTGTGTGCGCAGCTTGCCAACTGAGAGAAAACAGTACCTGACCACTCTCCTGCCTTTTCTATTCACATGAACATTCGATTGCAAGCTGTTTTGGACAACTTTCTTTCTCTTCTTGCAAAACACTCGGCAGACCTCCGTGCAGCCTCTAGAACACGATGGGAGATGTTTTCTGTGCTGGCACAGTTTCTCCTTGCCAGACAGAGTGGAAAAGCTTTTTGCTAAGATGTAGACGAGAAGAGAGGCTAAAGACGAAGGTACGGTGCTCTGCAGAGCTAAGCACCGCTCCCGGACGTCTTTCGGCAGAAGGCGCACACCGCAGAGCACTGTGAGCGGCAGAATCGTCTTTGCGCGAAGAAGCAGCTTCTTCGTCTCCGGGAGCCGGAGAGAGCGGCAGCTTCGCAAAGGTGATGAAACAAGCTGTACAACACTGCGATTGTGTGCGCAGCTTGCCAACTGAGAGAAAACAGTACCTGACCACTCTCCTGCCTTTTCTATTCACATGAACATTCGATTGCAAGCTGTTTTAGACAACTTTCTTTCGCTTCTTGCAAAACACTCGGCAGACCTCCGTGCAGCCTCTAGAAGACGATGGGAGATGTTTTCTGTGCTGGCACAGTTTCTCCTTGCCAGACAGAGTGGAAAAGCTTTTTGCTAAGATGTAGACGAGAAGCGTGGCTAAAGAAGCACGTATGGTACTCTGCAGAGCTAAGCATCGCTCCCGGACTTCTTTCGGCAGAAGGCGCACACCGCAGAGCACAGTGAGCGGCAGAATCGTCTTTGCGCGAAGAAGCAGCTTCTTCGTCTCCGGGAGCCGGAGAGAGCGGCAACTTGGCAAAGGTGATGAAACAAGCTGTACAACACTGCGATTGTGTGCGCAGCTTGCCAACTGAGAGAAAACAGTACCTGACCACTCTCCTGCCTTTTCCATTCACATGAACATTCGATTGCAAGCTGTTTTGGACAACTTTCTTTCTCTTCTTGCAAAACACTCGGCTGACCTCCGTGCAGCCTCTAGAACACGATGGGAGATGTTTTCTGTGCTGGCACAGTTTCTCCTTGCCAGACAGAGTGGAAAAGCTTTTTGCTAAGATGTAGACGAGAAGAGAGGCTAAAGACGAAGGTACGGTGCTCTGCAGAGCTAAGCACCGCTCCCGGGCCTCTTTCGGCAGAAGGCGCACACCGCAGAGCACTGTGAGCGGCAGAATCGTCTTTGCGCGAAGAAGCAGCTTCTTCGTCTCCGGGAGCCGGAGAGAGCGGCAGTTTCGCAAAGGTGATGAAACAAGCTGTACAACACTGCGATTGTGTGCGCAGCTTGCCAACTGAGAGAAAACAGTACCTGACCACTCTCCTGCCTTTTCTATTCACATGAACATTCGATTGCAAGCTGTTTTGGACAACTTTCTTTCTCTTCTTGCAAAACACTCGGCAGACCTCCGTGCAGCTTCTAGAAGACGATGGGAGATGTTTTCTGTGCTGGCACAGTTTCTCCTTGCCAGACAGAGTGGAAAAGCTTTTTGCTAAGATGTAGACGAGAAGAGAGGCTAAAGACCGAGGTACGGTGCTCTGCAGAGCTAAGCACCGCTCCCGGACGTCTTTCGGCAGAAGGCGCACACCGCAGAGCACTGTGAGCGGCAGAATCGTCTTTGCGCGAAGAAGCAGCTTCTTCGTCTCCGGGAGCCGGAGAGAGCGGCAACTTCGCAAAGGTTATGAAACAAGCTGTACAACACTGCGATTGTGTGAGCAGCTTGCCAAGTGAGAGAAAACAGTACCTGACCACTCTCCTGCCTTTTCTATTCACATGAACATTCGATTGCAAGCTGTTTTGGACAACTTTCCTTCTCTTCTTGCAAAACACTCGGCAGACCTCCGTGCAGCCTCTAGAACACGATGGGAGATGTTTTTTGTGCTGGCACAGTTTCTCCTTGCCAGACAGAGTGGAAAAGCTTTTTGCTAAGATGTAGACGAGAAGAGAGGCTAAAGACGAGGGTACGGTGCTCTGCAGAGCTAAGCACAGCTCCCGGACGTCTTTCGGCAGAAGGCGCACACCGCAGAGCACTGTGAGCGGCAGAATCGTCTTTGCGCGAAGAAGCAGCTTCTTCGTCTCCGGGAGCCGGAGAGAGCGGCAACTTGGCAAAGATGATGAAACAAGCTGTACAACACTGCGATTGTGTGCGCAGCTTGCCAACTGAGAGAAAACAGTACCTGACCACTCTCCTGCCTTTTCTATTCACATGAACATTCGATTGCAAGCTGTTTTGGACAACTTTCTTTCTCTTCTTGCAAAACACTCGGCAGACCTCCGTGCAGCCTCTAGAACACGATGGGAGATGTTTTTTGTGCTGGCACAGTTTCTCCTTGCCAGACAGAGTGGAAAAGCTTTTAGCTAAGATGTAGACGAGAAGCGAGGCTAAAGTAGCACGTATGGTACTCTGCAGAGCTAAGCATCGCTCCCGGACCTCTTTCGGCAGAAGGCGCACACCGCAGAGCACAGTGAGCGGCAGAATCGTCTTTGCGCGAAGAAGCAGCTTCTTCGTCTCCGGGAGCCGGAGAGAGCGGCAACTTCGCAAAGGTGATGAAACAAGCTGTACAACACTGCGATTGTGTGCGCAGCTTGCCAAGTGAGAGAAAATAGTCCCTGACCACTCTCCTGCCTTTTCTATTCACATGAACATTCGATTGCAAGCTGTTTTGGACAACTTTCTTTCTCTTCTTGCAAAACACTCGGCTGACCTCCGTGCAGCCTCTAGAACACGATGGGAGATGTTTTCTGTGCTGGCAAAGTTTCTCCTTGCCAGACAGAGTGGAAAAGCTTTTTGCTAAGATGTAGACGAGAAGAGAGGCTAAAGACGAAGGTACGGTGCTCTGCAGAGCTAAGCACCGCTCCCGTGCCTCTTTCGGCAGAAGGCGCACACCGCAGAGCACTGTGAGCGGCAGAACCGTCTTTGCGCGATGAAGCAGCTTCTTCGTCTCCGGGAGCCGGAGAGAGCGGCAACTTCGCAAAGGTGATGAAACAAGCTGTACAACACTGCGATTGTGTGCGCAGCTTGCCAACTGAGAGAAAACAGTACCTGACCACTCTCCTGCCTTTTCTATTCACATGAACATTCGATTGCAAGCTGTTTTGGACAACTTTCTTTCTCTTCTTGCAAAACACTCGGCAGACCTCCGTGCAGCCTCTAGAACACGATGGGAGATGTTTTCTGTGCTGGCACAGTTTCTCCTTGCCAGACAGAGTGGAAAAGCTTTTTGCTAAGATGTAGACGAGAAGAGAGGCTAAAGACGAAGGTACGGTGCTCTGCAGAGCTAAGCACCGCTCCCGTGCCTCTTTCGCAGAAGGCGCACACCGCAGAGCACTGTGAGCGGCAGAATCGTCTTTGCGCGAAGAAGCAGCTTCTTCGTCTCCGGGAGCCGGAGAGAGCGGCAGCTTCGCAAAGGTGATGAAACAAGCTGTACAACACTGCGATTGTGTGCGCAGCTTGCCAACTGAGAGAAAACAGTACCTGACCACTCTCCTGCCTTTTCTATTCACATGAACATTCGATTGCAAGCTGTTTTAGACAACTTTCTTTCGCTTCTTGCAAAACACTCGGCAGACCTCCGTGCAGCCTCTAGAAGACGATGGGAGATGTTTTCTGTGCTGGCACAGTTTCTCCTTGCCAGACAGAGTGGAAAAGCTTTTTGCTAAGATGTAGACGAGAAGCGTGGCTAAAGAAGCACGTATGGTACTCTGCAGAGCTAAGCATCGCTCCCGGACTTCTTTCGGCAGAAGGCGCACACCGCAGAGCACAGTGAGCGGCAGAATCGTCTTTGCGCGAAGAATCAGCTTCTTCGTCTCCGGGAGCCGGAGAGAGCGGCAACTTGGCAAAGGTGATGAAACAAGCTGTACAACACTGCGATTGTGTGCGCAGCTTGCCAACTGAGAGAAAACAGTACCTGACCACTCTCCTGCCTTTTCCATTCACATGAACATTCGATTGCAAGCTGTTTTGGACAACTTTCTTTCTCTTCTTGCAAAACACTCGGCTGACCTCCGTGCAGCCTCTAGAACACGATGGGAGATGTTTTCTGTGCTGGCACAGTTTCTCCTTGCCAGACAGAGTGGAAAAGCTTTTTGCTAAGATGTAGACGAGAAGAGAGGCTAAAGACGAAGGTACGGTGCTCTGCAGAGCTAAGCACCGCTCCCGGGCCTCTTTCGGCAGAAGGCGCACACCGCAGAGCACTGTGAACGGCAGAATCGTCTTTGCGCGAAGAAGCAGCTTCTTCGTCTCCGGGAGCCGGAGAGAGCGGCAACTTCGCAAAGGTGATGAAACAAGCTGTACAACACTGCGATTGTGTGCGCAGCTTGCCAAGTGAGAGAAAACAGTACCTGACCACTCTCCTGCCTTTTCTATTCACATGAACATTCGATTGGAAGCTGTTTTGGACAACTTTCTTTCTCTTCTTGCAAAACACTCGGCAGACCTCCGTGCAGCCTCTAGAACACGATGGGAGATGTTTTCTGTGCTGGCAAAGTTTCTCCTTGCCAGACAGAGTGGAAAAGCTTTTTGCTAAGATGTAGACGAGAAGAGAGGCTAAAGACGAAGGTACGGTGCTCTGCAGAGCTAAGCACCGCTCCCGGGCCTCTTTCGGCAGAAGGCGCACACCGCAGAGCACTGTGAGCGGCAGAACCGTCTTTGCGCGATGAAGCAGCTTCTTCGTCTCCGGGAGCCGGAGAGAGCGGCAACTTCGCAAAGGTGATGAAACAAGCTGTACAACACTGCGATTGTGTGCGCAGCTTGCCAACTGAGAGAAAACAGTACCTGACCACTCTCCTGCCTTTTCTATTCACATGAACATTCGATTGCAAGCTGTTTTGGACAACTTTCTTTCTCTTCTTGCAAAACACTCGGCAGACCTCCGTGCAGCCTCTAGAACACGATGGGAGATGTTTTCTGTGCTGGCACAGTTTCTCCTTGCCAGACAGAGTGGAAAAGCTTTTTGCTAAGATGTAGACAAGAAGAGAGGCTAAAGACGAAGGTACGGTGCTCTGCAGAGCTAAGCACAGCTCCCGTGCCTCTTTCGGCAGAAGGCGCACACCGAAGAGCACTGTGAGCGGCAGAATCGTCTTTGCGCGAAGAAGCAGCTTCTTCGTCTCCGGGAGCCGGAGAGAGCGGCAACTTCGCAAAGGTGATGAAACAAGCTGTACAACACTGCGATTGTGTGCGCAGCTTGCCAACTGAGAGAAAACAGTACCTGACCACTCTCCTGCCTTTTCTATTCACATGAACATTGGATTGCAAGCTGTTTTGGACAACTTTCTTTCTCTTCTTGCAAAACACTCGGCAGACCTCCGTGCAGCCTCTAGAACACGATGGGAGATGTTTTCTGTGCTGGCACAGTTTCTCCTTGCCAGACAGAGTGGAAAAGCTTTTTGCTAAGATGTAGACGAGAAGAGAGGCTAAAGAAGCAGGTACGGTGCTGTGCAGAGCTAAGCACAGCTCCCGGGCCTCTTTCGGCAGAAGGCGCACACCGCAGAGCACTGTGAGCGGCAGAATCGTCTTTGCGCGAAGAAGCAGCTTCTTCGTCTCCGGGAGCCGGAGTGAGCGGCAACTTCGCAAAGGTGATGAAACAAGCTGTACAACACTGCGATTGTGTGAGCAGCTTGCCAAGTGAGAGAAAACAGTACCTGACCACACTCCTGCCTTTTCTATTCACATGAACATTCGATTGCAAGCTGTTTTGGACAACTTTCCTTCTCTTCTTGCAAAACACTCGGCAGACCTCCGTGCAGCCTCTAGAACACGATGGGAGATGTTTTCTGTGCTGGCACAGTTTCTCCTTGCCAGACAGAGTGGAAAAGCTTTTTGCTAAGATGTAGACGAGAAGAGAGGCTAAAGAAGCAGGTATGGTGCTCTGCAGAGCTAAGCACCGCTCCCGGACGTCTTTCTGCAGAAGGCGCACACCGCAGAGCACTGTGAGCGGCAGAATCGTCTTTGCGCGAAGAAGCAGCTTCTTCGTCTCCGGGAGCCGGAGAGAGCGGCAACTTGGCAAAGGTGATGAAACAAGCTGTACAACACTGCGATTGTGTGCGCAGCTTGCCAACTGAGAGAAAACAGTACCTGACCACTCTCCTGCCTTTTCTATTCACATGAACATTCGATTGCAAGCTGTTTTGGACAACTTTCTTTCTCTTCTTGCAAAACACTCGGCAGACCTCCGTGCAGCCTCTAGAACGCGATAGGAGATGTTTTCTGTGCTGGCACAGTTTCTCCTTGCCAGACAGAGTGGAAAAGCTTTTTGCTAAGATGTAGACGAGAAGAGAGGCTAAAGACGAAGGTACGGTGCTCTGCAGAGCTAAGCACCGCTCCCGGACGTCTTTCGGCAGAAGGCGCACACCGCAGAGCACTGTGAGCGGCAGAATCGTCTTTGCGCGAAGAAGCAGCTTCTTCGTCTCCGGGAGCCGGAGAGAGCGGCAGCTTCGCAAATATGATGAAACAAGCTGTACAACACTGCGATTGTGTGCGCAGCTTGCCAACTGAGAGAAAACAGTACCTGACCACTCTCCCGCCTTTTCTATTCACATGAACATTCGATTGCAAGCTGTTTTGGACAACTTTCTTTCTCTTCTTGCAAAACACTCGGCAGACCTCCGTGCAGCCTCTAGAACACGATGGGAGATGTTTTCTGTGCAGGCACAGTTTCTCCTTGCCAGACAGAGTGGAAAAGCTTTTTGCTAAGATGTAGACGAGAAGAGAGGCTAAAGACGAAGGTTCGGTGCTCTGCAGAGCTAAGCACCGCTCCCGGACCTCTTTCGGCAGAAGGCGCACACCGCAGAGCACTGTGAGCGGCAGAATCGTCTTTGCGCGAAGAAGCAGCTTCTTCGTCTCCGGGAGCCGGAGAGAGCGGCAACTTCGCAAAGGTGATGAAACAAGCTGTACAACACTGCGATTGTGTGCGCAGCTTGCCAACTGAGAGAAAACAGTACCTGACCACTCTCCTGCCTTTTCTATTCACATGAACATTCGATTGCAAGCTGTTTTGGACAACTTTCCTTCTCTTCTTGCAAAACACTCGGCAGACCTCCGTGCAGCCTCTAGAACACGATGGGAGATGTTTTCTGTGCTGGCACAGTTTCTCCTTGCCAGACAGAGTGGAAAAGCTTTTTGCTAAGATGTAGACGAGAAGAGAGGCTAAAGACGAAGGTACGGTGCTCTGCAGAGCTAAGCACCGCTCCCGGACGTCTTTCGGCAGAAGGCGCACACCGCAGAGCACTGTGAGCGGCAGAATCGTCTTTGCGCGAAGAAGCAGCTTCTTCGTCTCCGGGAGCCGGAGAGAGCGGTAAGTTCGCAAAGGTGATGAAACAAGCTGTACAACACTGCGATTGTGTGCGCAGCTTGCCAACTGAGAGAAAACAGTACCAGACCACTCTCCTGCCTTTTCTATTCACATGAACATTCGATTGCAAGCTGTTTTGGACAACTTTCTTTCTCTTCTTGCAAAACACTCGGCAGACCTCCGTGCAGCCTCTAGAACACGATGGGAGATGTTTTCTGTGCTGGCACAGTTTCTCCTTGCCAGACAGAGTGGAAAAGCTTTTTGCTAAGATGTAGACGAGAAGCGAGGCTAAAGAAGCACGTATGGTACTCTGCAGAGCTAAGCACCGCTCCCGGACGTCTTTCGGCAGAAGGCGCACACCGCAGAGCACTGTGAGCGGCAGAATCGTCTTTGCGCGAAGAAGCAGCTTCTTCGTCTCCGGGAGCCGGAGAGAGCGGCAGCTTCGCAAAGGTGATGAAACAAGCTGTACAACACTGCGATTGTGTGCGCAGCTTGCCAACTGAGAGAAAACAGTACCTGACCACTCTCCTGCCTTTTCTATTCACTTGAACATTCGATTGCAAGCTGTTTTGGACAACTTTCTTTCTCTTCTTGCAAAACACTCGGCAGACCTCCGTGCAGCCTCTAGAAGACGATGGGAGATGTTTTCTGTTCTGGCACAGTTTCTCCTTGCCAGACAGAGTGGAAAAGCTTTTTGCTAAGATGTAGACGAGAAGCGTGGCTAAAGAAGCACGTATGGTACTCTGCAGAGCTAAGCATCGCTCCCGGACTTCTTTCGGCAGAAGGCGCACACCGCAGAGCACAGTGAGCGGCAGAATCGTCTTTGCGCGAAGAAGCAGCTTCTTCGTCTCCGGGAGCCGGAGAGAGCGGCAACTTGGCAAAGGTGATGAAACAAGCTGTACAACACTGCGATTGTGTGCGCAGCTTGCCAACTGAGAGAAAACAGTACCTTACCACTCTCCTGCCTTTTCTATTCACATGAACATTCGATTGCAAGCTGTTTTGGACAACTTTCTTTCTCTTCTTGCAAAACACTCGGCAGACCTCCGTGCAGCTTCTAGAACACGATGGGAGATGTTTTCTGTGCTGGCAAAGTTTCTCCTTGCCAGACAGAGTGGAAAAGCTTTTTGCTAAGATGTAGACGAGAAGAGAGGCTAAAGACGAAGGTACGGTGCTCTGCAGAGCTAAGCACCGCTCCCGGACCTCTTTCGGCAGAAGGCGCACACCGCAGAGCACAGTGAGCGGCAGAATCGTCTTTGCGCGAAGAAGCAGCTTCTTCGTCTCCGGGAGCCGGAGAGAGCGGCAACTTCGCAAAGGTGATGAAACAAGCTGTACAACACTGCGATTGTGTGCGCAGCTTGCCAACTGAGAGAAAACAGTACCTGACCACTCTCCTGCCTTTTCTATTCACATGAACATTCGATTGCAAGCTGTTTTGGACAACTTTCTTTCTCTTCTTGCAAAACACTCGGCAGACCTCCGGGCAGCCTCTAGAACACGATGGGAGATGTTTTCTGTGCTGGCACAGTTTCTCCTTGCCAGACAGAGTGGAAAAGCTTTTTGCTAAGATGTAGACGAGAAGCGTGGCTAAAGAAGCACGTATGGTACTCTGCAGAGCTAAGCATCGCTCCCGGACTTCTTTCGGCAGAAGGCGCACACCGCAGAGCACAGTGAGCGGCAGAATCGTCTTTGCGCGAAGAAGCAGCTTCTTCGTCTCCGGGAGCCGGAGAGAGCGGCAACTTTGCAAAGGTGATGAAACAAGCTGTACAACACTGCGATTGTGTGAGCAGCTTGCCAAGTGAGAGAAAACAGTACCTGACCACTCTCCTGCCTTTTCTATTCACATGAACATTCGATTGCAAGCTGTTTTGGACAACTTTCTTTCTCTTCTTGCAAAACACTCGGCAGACCTCCGTGCAGCCTCTAGAACACGATGGGAGATGTTTTTTGTGCTGGCAAAGTTTCTCCTTGCCAGACAGAGTGGAAAAGCTTTTTGCTAAGATGTAGACGAGAAGAGAGGCTAAAGACGAAGGTACGGTGCTCTGCAGAGCTAAGCACCGCTCCCGTGCCTCTTTCGGCAGAAGGCGCACACCGCAGAGCACTGTGAGCGGCAGAATCGTCTTTGCGCGAAGAAGCAGCTTCTTCGTCTCCGGGAGCCGGAGAGAGCGGCAACTTCGCAAAGGTGATGAAACAAGCTGTACAACACTGCGATTGTGTGCGCAGCTTGCCAACTGAGAGAAAACAGTACCTGACCACTCTCCTGCCTTTTCTATTCACATGAACATTCGATTGCAAGCTGTTTTGGACAACTTTCTTTCTCTTCTTGCAAAACACTCGGCAGACCTCCGTGCAGCCTCTAGAAGACGATGGGAGATGTTTTCTGTGCTGGCACAGTTTCTCCTTGCCAGACAGAGTGGAAAAGCTTTTTGCTAAGATGTAGACGAGAAGAGAGGCTAAAGAAGCAGGTACGGTGCTCTGCAGAGCTAAGCACAGCTCCCGGACCTCTTTCGGCAGAAGGCGCACACCGCAGAGCACTGTGAGCGGCAGAATCGTCTTTGCGCGAAGAAGCAGCTTCTTCGTCTCCGGGAGCCGGAGAGAGCGGCAGCTTCGCAAAGGTGATGAAACAAGCTGTACAACACTGCGATTGTGTGCGCAGCTTGCCAACTGAGAGAAAACAGTACCTGACCACTCTCCTGCCTTTTCTATTCACATGAACATTCGATTGCAAGCTGTTTTGGACAACTTTCTTTCTCTTCTTGCAAAACACTCGGCAGACCTCCGTGCAGCCTCTAGAAGACGATGGGAGATGTTTTCTGTGCTGGCACAGTTTCTCCTTGCCAGACAGAGTGGAAAAGGTTTTTGCTAAGATGTAGACGAGAAGAGAGGCTAAAGAAGCAGGTACGGTGCTCTGCAGAGCTAAGCACCGCTCCCGGACCTCTTTCGGCAGAAGGCGCACACCGCAGAGCACTGTGAGCGGCAGAATCGTCTTTGCGCGAAGAAGCAGCTTCTTCGTCTCCGGGAGCCGGAGAGAGCGGCAACTTCGCAAAGGTGATGAAACAAGCTGTACAACACTGCGATTGTGTGCGCAGCTTGCCAACTGAGAGAAAACAGTACCTGACCACTCTCCTGCCTTTTCTATTCACATGAACATTCGATTGCAAGCTGTTTTGGACAACTTTCTTTCTCTTCTTGCAAAACACTAGGCAGACCTCCGGGCAGCCTCTAGAACACGATGGGAGATGTTTTCTGTGCTGGCACAGTTTCTCCTTGCCAGACAGAGTGGAAAAGCTTTTTGCTAAGATGTAGACGAGAAGCGTGGCTAAAGAAGCACGTATGGTACTCTGCAGAGCTAAGCATCGCTCCCGGACTTCTTTCGGCAGAAGGCGCACACCGCAGAGCACAGTGAGCGGCAGAATCGTCTTTGCGCGAAGAAGCAGCTTCTTCGTCTCCGGGAGCCGGAGAGAGCGGCAACTTTGCAAAGGTGATGAAACAAGCTGTACAACACTGCGATTGTGTGAGCAGCTTGCCAACTGAGAGAAAACAGTACCTGACCACTCTCCTGCCTTTTCTATTCACATGAACATTCGATTGCAAGCTGTTTTGGACAACTTTCTTTCTCTTCTTGCAAAACACTCGGCAGACCTCCGTGCAGCCTCTAGAACACGATGGGAGATGTTTTTTGTGCTGGCAAAGTTTCTCCTTGCCAGACAGAGTGGAAAAGCTTTTTGCTAAGATGTAGACGAGAAGAGAGGCTAAAGACGAAGGTACGGTGCTCTGCAGAGCTAAGCACCGCTCCCGTGCCTCTTTCGGCAGAAGGCGCACACCGCAGAGCACTGTGAGCGGCAGAATCGTCTTTGCGCGAAGAAGCAGCTTCTTCGTCTCCGGGAGCCGGAGAGAGCGGCAACTTCGCAAAGGTGATGAAACAAGCTGTACAACACTGCGATTGTGTGCGCAGCTTGCCAACTGAGAGAAAACAGTACCTGACCACTCTCCTGCCTTTTCTATTCACATGAACATTCGATTGCAAGCTGTTTTGGACAACTTTCTTTCTCTTCTTGCAAAACACTCGGCAGACCTCCGTGCAGCCTCTAGAAGACGATGGGAGATGTTTTCTGTGCTGGCACAGTTTCTCCTTGCCAGACAGAGTGGAAAAGCTTTTTGCTAAGATGTAGACGAGAAGAGAGGCTAAAGAAGCAGGTACGGTGCTCTGCAGAGCTAAGCACAGCTCCCGTGCCTCTTTCGGCAGAAGGCGCACACCGCAGAGCACTGTGAGCGGCAGAATCGTCTTTGCGCGAAGAAGCAGCTTCTTCGTCTCCGGGAGCCGGAGAGAGCGGCAACTTCGCAAAGGTGATGAAACAAGCTGTACAACACTGCGATTGTGTGCGCAGCTTGCCAACTGAGAGAAAACAGTACCTGACCACTCTCCTGCCTTTTCTATTCACATGAACATTCGATTGCAAGCTGTTTTGGACAACTTTCTTTCTCTTCTTGCAAAACACTCGGCAGACCTCCGTGCAGCCTCTAGAACACGATGGGAGATGTTTTCTGTGCTGGCACAGTTTCTCCTTGCCAGACAGAGTGGAAAAGCTTTTTGCTAAGATGTAGACGAGAAGCGTGGCTAAAGAAGCACGTATGGTACTCTGCAGAGCTAAGCATCGCTCCCGGACTTCTTTCGGCAGAAGGCGCACACCGCAGAGCACAGTGAGCGGCAGAATCGTCTTTGCGCGAAGAAGCAGCTTCTTCGTCTCCGGGAGCCGGAGAGAGCGGCAACTTTGCAAAGGTGATGAAACAAGCTGTACAACACTGCGATTGTGTGAGCAGCTTGCCAAGTGAGAGAAAACAGTACCTGACCACTCTCCTGCCTTTTCTATTCACATGAACATTCGATTGCAAGCTGTTTTGGACAACTTTCCTTCTCTTCTTGCAAAACACTCGGCAGACCTCCGTGCAGCCTCTAGAACACGATGGGAGATGTTTTCTGTGCTGGCACAGTTTCTCCTTGCCAGACAGAGTGGAAAAGCTTTTTGCTAAGATGTAGACGAGAAGAGAGGCTAAAGAAGCAGGTATGGTGCTCTGCAGAGCTAAGCACCGCTCCCGGACGTCTTTCGGCAGAAGGCGCACACCGCAGAGCACTGTGAGCGGCAGAATCGTCTTTGCGCGAAGAAGCAGCTTCTTCGTCTCCGGGAGCCGGAGAGAGCGGCAACTTGGCAAAGGTGATGAAACAAGCTGTACAACACTGCGATTGTGTGCGCAGCTTGCCAACTGAGAGAAAACAGTACCTGACCACTCTCCTGCCTTTTCTATTCACATGAACATTCGATTGCAAGCTGTTTTGGACAACTTTCTTTCTCTTCTTGCAAAACACTCGGCAGACCTCCGTGCAGCCTCTAGAACACGATGGGAGATGTTTTTTGTGCTGGCAAAGTTTCTCCTTGCCAGACAGAGTGGAAAAGCTTTTTGCTAAGATGTAGACGAGAAGAGAGGCTAAAGACGAAGGTACGGTGCTCTGCAGAGCTAAGCACCGCTCCCGTGCCTCTTTCGGCAGAAGGCGCACACCGCAGAGCACTGTGAGCGGCAGAATCGTCTTTGCGCGAAGAAGCAGCTTCTTCGTCTCCGGGAGCCGGAGAGAGCGGCAACTTCGCAAAGGTGATGAAACAAGCTGTACAACACTGCGATTGTGTGCGCAGCTTGCCAACTGAGAGAAAACAGTACCTGACCACTCTCCTGCCTTTTCTATTCACATGAACATTCGATTGCAAGCTGTTTTGGACAACTTTCTTTCTCTTCTTGCAAAACACTCGGCAGACCTCCGTGCAGCCTCTAGAAGACGATGGGAGATGTTTTCTGTGCTGGCACAGTTTCTCCTTGCCAGACAGAGTGGAAAAGCTTTTTGCTAAGATGTAGACGAGAAGAGAGGCTAAAGAAGCAGGTACGGTGCTCTGCAGAGCTAAGCACAGCTCCCGGACCTCTTTCGGCAGAAGGCGCACACCGCAGAGCACTGTGAGCGGCAGAATCGTCTTTGCGCGAAGAAGCAGCTTCTTCGTCTCCGGGAGCCGGAGAGAGCGGCAGCTTCGCAAAGGTGATGAAACAAGCTGTACAACACTGCGATTGTGTGCGCAGCTTGCCAACTGAGAGAAAACAGTACCTGACCACTCTCCTGCCTTTTCTATTCACATGAACATTCGATTGCAAGCTGTTTTGGACAACTTTCTTTCTCTTCTTGCAAAACACTCGGCAGACCTCCGTGCAGCCTCTAGAAGACGATGGGAGATGTTTTCTGTGCTGGCACAGTTTCTCCTTGCCAGACAGAGTGGAAAAGGTTTTTGCTAAGATGTAGACGAGAAGAGAGGCTAAAGAAGCAGGTACGGTGCTCTGCAGAGCTAAGCACCGCTCCCGGACCTCTTTCGGCAGAAGGCGCACACCGCAGAGCACTGTGAGCGGCAGAATCGTCTTTGCGCGAAGAAGCAGCTTCTTCGTCTCCGGGAGCCGGAGAGAGCGGCAACTTCGCAAAGGTGATGAAACAAGCTGTACAACACTGCGATTGTGTGCGCAGCTTGCCAACTGAGAGAAAACAGTACCTGACCACTCTCCTGCCTTTTCTATTCACATGAACATTCGATTGCAAGCTGTTTTGGACAACTTTCTTTCTCTTCTTGCAAAACACTCGGCAGACCTCCGTGCAGCCTCTAGAACACGATGGGAGATGTTTTCTGTGCTGGCACAGTTTCTCCTTGCCAGACAGAGTGGAAAAGCTTTTTGCTAAGATGTAGACGAGAAGCGAGGCTAAAGAAGCACGTATGGTACTCTGCAGAGCTAAGCATCGCTCCCGGACGTCTTTCGGCAGAAGGCGCACACCGCAGAGCACAGTGAGCGGCAGAATCGTCTTTGCGCGAAGAAGCAGCTTCTTCGTCTCCGGGAGCCGGAGAGAGCGGCAACTTTGCAAAGGTGATGAAACAAGCTGTACAACACTGCGATTGTGTGAGCAGCTTGCCAACTGAGAGAAAACAGTACCTGACCACTCTCCTGCCTTTTCTATTCACATGAACATTCGATTGCAAGCTGTTTTGGACAACTTTCTTTCTCTTCTTGCAAAACACTCGGCAGACCTCCGTGCAGCCTCTAGAACACGATGGGAGATGTTTTTTGTGCTGGCAAAGTTTCTCCTTGCCAGACAGAGTGGAAAAGCTTTTTGCTAAGATGTAGACGAGAAGAGAGGCTAAAGACGAAGGTACGGTGCTCTGCAGAGCTAAGCACCGCTCCCGTGCCTCTTTCGGCAGAAGGCGCACACCGCAGAGCACTGTGAGCGGCAGAATCGTCTTTGCGCGAAGAAGCAGCTTCTTCGTCTCCGGGAGCCGGAGAGAGCGGCAACTTCGCAAAGGTGATGAAACAAGCTGTACAACACTGCGATTGTGTGCGCAGCTTGCCAACTGAGAGAAAACAGTACCTGACCACTCTCCTGCCTTTTCTATTCACATGAACATTCGATTGCAAGCTGTTTTGGACAACTTTCTTTCTCTTCTTGCAAAACACTCGGCAGACCTCCGTGCAGCCTCTAGAAGACGATGGGAGATGTTTTCTGTGCTGGCACAGTTTCTCCTTGCCAGACAGAGTGGAAAAGCTTTTTGCTAAGATGTAGACGAGAAGAGAGGCTAAAGAAGCAGGTACGGTGCTCTGCAGAGCTAAGCACAGCTCCCGTGCCTCTTTCGGCAGAAGGCGCACACCGCAGAGCACAGTGAGCGGCAGAATCGTCTTTGCGCGAAGAAGCAGCTTCTTCGTCTCCGGGAGCCGGAGAGAGCGGCAACTTCGCAAAGGTGATGAAACAAGCTGTACAACACTGCGATTGTGTGCGCAGCTTGCCAACTGAGAGAAAACAGTACCTGACCACTCTCCTGCCTTTTCTATTCACATGAACATTCGATTGCAAGCTGTTTTGGACAACTTTCTTTCTCTTCTTGCAAAACACTCGGCAGACCTCCGTGCAGCCTCTAGAACACGATGGGAGATGTTTTCTGTGCTGGCACAGTTTCTCCTTGCCAGACAGAGTGGAAAAGCTTTTTGCTAAGATGTAGACGAGAAGCGAGGCTAAAGTAGCACGTATGGTACTCTGCAGAGCTAAGCATCGCTCCCGGACCTCTTTCGGCAGAAGGCGCACACCGCAGAGCACAGTGAGCGGCAGAATCGTCTTTGCGCGAAGAAGCAGCTTCTTCGTCTCCGGGAGCCGGAGAGAGCGGCAACTTCGCAAAGGTGATGAAACAAGCTGTACAACACTGCGATTGTGTGCGCAGCTTGCCAAGTGAGAGAAAATAGTCCCTGACCACTCTCCTGCCTTTTCTATTCACATGAACATTCGATTGCAAGCTGTTTTGGACAACTTTCTTTCTCTTCTTGCAAAACACTCGGCTGACCTCCGTGCAGCCTCTAGAACACGATGGGAGATGTTTTCTGTGCTGGCAAAGTTTCTCCTTGCCAGACAGAGTGGAAAAGCTTTTTGCTAAGATGTAGACGAGAAGAGAGGCTAAAGACGAAGGTACGGTGCTCTGCAGAGCTAAGCACCGCTCCCGTGCCTCTTTCGGCAGAAGGCGCACACCGCAGAGCACTGTGAGCGGCAGAACCGTCTTTGCGCGATGAAGCAGCTTCTTCGTCTCCGGGAGCCGGAGAGAGCGGCAACTTCGCAAAGGTGATGAAACAAGCTGTACAACACTGCGATTGTGTGCGCAGCTTGCCAACTGAGAGAAAACAGTACCTGACCACTCTCCTGCCTTTTCTATTCACATGAACATTCGATTGCAAGCTGTTTTGGACAACTTTCTTTCTCTTCTTGCAAAACACTCGGCAGACCTCCGTGCAGCCTCTAGAAGACGATGGGAGATGTTTTCTGTGCTGGCACAGTTTCTCCTTGCCAGACAGAGTGGAAAAGCTTTTTGCTAAGATGTAGACGAGAAGAGAGGCTAAAGACGAAGGTACGGTGCTCTGCAGAGCTAAGCACCGCTCCCGTGCCTCTTTCGGCAGAAGGCGCACACCGCAGAGCACTGTGAGCGGCAGAATCGTCTTTGCGCGAAGAAGCAGCTTCTTCGTCTCCGGGAGCCGGAGAGAGCGGCAGCTTCGCAAAGGTGATGAAACAAGCTGTACAACACTGCGATTGTGTGCGCAGCTTGCCAACTGAGAGAAAACAGTACCTGACCACTCTCCTGCCTTTTCTATTCACATGAACATTCGATTGCAAGCTGTTTTAGACAACTTTCTTTCGCTTCTTGCAAAACACTCGGCAGACCTCCGTGCAGCCTCTAGAAGACGATGGGAGATGTTTTCTGTGCTGGCACAGTTTCTCCTTGCCAGACAGAGTGGAAAAGCTTTTTGCTAAGATGTAGACGAGAAGCGTGGCTAAAGAAGCACGTATGGTACTCTGCAGAGCTAAGCATCGCTCCCGGACTTCTTTCGGCAGAAGGCGCACACCGCAGAGCACAGTGAGCGGCAGAATCGTCTTTGCGCGAAGAATCAGCTTCTTCGTCTCCGGGAGCCGGAGAGAGCGGCAACTTGGCAAAGGTGATGAAACAAGCTGTACAACACTGCGATTGTGTGCGCAGCTTGCCAACTGAGAGAAAACAGTACCTGACCACTCTCCTGCCTTTTCCATTCACATGAACATTCGATTGCAAGCTGTTTTGGACAACTTTCTTTCTCTTCTTGCAAAACACTCGGCTGACCTCCGTGCAGCCTCTAGAACACGATGGGAGATGTTTTCTGTGCTGGCACAGTTTCTCCTTGCCAGACAGAGTGGAAAAGCTTTTTGCTAAGATGTAGACGAGAAGAGAGGCTAAAGACGAAGGTACGGTGCTCTGCAGAGCTAAGCACCGCTCCCGGGCCTCTTTCGGCAGAAGGCGCACACCGCAGAGCACTGTGAACGGCAGAATCGTCTTTGCGCGAAGAAGCAGCTTCTTCGTCTCCGGGAGCCGGAGAGAGCGGCAACTTCGCAAAGGTGATGAAACAAGCTGTACAACACTGCGATTGTGTGCGCAGCTTGCCAAGTGAGAGAAAACAGTACCTGACCACTCTCCTGCCTTTTCTATTCACATGAACATTCGATTGGAAGCTGTTTTGGACAACTTTCTTTCTCTTCTTGCAAAACACTCGGCAGACCTCCGTGCAGCCTCTAGAACACGATGGGAGATGTTTTCTGTGCTGGCAAAGTTTCTCCTTGCCAGACAGAGTGGAAAAGCTTTTTGCTAAGATGTAGACGAGAAGAGAGGCTAAAGACGAAGGTACGGTGCTCTGCAGAGCTAAGCACCGCTCCCGGGCCTCTTTCGGCAGAAGGCGCACACCGCAGAGCACTGTGAGCGGCAGAACCGTCTTTGCGCGATGAAGCAGCTTCTTCGTCTCCGGGAGCCGGAGAGAGCGGCAACTTCGCAAAGGTGATGAAACAAGCTGTACAACACTGCGATTGTGTGCGCAGCTTGCCAACTGAGAGAAAACAGTACCTGACCACTCTCCTGCCTTTTCTATTCACATGAACATTCGATTGCAAGCTGTTTTGGACAACTTTCTTTCTCTTCTTGCAAAACACTCGGCAGACCTCCGTGCAGCCTCTAGAACACGATGGGAGATGTTTTCTGTGCTGGCACAGTTTCTCCTTGCCAGACAGAGTGGAAAAGCTTTTTGCTAAGATGTAGACAAGAAGAGAGGCTAAAGACGAAGGTACGGTGCTCTGCAGAGCTAAGCACAGCTCCCGTGCCTCTTTCGGCAGAAGGCGCACACCGAAGAGCACTGTGAGCGGCAGAATCGTCTTTGCGCGAAGAAGCAGCTTCTTCGTCTCCGGGAGCCGGAGAGAGCGGCAACTTCGCAAAGGTGATGAAACAAGCTGTACAACACTGCGATTGTGTGCGCAGCTTGCCAACTGAGAGAAAACAGTACCTGACCACTCTCCTGCCTTTTCTATTCACATGAACATTGGATTGCAAGCTGTTTTGGACAACTTTCTTTCTCTTCTTGCAAAACACTCGGCAGACCTCCGTGCAGCCTCTAGAACACGATGGGAGATGTTTTCTGTGCTGGCACAGTTTCTCCTTGCCAGACAGAGTGGAAAAGCTTTTTGCTAAGATGTAGACGAGAAGAGAGGCTAAAGAAGCAGGTACGGTGCTGTGCAGAGCTAAGCACAGCTCCCGGGCCTCTTTCGGCAGAAGGCGCACACCGCAGAGCACTGTGAGCGGCAGAATCGTCTTTGCGCGAAGAAGCAGCTTCTTCGTCTCCGGGAGCCGGAGTGAGCGGCAACTTCGCAAAGGTGATGAAACAAGCTGTACAACACTGCGATTGTGTGAGCAGCTTGCCAAGTGAGAGAAAACAGTACCTGACCACACTCCTGCCTTTTCTATTCACATGAACATTCGATTGCAAGCTGTTTTGGACAACTTTCCTTCTCTTCTTGCAAAACACTCGGCAGACCTCCGTGCAGCCTCTAGAACACGATGGGAGATGTTTTCTGTGCTGGCACAGTTTCTCCTTGCCAGACAGAGTGGAAAAGCTTTTTGCTAAGATGTAGACGAGAAGAGAGGCTAAAGAAGCAGGTATGGTGCTCTGCAGAGCTAAGCACCGCTCCCGGACGTCTTTCTGCAGAAGGCGCACACCGCAGAGCACTGTGAGCGGCAGAATCGTCTTTGCGCGAAGAAGCAGCTTCTTCGTCTCCGGGAGCCGGAGAGAGCGGCAACTTGGCAAAGGTGATGAAACAAGCTGTACAACACTGCGATTGTGTGCGCAGCTTGCCAACTGAGAGAAAACAGTACCTGACCACTCTCCTGCCTTTTCTATTCACATGAACATTCGATTGCAAGCTGTTTTGGACAACTTTCTTTCTCTTCTTGCAAAACACTCGGCAGACCTCCGTGCAGCCTCTAGAACGCGATAGGAGATGTTTTCTGTGCTGGCACAGTTTCTCCTTGCCAGACAGAGTGGAAAAGCTTTTTGCTAAGATGTAGACGAGAAGAGAGGCTAAAGACGAAGGTACGGTGCTCTGCAGAGCTAAGCACCGCTCCCGGACGTCTTTCGGCAGAAGGCGCACACCGCAGAGCACTGTGAGCGGCAGAATCGTCTTTGCGCGAAGAAGCAGCTTCTTCGTCTCCGGGAGCCGGAGAGAGCGGCAGCTTCGCAAATATGATGAAACAAGCTGTACAACACTGCGATTGTGTGCGCAGCTTGCCAACTGAGAGAAAACAGTACCTGACCACTCTCCCGCCTTTTCTATTCACATGAACATTCGATTGCAAGCTGTTTTGGACAACTTTCTTTCTCTTCTTGCAAAACACTCGGCAGACCTCCGTGCAGCCTCTAGAACACGATGGGAGATGTTTTCTGTGCAGGCACAGTTTCTCCTTGCCAGACAGAGTGGAAAAGCTTTTTGCTAAGATGTAGACGAGAAGAGAGGCTAAAGACGAAGGTTCGGTGCTCTGCAGAGCTAAGCACCGCTCCCGGACCTCTTTCGGCAGAAGGCGCACACCGCAGAGCACTGTGAGCGGCAGAATCGTCTTTGCGCGAAGAAGCAGCTTCTTCGTCTCCGGGAGCCGGAGAGAGCGGCAACTTCGCAAAGGTGATGAAACAAGCTGTACAACACTGCGATTGTGTGCGCAGCTTGCCAACTGAGAGAAAACAGTACCTGACCACTCTCCTGCCTTTTCTATTCACATGAACATTCGATTGCAAGCTGTTTTGGACAACTTTCCTTCTCTTCTTGCAAAACACTCGGCAGACCTCCGTGCAGCCTCTAGAACACGATGGGAGATGTTTTCTGTGCTGGCACAGTTTCTCCTTGCCAGACAGAGTGGAAAAGCTTTTTGCTAAGATGTAGACGAGAAGAGAGGCTAAAGACGAAGGTACGGTGCTCTGCAGAGCTAAGCACCGCTCCCGGACGTCTTTCGGCAGAAGGCGCACACCGCAGAGCACTGTGAGCGGCAGAATCGTCTTTGCGCGAAGAAGCAGCTTCTTCGTCTCCGGGAGCCGGAGAGAGCGGTAAGTTCGCAAAGGTGATAAAACAAGCTGTACAACACTGCGATTGTGTGCGCAGCTTGCCAACTGAGAGAAAACAGTACCAGACCACTCTCCTGCCTTTTCTATTCACATGAACATTCGATTGCAAGCTGTTTTGGACAACTTTCTTTCTCTTCTTGCAAAACACTCGGCAGACCTCCGTGCAGCCTCTAGAACACGATGGGAGATGTTTTCTGTGCTGGCACAGTTTCTCCTTGCCAGACAGAGTGGAAAAGCTTTTTGCTAAGATGTAGACGAGAAGCGAGGCTAAAGAAGCACGTATGGTACTCTGCAGAGCTAAGCACCGCTCCCGGACGTCTTTCGGCAGAAGGCGCACACCGCAGAGCACTGTGAGCGGCAGAATCGTCTTTGCGCGAAGAAGCAGCTTCTTCGTCTCCGGGAGCCGGAGAGAGCGGCAGCTTCGCAAAGGTGATGAAACAAGCTGTACAACACTGCGATTGTGTGCGCAGCTTGCCAACTGAGAGAAAACAGTACCTGACCACTCTCCTGCCTTTTCTATTCACTTGAACATTCGATTGCAAGCTGTTTTGGACAACTTTCTTTCTCTTCTTGCAAAACACTCGGCAGACCTCCGTGCAGCCTCTAGAAGACGATGGGAGATGTTTTCTGTTCTGGCACAGTTTCTCCTTGCCAGACAGAGTGGAAAAGCTTTTTGCTAAGATGTAGACGAGAAGCGTGGCTAAAGAAGCACGTATGGTACTCTGCAGAGCTAAGCATCGCTCCCGGACTTCTTTCGGCAGAAGGCGCACACCGCAGAGCACAGTGAGCGGCAGAATCGTCTTTGCGCGAAGAAGCAGCTTCTTCGTCTCCGGGAGCCGGAGAGAGCGGCAACTTGGCAAAGGTGATGAAACAAGCTGTACAACACTGCGATTGTGTGCGCAGCTTGCCAACTGAGAGAAAACAGTACCTTACCACTCTCCTGCCTTTTCTATTCACATGAACATTCGATTGCAAGCTGTTTTGGACAACTTTCTTTCTCTTCTTGCAAAACACTCGGCAGACCTCCGTGCAGCTTCTAGAACACGATGGGAGATGTTTTCTGTGCTGGCAAAGTTTCTCCTTGCCAGACAGAGTGGAAAAGCTTTTTGCTAAGATGTAGACGAGAAGAGAGGCTAAAGACGAAGGTACGGTGCTCTGCAGAGCTAAGCACCGCTCCCGGACCTCTTTCGGCAGAAGGCGCACACCGCAGAGCACAGTGAGCGGCAGAATCGTCTTTGCGCGAAGAAGCAGCTTCTTCGTCTCCGGGAGCCGGAGAGAGCGGCAACTTCGCAAAGGTGATGAAACAAGCTGTACAACACTGCGATTGTGTGCGCAGCTTGCCAACTGAGAGAAAACAGTACCTGACCACTCTCCTGCCTTTTCTATTCACATGAACATTCGATTGCAAGCTGTTTTGGACAACTTTCTTTCTCTTCTTGCAAAACACTCGGCAGACCTCCGGGCAGCCTCTAGAACACGATGGGAGATGTTTTCTGTGCTGGCACAGTTTCTCCTTGCCAGACAGAGTGGAAAAGCTTTTTGCTAAGATGTAGACGAGAAGCGTGGCTAAAGAAGCACGTATGGTACTCTGCAGAGCTAAGCATCGCTCCCGGACTTCTTTCGGCAGAAGGCGCACACCGCAGAGCACAGTGAGCGGCAGAATCGTCTTTGCGCGAAGAAGCAGCTTCTTCGTCTCCGGGAGCCGGAGAGAGCGGCAACTTTGCAAAGGTGATGAAACAAGCTGTACAACACTGCGATTGTGTGAGCAGCTTGCCAAGTGAGAGAAAACAGTACCTGACCACTCTCCTGCCTTTTCTATTCACATGAACATTCGATTGCAAGCTGTTTTGGACAACTTTCTTTCTCTTCTTGCAAAACACTCGGCAGACCTCCGTGCAGCCTCTAGAACACGATGGGAGATGTTTTTTGTGCTGGCAAAGTTTCTCCTTGCCAGACAGAGTGGAAAAGCTTTTTGCTAAGATGTAGACGAGAAGAGAGGCTAAAGACGAAGGTACGGTGCTCTGCAGAGCTAAGCACCGCTCCCGTGCCTCTTTCGGCAGAAGGCGCACACCGCAGAGCACTGTGAGCGGCAGAATCGTCTTTGCGCGAAGAAGCAGCTTCTTCGTCTCCGGGAGCCGGAGAGAGCGGCAACTTCGCAAAGGTGATGAAACAAGCTGTACAACACTGCGATTGTGTGCGCAGCTTGCCAACTGAGAGAAAACAGTACCTGACCACTCTCCTGCCTTTTCTATTCACATGAACATTCGATTGCAAGCTGTTTTGGACAACTTTCTTTCTCTTCTTGCAAAACACTCGGCAGACCTCCGTGCAGCCTCTAGAAGACGATGGGAGATGTTTTCTGTGCTGGCACAGTTTCTCCTTGCCAGACAGAGTGGAAAAGCTTTTTGCTAAGATGTAGACGAGAAGAGAGGCTAAAGAAGCAGGTACGGTGCTCTGCAGAGCTAAGCACAGCTCCCGGACCTCTTTCGGCAGAAGGCGCACACCGCAGAGCACTGTGAGCGGCAGAATCGTCTTTGCGCGAAGAAGCAGCTTCTTCGTCTCCGGGAGCCGGAGAGAGCGGCAGCTTCGCAAAGGTGATGAAACAAGCTGTACAACACTGCGATTGTGTGCGCAGCTTGCCAACTGAGAGAAAACAGTACCTGACCACTCTCCTGCCTTTTCTATTCACATGAACATTCGATTGCAAGCTGTTTTGGACAACTTTCTTTCTCTTCTTGCAAAACACTCGGCAGACCTCCGTGCAGCCTCTAGAAGACGATGGGAGATGTTTTCTGTGCTGGCACAGTTTCTCCTTGCCAGACAGAGTGGAAAAGGTTTTTGCTAAGATGTAGACGAGAAGAGAGGCTAAAGAAGCAGGTACGGTGCTCTGCAGAGCTAAGCACCGCTCCCGGACCTCTTTCGGCAGAAGGCGCACACCGCAGAGCACTGTGAGCGGCAGAATCGTCTTTGCGCGAAGAAGCAGCTTCTTCGTCTCCGGGAGCCGGAGAGAGCGGCAACTTCGCAAAGGTGATGAAACAAGCTGTACAACACTGCGATTGTGTGCGCAGCTTGCCAACTGAGAGAAAACAGTACCTGACCACTCTCCTGCCTTTTCTATTCACATGAACATTCGATTGCAAGCTGTTTTGGACAACTTTCTTTCTCTTCTTGCAAAACACTAGGCAGACCTCCGGGCAGCCTCTAGAACACGATGGGAGATGTTTTCTGTGCTGGCACAGTTTCTCCTTGCCAGACAGAGTGGAAAAGCTTTTTGCTAAGATGTAGACGAGAAGCGTGGCTAAAGAAGCACGTATGGTACTCTGCAGAGCTAAGCATCGCTCCCGGACTTCTTTCGGCAGAAGGCGCACACCGCAGAGCACAGTGAGCGGCAGAATCGTCTTTGCGCGAAGAAGCAGCTTCTTCGTCTCCGGGAGCCGGAGAGAGCGGCAACTTTGCAAAGGTGATGAAACAAGCTGTACAACACTGCGATTGTGTGAGCAGCTTGCCAACTGAGAGAAAACAGTACCTGACCACTCTCCTGCCTTTTCTATTCACATGAACATTCGATTGCAAGCTGTTTTGGACAACTTTCTTTCTCTTCTTGCAAAACACTCGGCAGACCTCCGTGCAGCCTCTAGAACACGATGGGAGATGTTTTTTGTGCTGGCAAAGTTTCTCCTTGCCAGACAGAGTGGAAAAGCTTTTTGCTAAGATGTAGACGAGAAGAGAGGCTAAAGACGAAGGTACGGTGCTCTGCAGAGCTAAGCACCGCTCCCGTGCCTCTTTCGGCAGAAGGCGCACACCGCAGAGCACTGTGAGCGGCAGAATCGTCTTTGCGCGAAGAAGCAGCTTCTTCGTCTCCGGGAGCCGGAGAGAGCGGCAACTTCGCAAAGGTGATGAAACAAGCTGTACAACACTGCGATTGTGTGCGCAGCTTGCCAACTGAGAGAAAACAGTACCTGACCACTCTCCTGCCTTTTCTATTCACATGAACATTCGATTGCAAGCTGTTTTGGACAACTTTCTTTCTCTTCTTGCAAAACACTCGGCAGACCTCCGTGCAGCCTCTAGAAGACGATGGGAGATGTTTTCTGTGCTGGCACAGTTTCTCCTTGCCAGACAGAGTGGAAAAGCTTTTTGCTAAGATGTAGACGAGAAGAGAGGCTAAAGAAGCAGGTACGGTGCTCTGCAGAGCTAAGCACAGCTCCCGTGCCTCTTTCGGCAGAAGGCGCACACCGCAGAGCACTGTGAGCGGCAGAATCGTCTTTGCGCGAAGAAGCAGCTTCTTCGTCTCCGGGAGCCGGAGAGAGCGGCAACTTCGCAAAGGTGATGAAACAAGCTGTACAACACTGCGATTGTGTGCGCAGCTTGCCAACTGAGAGAAAACAGTACCTGACCACTCTCCTGCCTTTTCTATTCACATGAACATTCGATTGCAAGCTGTTTTGGACAACTTTCTTTCTCTTCTTGCAAAACACTCGGCAGACCTCCGTGCAGCCTCTAGAACACGATGGGAGATGTTTTCTGTGCTGGCACAGTTTCTCCTTGCCAGACAGAGTGGAAAAGCTTTTTGCTAAGATGTAGACGAGAAGCGTGGCTAAAGAAGCACGTATGGTACTCTGCAGAGCTAAGCATCGCTCCCGGACTTCTTTCGGCAGAAGGCGCACACCGCAGAGCACAGTGAGCGGCAGAATCGTCTTTGCGCGAAGAAGCAGCTTCTTCGTCTCCGGGAGCCGGAGAGAGCGGCAACTTTGCAAAGGTGATGAAACAAGCTGTACAACACTGCGATTGTGTGAGCAGCTTGCCAAGTGAGAGAAAACAGTACCTGACCACTCTCCTGCCTTTTCTATTCACATGAACATTCGATTGCAAGCTGTTTTGGACAACTTTCCTTCTCTTCTTGCAAAACACTCGGCAGACCTCCGTGCAGCCTCTAGAACACGATGGGAGATGTTTTCTGTGCTGGCACAGTTTCTCCTTGCCAGACAGAGTGGAAAAGCTTTTTGCTAAGATGTAGACGAGAAGAGAGGCTAAAGAAGCAGGTATGGTGCTCTGCAGAGCTAAGCACCGCTCCCGGACGTCTTTCGGCAGAAGGCGCACACCGCAGAGCACTGTGAGCGGCAGAATCGTCTTTGCGCGAAGAAGCAGCTTCTTCGTCTCCGGGAGCCGGAGAGAGCGGCAACTTGGCAAAGGTGATGAAACAAGCTGTACAACACTGCGATTGTGTGCGCAGCTTGCCAACTGAGAGAAAACAGTACCTGACCACTCTCCTGCCTTTTCTATTCACATGAACATTCGATTGCAAGCTGTTTTGGACAACTTTCTTTCTCTTCTTGCAAAACACTCGGCAGACCTCCGTGCAGCCTCTAGAACACGATGGGAGATGTTTTTTGTGCTGGCAAAGTTTCTCCTTGCCAGACAGAGTGGAAAAGCTTTTTGCTAAGATGTAGACGAGAAGAGAGGCTAAAGACGAAGGTACGGTGCTCTGCAGAGCTAAGCACCGCTCCCGTGCCTCTTTCGGCAGAAGGCGCACACCGCAGAGCACTGTGAGCGGCAGAATCGTCTTTGCGCGAAGAAGCAGCTTCTTCGTCTCCGGGAGCCGGAGAGAGCGGCAACTTCGCAAAGGTGATGAAACAAGCTGTACAACACTGCGATTGTGTGCGCAGCTTGCCAACTGAGAGAAAACAGTACCTGACCACTCTCCTGCCTTTTCTATTCACATGAACATTCGATTGCAAGCTGTTTTGGACAACTTTCTTTCTCTTCTTGC